>NC_133332.1:14277832-14584083 GCF_042186555.1 Aquarana catesbeiana
TCAGTGCCTATCAGTCAGTGCCTGCCTAGTCAGTGCCATAAGTGCTATCAGTGCCAGCTCCTATCAGTGCCAGCCTCGTCAGTGCCACCTATCAGTGCCCATAAGTGCCATCTATCAGTGCCCACAGTCAGTGCCATCTATCAGTGCCTGCCAGTCAGTGCCATCTATCAGTGCCAGTCACCTGTCAGTGCCATCTATCAGTGCCCATACGTGCTGCCTATCAGGGCGATCTATCAGTACCATCTATCAGTGTCAGCCACCTGCCCAGTGCCCATAAGTGCTGCCTATCAGTGCCATCAATCTGTGCCACCAGTCAGTGCCAGCCACCTGTCAGTGCCACCTATCACTGCCCATAAGTGCTGCCTATCAGTGCCATTTATCAGTGCCCATAAGTGCTGCCTATCAGTGCCATTTATCAGTGCCCATAAGTGCTGCCTATCAGTGCCATTTATCAGTGCCCATAAGTGTTGCCTATCAGTGCCATTTATCAGTGCCCATAAGTGCTCCCTATCAGTGCCATCTGTCAGTGCCCACCAGTCAGTGCCAGCCACCTGTCAGTGCCACCTATCAGTGCCCATAAGTGCCATCTATCAGTGCCAGCCACCTGTCAGTGCCACCTATCGGTGCCCATACGTGCCACCTATTAGTTCCATCTATCAGTGCCCATAAGTGCCATTTATCAGTGCCACCTATCAGTGCCATCTATTAGTGCCTATAAGTGCTGCCTATCAGTGCCCATCAGTCAAACTGTCACATGACATAAAAAAGTATCGGTAATCGGTATCGGCGAGTACTTGAAAAAAAGTATCGGTACTTAAAAAAGTGTTATCGGACAACCCTATTCAAAACGTTCAAATCGATACATTTTGAATCGGTCGAATTGAAAACTTTTGATTTTTTTTTTTTTATTCGAATGTGGAAATGAAAGGATTACAATAACTCTCTTTAACCACTTCAGCCCCGGGAAGGATTTTCCCCCTTAATGACCAGACCATTTTTTGCAATTCGGCACTGCGTCACTTTAACTGACAATTGCGCGGTCGTGCGACTTGCACCCAAACAAAATTGACGTCCTTTTTTTCCCCACAAATAGCGCTTTCAGTTATAGCGTCTACAAACTATGGAATAGATTTATGGAGTTTTTATTTTATTTTTTATTCTTTTTTTTATTAGTAATGGTGGCGATCAGCAACTTATAGCAGGACTGCGATATTGCGGCAGACACATCGGACACTAAGTGACACTTTTGACACTTCTTGGGGACCAGTGACCAGTGCTAAAAATATACACTGTCACTGTACTAATGACACTGGCTGGGTTAACATCAGGGTGATCAAAGGGTTAACTGTGTTCCTAGGGAGTGCTTGCTAACTGTGGGGGGGGTATTTTTACTGTGGAAAGGCAGAAATCTGTGTTCCTGCTTAGAGATCCTGTGTTTCCGCTAACTTCCCTAATAGCAGAACGACGATCTGCCTTGTTTACATCAGCAGACCGCCGTTCTGCCCCCTCTCGGGAACGATCGGCAGACATTGGGCCCGCCGGACCCGCCGATTGTCTCTCGCTGTGTCCAATCACAGCAGGAGCGGGTCACCGGCTGCGCACGTGCGTGTCTCAGTCCCGGAAGTGCGGGATCACGTACAGGTACGCGATTCTCCACAGGGGAGCCGCCTTGGCGCCGTATACTGTATGTGCAGTATATGGTCGGCAAGCGGTTAATAGATGAAGAATAAAGGATATAGCTGCCGTTGCTGATGACTGAATTAGGAGAATTAACGATCTGGACATTTTTTGTCTGAAGATCTGACACGAGGACGGTCATGCAATTTACGAATTCAGACAATAAGATTTACAAATCATGCAATTTGCACGGCTACATTTATTCAACCACAGCTGATGAGTGGAGTGATTACGGCCAAATTATTTTTGGCAAAATTTGGAAACTTAAAGCGATATTAAACCCAAAAGCAAACATTGATTATATTGCAGCTTACCAATTCTTAGATGTGATGGCTGCATTAGTTTTATTTTTTTTAGGCTTTCCTTCTTCTGTTGTCACCTGGTGATCTCACCAGTAACACATCTCCTGTATTAGAGCGCCCCCCACTCTGCCATCATGCTAAATTGCGCCTTCACCCACCTATTTATTCTCTGCATACATCGCAATGTAGACTTGAAGGGGGTACAATGCTCTCCTAAAACAAAATGCATACATTCGCTTTCAGCTTTGCAATTCCACTATGTCACATAAAGTTCACAAGTATGTGACCTCATAGTGGCCTTTGTTGGTTATTTATATATATATATATCAAGTCAAGTCAAGCTTTATTGTCATTCTAGTACATGTAAGAACATACAGTAGAACAAAATGTCGTATATCACAGGACCACGGTGCTACATACAAATTAAACATAATTATAAATAAATATACAAAGAATAAAAACACCAATAAAAAAACCTATACACATCTGGGAACTACGTATATATATATATATATATTATCCAGCACATGGCTGGCCAAGTCTGTTTCTCCCCCTACTTCCTGCAATATCACCTCCTATGTCCTAAGCTTCATGAACCAATCCAACAAGTTAATAAGCTACAATATGAATAGGGGAAGCCTAGCTTATAAAAACAACACATGAAACTAAAAGTGTACATTTTGTAATGGAAAAAATTACAGGAAAATTCATTGTTTGTTTTAGACATTTTCTTTGCAAATTAAAATTTTTATATATAAATTAAAAAAAAAAAAAACAGTCCAATGAGTTAATAAGCACACAGTATGAATAGGGAAAGCCTAGCTTCTGAAAACACATGGAACCAAACAATTGTACATTTTGTGATGGAAAAAAATGACAGGAAAACAATATTTTTACATTTCCTTTCCAAATTAAAGTTCTGTCTATCGGAAAAAAAAATATTTATATATGGGACACAGGAAGTGATGTTGCAGGAAGTAGGGGGAGGAAACAGGGAATACATACATATGTACAGTATATATATATATATATATATTATATATATATATATATATATATATATATATATATATATATATTAGTAGCTCACAAAAGTAAGTACACCCCTCACATTTTTGTATATATTTTCTTTTATCTTTTCATGTGACAACACTGAAGAAATGACACTTTGCTACAATGTAAAGTAGTGTGTACAGCTTGTATAACAGTGTAAATTTGCTGTCCCCCTCAAAATAACTCAACACACAGCCATTAATGTCTAAACTGCTGGCAACAAAAGTGAGTACACCCCTAAGTGAAAATGTCCAAATTAGGTCTAATTAGCCATTTTTCCTCCCCAGTGTCATGTGACTCGTTAGTGTTACAAGGTCTCAGGTGTGAATGGGGAGCAGGTGTGTTAAATTTGGTGTTATCGCTCTCACTCTCTCATACTGGTCACTGGAAGTTCAACATGGCACCTCATGGCAAAGAACTCTCTGAGGATCTGAAAAAAAAGAATTGTTGCTCTACATAAAGATGGCCTAGGCCAGTGATGGCGAACCTTGGCAACCCAGATGTTTTGGAACTACATTTTCCATGATGCTCATGAACTCTGCAGTGTAGTTGAGCATCATGGGAAAAGTAGTTCCAAAACATCTGGGGTGCCAAGGTTCGCCATCACTAGCCTAGGCTATAAGAAGATTGCCAAGACCCTGAAACTGAGCTGCAGCACGGTGACCAAGACCATACAGCGGTATAACAGGACAGGTTCCACTTAGAAGAAGTTGAGTGCACGTGCTCAGCGTCATATCCAGTAGTTGTCTTTGGAAAATAGACATATGAGTGCTGCCCAGCGTTGCTGCAGAGGTTGAAGGGGTGGGGGGTCAGCCTGTCAGTGCTCAGACCATACGCTGCACACTTCATCAAATTGGTCTGCATGGCTGTCATCCCAGAAGAGCCTCTTCTAAAGATGATGCACAAGAAAGCCTGAAAATAGTTTGCTAAAGACAAGCAGACTAAGGACATGGATTACTGGAACCATGCCCTGTGGTCTGATGAGACCAAGATAAACTTATTAAGTTCAGATGGTGACAAGCGTGTGTGGGGCAACCAGGTGAGGAGTACAAAGACAAGTGTGTCTTGTCTACAGTCAAGCATGGTGGTGGGAGTGTCATAGTCTGGGGCTGCATGAGAGCTGCCGGCACTGGGGAGCTACAGATCATTGAGGGAACCATGAATGCCAACATGTACTGTGAAATACTGAAGCAGAGCATGATCCCCTCCCTTCAGAGACTGGACCGCAGGGCAGTATTCCAACATGATAACCACCCCAAACACACCACCAAGATGACCACTGCCTTGCTAAAGAAGCTTAGGGTAAAGGTGATGGACTGGCCAAGCATGTCTCCAGACCTAAACCCTATTGATCCACAAGCTCTGTGATGTCGTCATGGAGGAGTGGAAGAGGACTCCAGTGACAACCTGTGAAGCTCTGGTGAACTCCATGCCCAAGAGGGTTATGGCAGTGCTGGAAAATAATGGCAGCCACACAAAATATTGACACTTTGGGCCCAATTTGGAGATTTTCACTTAGGGGTGTACTGACGTTTGTTGCCAGCGGTTTAGACATTAATGGCTGTGTGTTGAGTTATTTTGAGGGGACAGCAAATTTACACTGTTATACAAGCTGTACACTCACTACTTTACATTGTAGCAAAGTGTCATTTCTTCAGTGTTGTCACATGAAAAGAAGAAAAGATTTACAAAAATGTGAGGGTTGTAATCACTTTTGTGAGATACTGTATGAGCATTCTCTTAGCAAAAATCCCCCACAAAACCACTGAGCACTAATCTGCTTACCCCCTATGTATAAATGTCCCCTCTTAGTTGCACATCTTACCCCTCCTAACACAAATCTTCTTCCCCCCACCTCCCAACACAAATCTCCCTAAATCACCACTCTTAGCACCCCCCTCCCCCCAAAAAAAGAAATCCCTCTCCTAGAACAATACTTCCCCATTCTGACACCAAATCCCCCCTTCCAACTCAAATCCTCCCCATCTGCTTCTGGCACCCCCCTCACCTCACATGATACCACAGTGTCCAGGGCAGCTGACCCTCCTGCCCATCTATTGTCCTGGATACTGTAATGTGTATATATATTAATTTTATTTTTTAGGATAGTAGAACTTTAGTTTGGAAAGAAAATATGAAAAAAAAGCATTTTCCTGTAATTTTTCACATTTACATTTTTTGTTACATGTGTTTTTAGAAGCTAGGTCTCTCTATGTATATGCGAATCAACTCGTTGAACTGTTCATGAAGCTTAGGATGTTGCAGGAAATAGAGGGAGGGAATCAGACTTGGGCAGCCATGTGCTGGAGACTATACCGTCTAAATTATATATATATATAGATATATATAGATATATATATCTATATATATATATAATAAAGATTGCCCTGTATTTGGCTCCATCTGTCTTCCCATCAACTCTGACCAGCTTCCCTGTCCCTGCTGAGGAAAAGCATTTCCACAACATAATGCTGCCACCACCATGTTTCACAGTGGGGATGATGTGTTCAGGGTGTTGTGCAGTGTTAATTTCCCACAACACATAGCATTTTTGCTTCATCTGACCAGAGCACCTTCTTCCACATGTTTGCTGTGTCCCCCACATGGCTTCTCGCAAACTGCAAATGGGACTTCTTATGGTTTCTTTCTCCAATGTCTTTCTTCTTGCCACTCTTCCATAAAGGTCAGATTTGTGGAGAGCACGACTAATAGTTGTCCTGTGGACAGATTCCCCCACCTGAGCTGTGGATCTCTGCAGCTCCTCCAGAGTTACCATGGACCTCTTGGCTCTTCTCTGATGAATGCTCTCCTTGCCCGGCGGTCAGTTTAGGTGGACGGACATGTCTTGGTAGGTTTGCAGTTGTGCCATACTCTTTCCATTTTCCGATGATGGATTGAACAGTGCTCCGTGAGATGTTCAAAGCTTGGGATATTTTTTTATAACCTAACCCTGCTTTATACTTCTCCACAACTTTATCCCTGACCTGTCTGGTGTGTTCCTTGGCCTTCATGATGAACAAACCTCTGAGGGCTTCACAGAACAGCTGTATTTATACTGAGATTAAATTACACACAGGTGGACTCTATTTACTAATTAGGTGACTTCGGAAGGCAATTGGTTCCAATAGATTTTAGTTAGGGGTATCAGAGTAAAGGAGGCTGAAATACAAATGCACCCCCACACTTTTCACATATTTATTTGTAAAAAATGTTGAAAACACATCTATCATTTATACTATATATACCGTGTTTACTATATTGCAAACATCAAATGTTGCAGGTTTCTGAATTGCATTTTTTTTTTAAACTTTCAGAATTCCTTCCAAAAAAGATTTTGTAACCAAAAACAGCAGTAAAAAAATACACTTGTCAATTTAATATCCCTGTCCAATAAGGTAGTATTGATACACGGCCGATTTTGCAGGTTTTCCTACTTACAAAGCATGTAGAGGTCTGTCATTTTTATCATAGGTACTCTTCAACTGTGAGAGACGGAATCTAAAACAAAAATGCAGAAAATCTTGATTTTTAAATAATTAAATTACATTTTATTGCATGACATAAGTACTCGATCACCTACCAACCAGTAATAATTTCGGCTCTCACAGACTTGTTATTTTTTCTTTAAAGCAGGATTCCGGTGGTAAAAAAAAAAATTTAAAAGTCAGCAGCTACTAACACTGCAGCTGCTGACTTTAAATAAGTACTTACCTATCCTGGGTGCCCGCAATGTCGGCCGCCCGAGGCCGACCCATCCCTTGGCTCTTGGGTCCCGGCACCGCCATCCTAGGTAAGGGAAACAGGCAGTGGAGCCTTGCGGGCTTCACTGCCAGTTTCCTACTGCGCACGCGCGAGCGGGCGCGGCGCTCTGTGAATTGGCCCCGTGGTGTTCTGGGAACACACACAGTTCCCAGAAGACAGCGGGGCCGCTCACCGAGGAGCAGCACACGCCGCGGAAAAGAAGCAGATTAGGAAGGACTGCCTAGCAATAAGGGTTTAGGTAAGTTTAAAAAATTTTTTTTTTCAAATGTTTTTTTTACATTTTTTTTTAGGATTTTTGGTGAATTTTTTTTTTTACGGGTGGCCCTCCACTTTAAGAAGCCCTCCTGTTCTTCACTCATTACCTACACCTGTTTGAACTCATTACCTGAATAAAAGACACCTGTCCACACACTCAATCAGGGTGTAAGAAAATGCTGCGCTAAACCCAACAAAGCAAATGAAAAAGCTGCTAGCACACAAACAAACCAAGTCACATCAAGATATAAACGAATAAAGTGCAGCGCTAAGAGTATCTAACATACACTTAATATATATATAAAAAAAAGTATCGTTAAATATAACTGTGAAACCGTGAACCAAATGTGAGAAACCAGCAGTGTACCCGCTGGTTTAATCAACGTGTCTGTAGTGAAATACGAAACAGCAAGGGACGAAAGTCCATAAAGTGTAGAATAAAGGGGGAATCTTCTCCAACAGGGGGGTACCATATACCCAGGAAATAAGCTGACACTCAAATGGAAAGGCGACCACAGAAACTGGCCCCTGTTGAAGACTGTGTGGTCGAAACGCGTAGGGCTAGCATTTTCAGCTTCCCACACTGCCATTTTTAATTATCTGTGATCACTTTTATCCTGTATGGTTTTTATCCAATAAACCCCAAATTTTTTGGACCTACACTATGTGGATTTCCCTTTTTTCTTTTCCCATGGCTCCGTTTTAAATTGTTCCCTCCTGATCATCCTGTTCCGGAACCGGAGAGCGTATGTGTGACAGCGGCCCAACTTCTACCTACGATTACTACTCCTCACCAGTGACCGTACCTAGAGGACACCATTTGGTTGGACATCACGGAGACCATCCCCCCATGCCTATTAGACGCACTGCTATATGCATGTGCGTCCTACGGATCTGGTAAGGGTATCCAACTTTTTCCATTGAAGATTTGTGTGCCTTGGTATCTGTGGTCGCCTTTCCATTTGA
Organism: Aquarana catesbeiana; assembly: GCF_042186555.1. NCBI lineage: Eukaryota > Metazoa > Chordata > Amphibia > Anura > Ranidae > Aquarana > Aquarana catesbeiana. The sequence continues at coordinate 14,285,848 of NC_133332.1, forward strand.
GTGTCAGCTTATTTCCTGGGTATATGGTACCCCCCTGTTGGAGAAGATTCCCCCCTTTATTCTACACTTTATGGACTTTCGTCCCTTGCTGTTTCGTATTTCACTACAGACACTTTGATTAAACCCAGCGGGTACACTGCTGTTTTCTCACATTTGGTTCACGGTTTCACAGTTATATTTAACGATACATTTTTTATATATATATTAAGTGTATGTTAGATGCACTTTATTCGTTTATATCACACACTCAATCAAACAGACTCCAACCTCTCCACAATGGCCAAGACCAGAGAGCTATGTAAGGATATCAGGGTTAAAATTGTACACCTGCACAAGGCTGGGATGGGCTACAGGACAATAGGCAATCAGCTTGGTGAGAAGGCAACAACTGTTGACGCAATTATTAGGAAATGGAAGAATTTCAAGATGACGGTCAATCTCCCTCGGTCTGGGGCTCCATGCAAGATCTCACCTCATGGGGCATCAATGATCATGAGGAAGGTGAGGGATCAACCCAGAACTACACGACAGGACCTGGTCAATGACCTGAAGAGAGCTGGTACCACAGTCCCAAAGAAAACCATTAGTAACACACTACACCGTTATGGATTAAAATCCTGCAGCGCACGCAATGTCCCCCTGCTCAAGCCAGCGCATGTCCAGGCCCGTCTGAAGTTTGCCAATGACCATCTGGATGATCCAGAGGAGGAATGGGAGAAGGTCATATGGTCTGATGAAACAAAAATAGAGCTTTTTGGTCTAAACTCCACTTGCTGTGTTTGGAGGAAGAAGGAGGGGTACAACCCCAAGAACACCATCCCAACAGTGAAGCATGGAGGTGGAAACATCAATCTTTGGGGCTTCTTTTCTGCAAAGGGGACAGGACAACTGCACCGTATTGAGGGGAGGATGGATGGGGCCATGTATCGCGAGATCTTGGCCAACAACCTCCTTCCCTCAGTAAGAGCATTGAAGATGGGTCGTGGCTGGGTCTTCCAGCATGACAACGACACAAAACACACAGCCAGGGCAACTAAGGAGTGGCTCCGTAAGAAGCATCTCAAGGTCCTGGAGCGGCCTAGCCAGTCTCCAGACCTGAACCCAATAGAAAATCTTTGGAGGGAGCTGAAAGTCCGTATTGCCCAGCGACAGCCCCCGAAACCTGAAGGATCTGGAGAAGATCTGTATGGAGGAGTGGGCCAAAATCCCCTGCTGCAGTGTGTGCAAACCTGGTCAAGAACTACACGAAACGTATGATCTCTGTGATTGCAAACAAAGGTTTCTGTACCAAATATTAAGTTCTGCTTTTCTGATGTATCAAACACGTATGTCATGCAATAACATGCAAATTCATTACTTAAAAATCATACAATGTGATTTTCTGGATTTTTGTTTTAGATTCCGTCTCTCACAGTTGAAGAATACCTCAACAGTAAACACGAGCAAAAACCCAATTAAATAAATAAAATACCGCGCCTAACTGGTATGTAAAAACAGCTGCCAACACTAACAAACGACTGAAGCCATATAAACAATATAAGAAAAAAAAAAAAACGAGCAAAAACCCCTTTAATTACACCTTCGTTGCCAAAAAAGAGAAATGGTCAAAACCTACCAATTTCAGAGAAATAAAACCTTCTTCTCACCCACAGCTAGGACCTTTTATTCCATACTTGCCCATTTCGTCTCCAATGTATTACGGAATCAGAGCAGGCTTCTCATATCAGTAAAAATCCCATCACATTCACGCTCCCATAATTGTCAGACGACAGGTGTTCTTTAAAACTTACGCCTTCCTCTCCACCTGAGTAATTTTATTTATTACCTGTAGTTAAAACTTTATAACGGCTCCATTTGTTCCTTTTCCTAATTAGTCCGAGACACTTTGAGCTGAATGATGATGACAATTTTTTTTCCCCCTTCTTTTATCATAAATTTGAAGTCGTCATCTTGAGTTTGGCCAGCATTGAAAAATATAATTTGACACTTTTAATATGCGGATCATAATGGCGTTTAAAGCTGAACTTGAGCTCGGCTAATTCTATTAGACGGTGGAGAAGCAAATGGCTGAGGAGTGGACTAATTAATCATTTTGTCAACTTCTCTTCCCGATCCGAGTCAATATAAATTTGAATAAGTAAGAGGCGATTGACCTGCCTTGCCTGCGACTGGTGGAAATCCCCGCCCCCCCCCCCCTCTTTCTGCAAAAGTTACCAGAATCTTCACCAACTTTCCTAAAATCTTCCGTTAATGCATTTAATGCTTTTCAGACAAATTGCTCGTTTTTTTTTATTGCCTAAAAAAAATAAATAAAAAAAATTGAAAATAAAACAAAAACACCTTTCAGTGAGAATTTTAATGCTGACATTGCAGTGTTTGGGAGGCACATCATCTTACATCGGTGACACGGCGGTCTAATAGGAAGTGACAGATGAGATCTGGGCTAGGCTGACATGTTAAATCTGATGCATCTGCACTTTTTAATGGACGCTTCCAAGAATGAATTTTTAACAATGTTGTTAAGGAGGAAAGTTTGCTTTTTGGAGATATACACGAGCTTCTGGCACCGCGTGTCTGTAGCAATGAACTGCGGCGGTGACACCAGTGGAACCTCTTAGCAGAATGCACAGTTGGCGTAGTGAGCCGGACTCCCATTATAGACTTTAACAGTGGACAAAGACTTTAGTTACACAACAATGTGTTTTTTTCTATATTTATTACAATATATATATATTGTAAAAAATAATATATATATATAGATCTATATATAGATATATAGATCTATATATATATATAGGTATATGTATCTATATATATATATATATATAGATCTATATATCTATATATATATAGATATATAATTTTTTTAATATTATTATTGTATTACAACTGTATATTATATTTATTTTGTATAGTTATTATTTATTTGGATGTATTGTACCTATTATATATTAATTATATTATATTATGTCATATTATATTATATGATATCATATAGATATATTATGCCTTTAAACATAGAAAACAATGCATTTTTTTGTATATTTATTATATTTTGTTTATTTATTTAATGACATGTATTATACTTATTGTTTATTTATTATATTATCTAAACATAGAAAACAATGTGTATTTTTTGTACATTTATTAGATTTTAATTAATTATATGTATTATACTTATTATTTATTATATTATATTATATTATATTATATTATATTATATTATATTATACTATATTATATTATATGGATATAGTATGCTTTTAAACATAAAAAAACAATGTGTATTTTTTTGTATATTTAGTTTATTTTGTTTATTTATATGTATTGTACTTATTGTTTATTTATTATATTATCCAAACATAGAAAACAATGTGTATTTTTTGTACATTTATTAGATTTTATTTAATGATATGTATTATACTTATTATTTATTTATTATATTATATTATATGGATATAGTATGCCTTTAAACATTAAAAAAAAATGTGTATTTTTTTGTATATTTATTTTGTTTTGTTTATTTATATGTATTGTACTTACTGTTTATTTATCATATTATCTAAACATAGAAAACAATGTGTATTTTTTGTACATTTATTAGATTTATTTAATTGTATGTATTATACTTATTATTTATTTATTATATATATTATATTGTTATAGTATGCCTTTAAACATAAAAAAATGTTTATTTTTTGTATATTTATTATATTTTATTTAATTATATGCATTATACTTTTTATTTATTATATTATACTATCAAAACAGAAAACAATGTGTATTTTTTGTATATTTATTATGTTTTATTTAATTATATGTATTATACTTATTTGTTTATTATATTGCATTATATTATATGGATATATTATGGCTTTAAACATAGAAAACAATGTATATTTTTTGTATATTTATTTTATTTTATTTTGTTTATTTAATTATGTGTATTATACTTTTTATTTATTATATTATACTATCTAAACAGAAAACAATGTGTAATTTTTTATATATTTATTTTATTTTGTTTATGTAATTATATGTATTATGCTTATTTATTATATTGTATTATTTTATACTATTTTTTTTTTTATCTTATCATAATCTTTTTTTTTTTTTTCTGTAAACTGTTCAGTGTTCACGCTACAAATATCCACATCATACACAATAGCAGCACAATAGAAATATAATTGAATTGTAACGGTGGTTTATGAAGGCATACATTTAGTGATTAAGGGGGTATTAAGGTGGTATTAAGCCCCAAAAAAATAAAATTATATATTATATTATATTATATTATATTATATTATATTATATATAATACTATATTGCAATTTACCAATTCGATTAGGTGTGGTGGCTGCTGCATTAGTTTTCTTTTTTTTTTTTATTCTTCATTTTCCCCAGGTGATCCAGCCAATTAGGTCTGCTATTTTTTAAACTTCCTTTAACAGACCGAGTTGTCCAGCAAAAATGGCAATTAGAGGGATCAGAGAATCCATTTACCGCTGACATGGGTGCGTACAATGATCGGCTTTTATTAATTAATTTTTATAAGTCCATTATCCCAAAATAAAGTAAATATATTTGCTGTAACTGCTTAAAGCGCAACTAAACATTGTCAACATGAACCGTGTTTAATCCTCATGCTGCTAGCATTAGCTAGCATTAGTAAATAGATAGGAAGGTACAGCATATTATATATTATATTATTTACTTATATATATTTATTTATATATTTACTTATTTTAAACTTCCTTTTTTGCACATTTCTTTGGTGGCTTCCTGGTTTCTGGCCTAGGCCAAAATGATGTCATGCATCCCAGAAGTCTTCATAGGAGGAGGGGCTTTTTCAGCTAAGCGCACCCTCCTGCCTGCATGCCTGAGCTAAGGGCGGATTCCAGGAAGTAAATGGTACATGAGTCACCTGCCCTTACTGAAGATGTCTGTGACTAGAATGCTGGGGGGGGGGGGGGGGGGGGTTAAAGGGATTTCTCAACAAAATAAGGCATGGAGACATGGATGGATGGGGGAGTTTGCTTTGAATATTAAAGATGAATGAATAGCATTTTCAGTTTTTGGTGATCAGATGCAGTTCAGAGGAATATTCTTGTCGTGTAAAGTGTCTGGTGTTGTAGTATGGTCCAGTCTGGGTGTCAAATACTCTGGGTAAGCCATATTCTTGATTCTTTTATTTTACATTTTTCACAACTTACTGTGTATTATGAGCTGTAAATATAATTTTTTAGTAGGGGTCCCTGAGACCTGGTAGGTTCCTTCAGGTAGAAAAGTTAAAGACTGATCTAGAGGGTTTCTCCCGCCATAAAGTACCATAGAATCTAGAAATCGGTTCTGAATGTGATAGTTGTAGACGTTCTTCTTCTTCTGGGATCTGACGAGGAACACTTCTTTCTATAGGGTGGCTATGCTGTCTTGAAGGGTCTCTCTGGAGCCCCAGCTTAGCCACCCCTATGTGTTGGTTTGCTTGTAAGGTTACTGTGCGGTAAATCAAGGATGGAGAAACATCTGTAGTATATGAATGTGTTTTTACCAAACAAGAGTGCTGTACATACAAACTTACAATTGTAAGAAGACAAGACATACGGCATATTACAAATATGCATACAACATACATGTACATGCTACCTAACCTTCTTAGCAAATGAGCATTGACAATCATTTGCATACAATAGAGATACACTCAAATGTTACTTAGCTTGGCTCTGCTGTAGGAAAAATGGGTTGTAGAGTCATCCTTAGGTAATGTTTCCTCTATGGTCTTCTCTGGCACAGACCATCATTGGTGTCATGGGTCCTCTTTCCTTCTTAGTTCTTGGTGTTATGGAGCCCTCTTTGGCACAAATCTTCCTTGGTATCATGAAGCTTCCTTCCTTCTTAGTTCTTCTTGGGTTTTATGGAGCCCTCTTTGCCACAGACATTTCTTGGTGTCATGGAGCCTCCTTCCTTCTTAGTTCTTCCTAGTGTTATGAAGCCCTGTCTGGCACAGACCTCCCTTTGTGTCATGGAGCCTCTTTCCTTCTTAGTTCTTCTTGGTGTTATTGGACCCTCTTTGGCACAGACATTCTTTGGTATCATGGAGCTTCCTTCTTAGTTATTCTTGGTGACGTGGAGCCCTCTTTGCCACAGACCTTCCTTGGTATCATGGAGCCTCCTTCCTTCTTAGTTCTTCTTGGTGCTATGGAGCCCTCTTTGGCACAAACCTTCCTTGGTATCATGAAGCTTCCTTCCTTCTTAGTTCTTCTTGGGTTTTATGGAGCCCTTTTTTGCCACAGACATTCCTTGGTGTCATGGAGCCTCCTTCCTTCTTAGTTCTTGATGTTATGGAGCCCTCTTTGGCACAAACATTCCTTGGTATCATGAAACTTCCTTCCTTCTTAGTTCTTCTTGGGTTTTATGGAGCCCTCTTTGCCACAGACATTCCTTGGTGTCATGGAGCCTCCTTCCTTCTTAGTTCTTGGTGTTATGAAGCCCTCTTTGGCACAAACCTTCCTTGGTATCATGAAGCTTCCTTCCTTCTTAGTTCTTCTTGGGTTTTATGGAGCCCTCTTTGCCACAGACATTCCTTGGTGTCATGGAGCCTCCTTCCTTCTTAGTTCTTGGTGTTATGGAGCCCTCTTTGGCACAAACCTTCCTTGGTATCATAAAGCTTCATTCCTTCTTAGTTCTTCTTGGTTTTATGGAGCCCTCTTGCCACAGACATTCCTTGGTGTCATGGAGCTTCCTTCCTTCTTAGTTCTTCCTAGTGTTATGTAGCCCTGTCTGGTACAGATCTCCCTTGGTGTCATGGAGCCTCTTTCCTTCTTAGTTCTTCTTGGTGTTATTGGACCCTCTTTGGCACAGACATTCTTTGGTATCATGGAGCTTCCTTCTTAGTTATTCTTGGTGACATGGAGCCCTCTTTGCCACAGACCTTCCTTGGTATCATGGAACCTCCTTCTTTCTTAGTTCTTCTTGGTGTTATGCAGCCCTCTTTGGCACAAACCTTCCTTGGTATCATGAAGCTTCCTTCCTTCTTAGTTCTTCTTGGGTTTTATGGAGCCCTCTTTGCCACAGACATTCTTGGTGTCATGGAGCCTCCTTCCTTCTTAGTTCTTGATGTTATGGAGCCCTCTTTGGCACAAACCTTCCTTGGTATTATGAAACCTCCTTCCTTCTTAGTTCTTCTCAGGTTTTATGGAGTCCTCTTTGCCACAGACATTCCTTGGTGTCATGGAGCCTCCTTCCTTCTTAGTTCTTGGTGTTATGAAGCCCTCTTTGGCACAAACCTTCCTTGGTATCATGAAGCTTCCTTCCTTCTTAGTTCTTCTTTGGTTTTATGGAACCCTCTTTGCCACAGACATTCCTTGGTGTCATGGAGCCTCCTTCCTTCTTAGTTCTTGGTGTTATGGAGCCCTCTTTGGCACAAACCTTCCTTGGTATCATAAAGCTTCCTTCCTTCTTAGTTCTTCTTGGTTTTATGGAGCCCTCTTTACCACAGACATTCCTTGGTGTCATGGAGCTTCCTTAGTTCTTCCTAGTGTTATGTAGCCCTGTCTGGCACAAATCTCCCTTGGTGTCATGGAGCCTCTTTCCTTCTTAGTTCTTCTTGGTGTTATTGGACCCTCTTTGGCACAGACATTCTTGGTATCATGGAGCTTCCTTCTTAGTTATTCTTGGTGATGTGGAACCCTCTTTGCCACAGACCTTCCTTGGTATCATGGAGCCTCCTTCCTTCTTAGTTCTTCTTGGTGTTATGGAGCCCTCTTTGGCACAGACCTTACTTGGCATCATGGAGCTTTCTTCTTAGTTTTTCTTGACGTTTTTTTATTCGCCACTTGCCGTTTTTTATTCGCCAATCATTTGTTGCTAGGTATTTCAGCTTTTTTAGCTTTTTTCATTAGCTGTTATTTCTTCTTTTATTATTATTCATTTATTATAATGTTTTTTCATTAGGGTAAATGGTTCGAGTTCAGTTTAGGTTAGGGTTAGGATTAGGAGTTGGGGTTAGGGTTATTTATTATTATTTTATTTAGTTTTTATTTTATTTATTATTATTATTATTATACGAATAAAATAAATGAAAAAGAAATGTAAAATAAATACACAAATAAATAAAGATCATAAATAAAAATGAATAAATTCAATAAATTAATACTAAGTAACAATAAATAAATAATTAACGCTTAACTTTAACCCTTACCCCTTAAAAAAATAAATAAATAAATAATAAATAACTAAACACCCTAACACAAAAATAATAAGTATTATTATTAATGTATTTTTTTGTTCAAGTTTGGGTGTTGTTGTTTTATTATTATTATTATTAATATTAATAATAATAATGTATTTAATATTTTTTAAGGCTAGAGGTTAATTATTATTTATTAATGTATTATAATATATTATTAATTTATTTTTACTTATTTATGATGATTTTTAGTTATTTATGTATTTAATTTACATTTATTTATTTATATATTATTACTATTTTATTTTTTAAAATTTTAATTTGAGCAGAAAATCGCACAAAAACACGCGACTAAACGCGCGAATACACACAAAAATGCATTTCCATTAATTTCTCCAGAACTAGTTTTGAGCTTCAGGCGTTTTGGGGGGGGGGGGAGATGTGCACCATCTCCATAGAGAATCATTGATTTTTTTTTTTGATTTTTTTTTCCCCCCTCCAGCGTTTTGGAGCTTTATGTTCGAGCTACAAAATGCTGAGGTGTGAATGGGGGCCTAAGTAAGCCCAGCTCACCAGTGCTGCAATCTGAGCATTTTAACAATTTTGGACCTGCGCTGTTTTTTTTTTTGTTTTTTTTTATTCCTTATTTCTTTCGGTGACATTACTGCCGTTCAGCTTCTGAAAAATAAAATTTTATTTTAAAGCAAAAATAACTCGAGTGTCTGAGAATAGATGTCCTCCCGCAATTTTACAACCAAAGTATCCTTTGACTTAAAAAAAATAAAATAAAAAATTGGTGGGGTGCAGCTGTAAAATTCTGGGCAGCTCTAATTGATCATAATTAGATACTTATAGAAATGGTCTTTGTTGATTGATCATGGTTATTGCTCATAATTAAATGGGCCTCTCAATTAGACCTGAGGGGGGGGGGCTGGTGACGACGTCAAGTCACAATCCATGTTTCATCCCCGTTTATAGTCTATTTTGCAGTCTGATGAAGCGGAAAGGCTCTGGTTGTTTTATAGGGTAATATCTATAGATAGAGTCCCATCGCTGGTGACTTTCTGCTTGACAGAGGAGAATCAGGGCGCTGCTCGTCTTCAGGAGAATAAAAATGGGGGGGCACGTGGTTTGTTTGTGGGGTCAAGGACAGGTTCCGGCTCGGGCTATTGTGCTAGGTTGGTCAAAGTACACAACTGGTTCTGCCCCCGGTACGCCGACTGCTCTTTACAGACTTGAAGGGTCTCATTGCTATTCTGCAAAATTCCATATGGTTGATGACCTCATTGGTACTTCTTCCTTCCATCAACTTCAACCACCATTTTTTGTTTTGAATAAAGGGAGAAAGACTGGATCTTTTGCAGACACGATCTTTAACGGCATCCCAATCTTGGTCCGTAGGGTTCAATATTGAGTTGGCCCACCCTTTTGCAGCTATAACAGCTTCCCCTTTTCTGGGAAGGCCTTCCACAAAGCTTAGGAGTGTGTCTACAGGAGGGGTCTTCAAACTATGGCCCTCCAGTTGTTCAGGAACTACAATTCCCATCATGCCTAGTCATGTCTGTGAATGTCAGAGCTTTACAATGTCTCATGGGATGTGTAGTTCTGCAACAGCTGGAGGGCCGTAGTTTGAGGATCCCTGGTTTATGGGAATGTTTGACCATTCTTCCAAAAGCGCATTTGTGAGGTCAGGCACTGATGTTGGACAAGAAGGCCTGGCTCGCAGTATCCACTTGAATTCATCCCAAAAGTGTTCTGTCAGGTTGAGGTCAGGACTCTGCAGGCCAGTCAAGTTCCTCCACCCCAATTGCGCTCATCCATGTTTTTATGGACCTCGCTTTGTGCACTGGTCCAAATCATTTGGTGGAGGAGGGGGAGATTATGGTGTGGGGTTGTCTTTCAGGGGTTGGCCCCTTAGTTCCAGTGAAGGGAACTCTTAAGGCGTCAGCATACAAGACATCTTGGACAATTTCATGCTCCCAACTTTGTGGGAACAGTTTGGGGACGGCCCCTTCCTGTTCCAACATGACTGCGCACCAGTGCACAAAGCAAGGTCCATAAAGACATGGATGAGTGAGTTTGGGGTGGAAGAACTTGACACCTGCACAGAGTCCTGACCTCAACCTAATAGAACACCTTTGGGATGAATTAGAGCAGAGACTGTGAGCCAGGCCTTCTTGTCCAACATCAGTGCCTGACCTCACAAATGCGCTTCTGGAAGAATGGTCAAACATTCCCATAGACACACTCCTAAACCTTGTGGACGGCCTTCCCAGAAGAGTTGAAGCTGTTATAGCTGCAAGGGGCGGAGCCAACTCAATATTGGATCCTGCAAACTAAGACTGGGATGCCATCAAAATTCATATGCGTGTAAAGGCAGGTGTCCCAATACTTTTGGTAATATAGTGTATCTTTGACTTTATTGGGGGGGATTTTATACCACTTCCTGTCTCTGTGACACCAGAACAAGGAATGGGGGGGAGTCATCAAGGGGATAAGAAGACACAGACAGCAATAAAAACACTGACAGAAGATCTAACCCCTCCGTGCTCTACTAAAAATGTGTTTTTGTTTATCTGTGTGTCCCCAATGGAGAGATTTTTCCATCAATTCCTCTTCTGACACGATGTGAGGGGAAATTTCCCCTATAGAGAAACAGAGGGCTATAACGCTAACAAAAAAATCTGGCAGACCATCTGAAAAAAAAAAAAAAAAAGAATAAATAAAGGTTCTGGTTGGAGTTGGGCTTTAACTAGTTGTGGCCCCCAAGTATGTTACACACGCCCACAAAATACTTAATTGAAGTTGAACCTTTCTCTCCACTTGATGGCAATTCCAGGCTGTCAAAATTACATCAGGGAGCTGCTCTGTAAATACAAAGACTCTCCTATCTGTTTTTCCAAAAAATCAGACTCTCTGACAAAGTATTTATAAACAATATTTAGACACCAGACCGAAAGATACAAAGTATCATTGTTTATAAATATTGTTCAAACTAGAGAGAGAGATATACAAAGTATCGTTGTTTATAAATATTGTTCAAACTAGAGAGAGAGAGATACAAAGTATCGTTGTTTATAAATATTGTTCAAACTAGAGAGAGAGAGATACAAAGTATCGTTGTTTATAAATATTGTTCAAACTAGAGAGAGAGAGATACAAAGTATCGTTGTTTCGAAATATTGTTCAAACTAGAGAGAGAGAGAGATACAAAGTATTGTTTATAAATATTGTTCAAACTAGAGAGAGAGAGATACAAAGTAGCATTGTTTGTAAACATTGTTCAGATGGGAGAAAGAGCCTAGGTTCACACTTGTGGGATGTAGACACCGCATGTGATTTGCATAGGAATCGCAAAAAAATCTGGCAGACCATCTGAAAAAAAAAAAAAAAAGAATAAATAAAGGTTCTGGTTGGAGTTGGGCTTTAACTAGTTGTGGCCCCCAAGTATGTTACACACGCCCACAAAATACTTAATTGAAGTTGAACCTTTCTCTCCACTTGATGGCAATTCCAGGCTGTCAAAATTACATCAGGGAGCTGCTCTGTAAATACAAAGACTCTCCTATCTGTTTTTCCAAAAAATCAGACTCTCTGACAAAGTATTTATAAACAATATTTAGACACCAGACCGAAAGATACAAAGTATCATTGTTTATAAATATTGTTCAAACTAGAGAGAGAGATATACAAAGTATCGTTGTTTATAAATATTGTTCAAACTAGAGAGAGAGAGAGATACAAAGTATCGTTGTTTATAAATATTGTTCAAACTAGAGAGAGAGAGATACAAAGTATCGTTGTTTAGAAATATTGTTCAAACTAGAGAGAGAGAGATACAAAGTATCGTTGTTTCGAAATATTGTTCAAACTAGAGAGAGAGAGAGATACAAAGTATTGTTTATAAATATTGTTCAAACTAGAGAGAGAGAGATACAAAGTAGCATTGTTTGTAAACATTGTTCAGATGGGAGAAAGAGCCTATGTTCACACTTGTGGGATGTAGACACCGCATGTGATTTGCATAGGAATCGCACCGCATTCCTGTGCACATCACATGCGATGTCTGCGCAGTGCGATTTCAGCCATACATTTTGTTCGGCTGTACAAAATGGATCAACTTGGGTACAATCAGCCTCCCTATAGATGGTTTAAATCTCTATGGCCGGCTTAAACAATCAGAATTCAAAACGTGATTTTCGTTGATAATTACCCCAGAGAAATACTAAACCGCTTGCTGACCAGCCGCCGCAGCTATACTGCAGCAGGTTGGCTTGGCTGCGCAAATCGCCGTAGCTGTATGTGGGTCCCTTTAACTGCTATAGCAGGCGCATGCCTTGCGTCACCGGAGCCGAAGCGTGTAGTCGACGGCTGCGATGTCCGCCAGCTACCCGCGATCGCTCCACAGAGAACGGGGATCTGTCAATATAAACATTCTGTCGTTCTGTCAGTGGAGTAGAGAGAGAGAGATCGTCTGTTCCTAGTGATCAGGAACTCCCTGTAGGTCCCCTCCCCCCACAATTAGAAACACCTCCCTAGGGAACACTTAACCCCTTGATCGCCCCCTAGTGTTAACCCCTTCGCTGCTAGTGACATTTATACAGTAATCAGTGGCTATTTTTACCTCTGATCACTGTATAAATGTCACTGGTCTCAAGTGTCAAAAGTGTCCGATTTGTCTGCTGATTGCCGCAATGTCGCAGCCCCGTTAAAAATTGCTGATCACCGCCATTACTAGTAAAAAAAAATAAAAATAACTACAAATCCATAAATATATCCCCTATTTTGTAGATGCTTTAACTTTTGTGCAAACCAATCAATATACGCTTACTGCGATTTTTTTTTTTAACAAAAATATGTAGAAGGATAAATATTGGCCTAAACTGATAACGATTTTTTTTTATATATATATATATAAATATATTTATATATTTTTTTTGGATATTTATTATAGCAAAAACTAAAACATTATTTTTTTTTTTTTTCAAAATTGCCGCTCTTTTATTGTAGTTTTGGGTACAACGTCGCACGACCGTGCAATTGTTAGTTAAAGAGACGCAGTGCCGTGTCGCAAAAAATGGCCTGGTCATTAAGGGGGCAAATCCTTCCAGGGCTTAGTGGTTAATTGAACACATATAGCTGATATATGGAAAAAAAAATATAGGGGTGGTATAACTATGGTATTTTAATATGATATATGATTTTAATCTTGCTTAGCCTTGCAGATTGATTGATTCTTTGTCAAGCAATGTCCTAATATAACTACAGTCCTGAAGAAGTGCAATCTCGGTGAAACGTGTAGACAGGTGTTTGAACTTGGACATCCTTTTGTCACAATATATCAGAGTAGTTGGATTTTATATCAGAGTAGTTGGATTTTAAAGATTGTTGTATTAAAGTATTGCTAATATATTTTTTCTACCTACATCAATGTTAAGTGTTCAATTAATACAGTGCTTTAAAAAAAATATTTGCCCTCTTCCTGATTTTTTTTTTTGCATATTTTTCACACTTAAATGATCCAGATCATCAAACACATTTTATTTTACACAAAGATAACGCAAGTAAATACAAAATGCAATTTTTAAATTATTATTTAATTTATGAAGTTTATTAAGGGAAAAAAGCTGTCCAAACCTGCCTGGCCCTATGTGAAAAAGTAATTGCCCCCTAAACCTAATAACTGGTTGCGCCACCCTTGGCAGCAACAACTGCAATCAAACGTTTGCGATAACTGGCAATGAGTCTTTCACATTGCTCTGGAGGAATTTTGGCCCACTCTTCTTTGCAGAATTGTTGTAATGCAGCCTCATTGGAGGGTTTCCCAGCATGAATGGCCGGTGTAAGGTCATGATACAGCATCTCAATTGGTTTTAAGTCCAGACTTTGACTAGGCCACTCCAAAACCTTCATTTTGTTTTTTTTTAACCAATCAGAGGTGTACTTGCTGGTGTGTTTCGGATCATTGTTCTGCTGCATAACCCAAGTGCGCTTGAGGTCAGAAACTGATGGCCGGACATTCTCCTTTAGGATTTTCTGGTAGAGCTCAGAATTCATGGTTCCATCCATGATGGCAAGTCATCCAGTCCCAGACCATTACACTACCACTGAAATGTGTGGCTGTTGGCATGATGTTTTTTTTACGAAATGCTGTGTTCATTTTATGCCAGATGTAACAGGACACACACCTTCGAAAAAGTTCAACTCAGTCCCCAGAATATTTGCCAAAAAGTCTTGGTGATAATCAAGGTGTTTTTTGGTAAATATGAGATGAGCCTTTGTGTTCTTTTTGGTCAGCAGTGGCTTTGGCCTTGGAACTCTCCCATGGATGTAATTTTTGCCCAGTCTCTTTCTTATTGTTGATGCATGATCACTGATCTTACCCGAGGTGAGGCCTGCAGTTCTTTAGATGTTATTCTGGTTTCTTTTATGACCTCCTGGGTGAATTGTCGTGCTCTTGGAGTAATTTTTGTAGGCCGGCCACTCCTAGGAAGGTTCACCACTGTTCCAAGTTCTCTCCATTTGTGGATATTGGCTCTCACAGTGGCTCACTTGAGTCCCAAAGCCTTAGAAGTGGCTTTGTAACCCTTTTCCAGACCGATGCATATCAATTACTTTATTTCTCTTCTGTTCTTGAATTTCTTTAGATCGCGGCATGATGTGTTGCATTTTGAGATCCCCCTTCTCGCAATGGTAGATCCCCCCAGCAATAAATACATTCCCCCAGAAACAATAGATCCCCATGCATGCCCAAGCACCCTTTACAAGTATATACATCCAGCGCCGGAGTCCCAGAACTGCATACCACTGCATTCCTGCTGAAAAAAAAAATCCATGCTGGGAACTCTGGTTCTGTATATACATTACAGTGGCTGGGATTTTGAGTGTACTGACGTCCAACTCAAACCAGAATCTTGTGACGGAAACCACTTTGGCACCTCGCTTGGGTGCTTCCTTCCACCAAACATTGCCTCCTACCCTCCAAACTGTTCCGAGCAGACCGGGAGCTAATACCAGCCCTTTTTACCCTGAGCATCGTACACAGACAAGATGTTGGGATAGGACCAAAGGAATGACTGTTTATTGAACAGAAATACAGGTTTTTATACACTTCAAAAGTAGGTCAGTCACCACATGAACAATAAAACCAAATATTACCCAAAACATCACACAATGGTTAGATAACGAGGTACAGTTGACGCAGGGCTAATCCCATCATGTAGGATCCTCCAAGAGTTAGCCCAGTTAGCCAACAGACAGAAACAATAGGTGACTCAATTAACGCAATTAACAATGGGAATGCACTCCTAGGAGGCACATGATGGGAGAGACACAAACTTGTGTATTCCGTCTATTAGACAAGTCGTCAGAAGACAAACAATCTTCATAAATTTCTTGAGGGATCTTGTTCATAAATATTACTGTCCCAAGTGAAGGAGCCTCTCCAACCCAGTCTGCAGGAGGGCCACCATCTCCCCTCTGACCATTACCCTGTACAAGATTAATATTACACCTTTCCATCCACACCAGAAGGGAAGCTTTATTGTCCTTATTCAGAGAAGTAATCCAAGCCTCGCTCTCAGCGTTCATTATGTTGTTGTCCATCATTATAGAATGATCTGCTCTCTCCATGGGCTATAATCACTGTGTAGGAGGCTTGCCCCTTGTCCCCCTCCAAAAGCCCCCGTCCTGGTTGGGTCTGTGACAAATCTGATCTTTATTTTGTGGTCAGCCTTAGAACCGTAAGGATCCTCCAAAAACAATCCATTCTCTAGATCAGTGATGGCGAACCTTGGCGCCCCAGAGGTTTTGGAACTACATTTCCCATGATGCTCATGCACTCTGCAGTGTAGTTGAGCATCAGGGGAAATATAGTTCCAAAACATCTGGGGTGCCAAGGTTCACCATCACTGACCTAGACGGTTCATCCCTCCTGTTGATTTTGTCTCAGCACTCATTTAGCAATTATGCCGATCGGTGTACAGACAGCTACTACACGGTGCAGCTCCAATCCCTATAGGAAATTCTCTGACAGTACAGCACTATAGAGCAGTCAGAATTTGAAGGCCAAATCAAAAATAACTTTCAGTGGATCTTCGTCCACCTACATATTTTATTATTTTTTTTAACCCTCTGCTTACTGGGGTTACAGGTTCTGCACAATTTAAATACCCTCCCAACGAATCCAGCGTTGTCCTGTAGGGATCCTCTCCTCTTCTTCTACTGCTTGGGTCCCCATGTTTTCGTGTGACGTCATTGCGCCACTAGACCCGCCCTCTCATCCTTTTTTTTAAAATAAAAGCCTAAGCCTCCTGCGATAGGTGACCTGCATATCCCAGGAGGCACAGGGAGCACAGCGCATGTCATTCGTCTAGGTGAGAGTGCGTTGGGGGCGGGACCAAAACAAATTCACGATTCAAATACTGTGCTGTTCCTTCAACGCTGTGCTGTAAACAGCGACTCCTGCTGTGACGTCATCACCGGCTTGGCCATTCATATTGTCGAAGCCCGTGAATCTGGAAGGAAGTTGGGTGAAGAGGGAAGGACTCATGCCGCTGCAGGACTCCGTTTTCAGGTAAGTCATAATGTGCTAGTATGCGATGTATACTAGCACATTATGACTTAAACTGCCCGGGGCTAGAAATGTGCAATTAGCTTCGATCTGAATTTGTTTTTTAACGAATTTTGACAAATTAGTTAATCCAGAAATATCCGAAATGAAGGAAAACCCATTTTAACAAATTTTTCCGAATATTCATAAATTCAAATGTTTGGAAATTCGAAAATCCTAAAACCCGAAAAATCGAAAATCTGAAATAATAACTAACTAATAATAACTTAATTATTACTAACTATTAACCCTTTCATGACTAAGCCTACTTTTGAAATTTGGTGTTTACAAGTTAAAATCCATATTTTTTGCTAGAAAATTACTTAGAGCCCCCAAACATTATATATATATTTTTAGCAGAGAATCTAGAGAATAAAATGGAGATTGTTGCAATATTTTATATCACACGGTATTTGTGCAGCGGTGTTTTAAACGCAAATTTTTGGAAAAGGAACACTTCCATGAATTTAAAAAAATCCAAACAGTAAAGCTACCCCAATTTTTTTGTATAATGTGAAAGATGATGTTACACTGAGTAAATAGATACCAAACATGTCATGCTTTATAATTGCACGCACTCGTGGAATGGCGACAAACTATGGTAGCTATGAATTTCCATAGGCGACGCTTTAAATTTTTTTTACCGTTACCAGGTTAGAGTTACAGAGGAGGTCTAGTGCTATAATTATTGCTCTCGCTCTGACGATCGCGGCGATACCTCACATGTGTGATTTGAACACCGTTTACATATGCGAGCGCGACTTCCGTATGCGTTTTCTTCGCTGCGCGAGCTCGCGGGGACAGGGGCGCTTAAAAAAAAAAATTTTTTAATTTATTTTATTTATTTTTATACTTATAAATTGTGTTAAAAAAATGTTTTTTTTTTTTTTTACTTTTATTGCTGTCACAAGGAATGTAAACATCCCTTGCGACAGTAATAGGTGGTGACAGGTACTCTTTATGGAGGGATGGGGGGTCTAAAAGACCCCCCATCCCTCCTCTGCACTTCAAAGTATTCAGATCGCCGAAAACGGTGATTCTGAATACTGTGTATTTTTTTTAAATTCAGCGCCATTGGCAGCCGAGTAAACGGGAAGTGACGTCATGACGTCGCTTCCGCGTTTACATTGAGAAGGCTGGAACGAAGCCGCCCACAGCTTCGTTCCAGCCCGCCCCCAGCCGCCGGAGGCAGCCGATTGGACACCGGGCCTCCCGATCGCACGGGAGGCCCGGTAAGAGCGGCGGGAGGCGGCGGGGGGGCGTCCCCTACCGCTCCTCCGGTATAACAGCCGAGCGGCTTTTAGCCACATCGGTTGTTATATACGGATAGCTGATCGCCCGCTCGAAACAACGGTACCGGGATGATGCCTGCAGCTGCGGGCATCATCCTGGTATAACCCCCGAAAGCCGAGTACGCATATCTGCATATGGTCGGCAGGAAGGGGTTTTAAATTATAGGTATTGGAATTTCCTTTCAAATTTGGCCGTTTGTGAACGTAACAAATACGAATTTAACCAAAGTTACCAATCAGCCGAAATAACGAATGACATAATCTAAATGAATGGAACGTAATGAAATAATAATAATAAATAATAATAAACTTTTATTATTATTATTATTATTAATCATTAATTCGATATTCCGTTCCATTTGTTTAGATACGGGATTCGTTATTTCGGATAATTCGCGACGTCTGATAAATTCGTTACGTTCAATAACAGCCAAATTTGAAAGGAAATTCCAATACCTATAATTTAATAGTTCGTTATCAGTTAGTTATTCTTTCAAATTCTTTCAAATCTTTTGGATTTTCATTCTTATTTTCGAATTTTCGAATATACGAATTTACTAATTGCGATCATAATGAACGACCAGAAAAACAAAAAAAAACGAATCAAACGAAAACTAACAAATCAAGTGGTTAAAAAAAAAAATTGGTTGACTTCTTTGCCCGTGTTTCATTGAGATGGCTGGGCTGCCCTACAGACCCACGTGTACACGCAATCACGCACGCATACATGTGAAACAAACCTCGCCGAGAAGCTTTTTGTTGTTTTTTTTTTTTTTTTTTTTTTTTCATTATAGAAAACAATGTAAAGACAAAGTAGAATCCCCTCTCGTCGTGTCGCCCGACTCTAACAAGAGAGAAAATAATTGGTAAAACGTTTGGCGACGGATCCCGTCCTACGAGTATCTCCCGCAAACGCAGAGAGGACGTCACTTTGTTACATTGTTACAAGCATATGAATGTACAAATAGCGCGCTCTTCTCTCTACCCCGTTTACAATAAAATGCTTTTTTTTTTTTTTTTTCTTTTTGTTCTGTTTAACAGTTTAGAAACATTAAAAGGTTTTCGGCATTAATTATATAAATGTGTTTTTGTGCCGCGGAGCTCGGCTGACTTAAATATTAATGTTCGGCGTCTCCGAGACACAAAGCAAAGCGTTTTGTCATTTGTTTTGTTTTTTTTATACTCCACCATGCATAAAAAAATTTAAAAAATAAATACGAGGCTTTAAAAAGGTGAGCAGGAAGAGAGTAAGAAACAAGATTGTAATGACATGGAAAGTATTTTTATTATAATAGCTGATATTTGGATGTTTTATTTTTATACCTTCAACTTCCAAACCATCCTTGTCACTCTTCCCGCAACGGCCGCCTTATAACGGGAAGTGTTCCCATGTAAGACATGTGCAGAACGAAAAAAATTTGTTTCGATTCGTTATTTACATAAATTAGTTTTAGTTAAATTAGTTTAATTCGTCTTCGCAAATTCGTTTTTGTTTATTCGTTTTCGTATCAATTCAAAAAGTTTTGGAATTCGAATAGTTTTCCAATTTCCAAAAAGAATAAAATAGAATAGAAAATAAAGGAATAGAATAGAAAAAAAAAAAAGTCCTTTATTTTCTATTCTATTTTATTCTCTTTGGAAATTGGAAAACTATTCGAATTCCAAAACTTTTTGAATTGATTCGAAAACAAATAAACAAAAACGAATTGCGAAGACGAATTAAACTAATTCTATTTTATTCTCTTCAGAAATCGGAAAACTATTCGAATTCAATTTTTTTTTTTTTCTTTATTGCGGATTCATTTAAATTGGGTACTATTCGGATGTATCTGAATTTCCAAATTAGAATAGTACTCAATTTAAATGAATTAAAAAAAAAAAAAATTTGTTAAATGACAGCGTGCCTTTATCGCGCCCTGCAGCGGCGTGCTCTGTGATCGCAGTGTCCAGAGGACACTGTTGATTGCATATTGAGGTAAAGAGCCAATCAGTGGCTCTTTACCACATGATCAGCTGTGTCCAATCACTGATGTCAACAGAAGCCAGTTATTGGCATTCCTTTCCTCATGCTGACAGCGTGAGGAGAGAAGAAGAGAGCCGATAACAGGCTTCTCTAAAAGGGATATCTGCACTGATAATCATGGGACTGATTACCTGTCATGATTATCAGTGCCCGCCAGTGCTGCCAATCAGTGCCTATCGGTGCCTCCTCATCAGTGTCACATATCAGTGCCGACAATCAGTGCCCCCTATCAGTGCCGCCTGTCAGTGCAGCCTCATAAATGTCCATCAGTGCAGCCTCAGCAGTGCCACCTATCAGCGCCCATCAGTGCAGCCTCATCCGTTCCCATCAGTACAGCCTCATCAGTGCCTCCTCATTGGTGCCCATCAGTGCAGGCTCATCAGTGCTCATCAGTGCAGCCTCATCAATGTCCATCAGTGCAGCCTCATCAGTGCCCATCAGTGCAGCCTCATCAGTGCTCATCAGTGCGGCCTCATCAGTGCCCATCAATGCAGCCTCATCAGTGCTCATCAGTGCAGCCTCATCAATGTCCATCAGTGCAGCCTCATCTGTGCAGCCTCATCAGTGCCCATCAGTGCAGCCTCATCAATGCCTCCTCATCAGTGCCCATCAGTGCAGCCTCATCACTGCTCATCGGTGCACCCTCATCAATGTCCACAAGTGCAGCCTCATCAGTGCCCATCAGTACAGCCTCATCAATGTCCATCAGTGCAGCCTCATCAGTGCCCATCAGTGCATCCTCATCTGTGCTCATCAGTGCGGCCTCATCAGTGCCCATCAGTGCAGCCTCATCAATGCTCATCAGTGCAGCCTCATCAATGCCCATCAGTGCAGCCTCATCAGTGCAGCCTCATCGGTGCCCATCATTGCAGCCTCATCAGTGCCTCCTCATCCATGCCCATCAGTGCAGCCTCCTCAATGCCTCCTCATCAGTGCCCATCAGTGCCACCTATCAGTGCCCATCAGTGCAGCCTCATCAGTGCCCATCAGTACAGCCTCATTAGTACCTCCTCATTGGTGCCCATCAGTGCAGGCTCATCAATGTCCATCAGTGCAGCCTCATCAGTGCAGCCTCATCAGTGCCTCCTTATCCGTGCCCATCAGTGCAGCCTCATCAGTGCTCATCAGTGCAGCCTCATCAATGTCCATCAGTGCAGCCTCATCAGTGCTACCTATCAGTGCCCATCAGAGCAGCCTCATCAGTGCCCATCAGAGCAGCCTCATCAGGGCCCATCAGTACAGCCCCATCAGTGCTCATCAGTGCAGCCTCATCAATGTCCATCAGTGCAGCCTCATCAGTGCCCATCAGTGCCTCCTCAACAGGTGCCCATCAGTGCAGCCTCGTCAGTGCTTATCAGTGCAGCCTCATCAGTGCACATCAGTGCAGCCTCATCAGTTCCCATCAGTGCAGCCTCATCAGTTCTCATCAGTGCAGCCTCATCAATGTCCATCAGTGCAGCCTCATCAGTGAGCCTCATTAGTGACTCCTCATCAGTGCCCATCAGTGCAGCCTCATCAGTGCTCATCGGTGCAGCCTCATTAATGTCCACCAGTGCAGCCTCATTAGTGCCACCTATCAGTGCCCATCAGTGCAGCCTCATCAGTGCCCATCAGTACAGCCTCATCAGTGCCTCCTCATCGGTGCCCATCAGTGCAGCCTCATCAATGCCCATCAGTGCAGTCTCATCAGTGCCCATCAGTGCAGCCTCATCAGTGCCCATCAGTGCTCATCAGTGCAGGCTCATCAGTGCCCATCAGTGCTCATCAGTGCAGCCTCATCAGTGCCCATCAGTACAGCCTCATCAGTGCCTCCTCATCGGTGCCCATCAGTGCAGCCTCATCAGTGAAGCCTCATCAATGTTCATCAGTGCAGCCTCATCAGTGCCCATCAGTGCAGCCTCATCAGTACCTCCTCATTGGTGCCCATCAGTGCAGCCTCATCAGTGCCTCCTTATCAGTGCCAATCAGTGCAGCCTCATCAGTGCTCATTGGTGCAGCCTCATTAATGTCCACCAGTGCAGCCTCATCAGTGCCACCTATCAGTGCCCATCAGTGCAGCCTCATCAGTGTCCATCAGTGCCTTCTCATCGGTGCCCATCAGTGCAGCCTCATCAGTGCAGCCTCACCAGTGCCTCCTCATCAGTGCTCATCGGTGCAGCCTCATCAATGTCCATCAGTGCAGCCTCACCCGTGCCACCTATCAGTGCCCATCAGTGCAGCCTCATCAGTGCCCATCAGTGCAGCCTCATCAATGTCCATCAGTGCAGCCTCATCAGTGCCCATCAGTGCCTCCTCATCAGTGCCCATCAGTGCAGCCTCATCAGTGCTTATCAGTGCAGCCTCATCAGTACCTCCTCATGAGTGCCCATCAGTGCCTCCTCATTAGTGCCCATCAGTGCAGCTTATTCAGTGCCTCCTCATCAGTGCTTATCGGTGTAGCAGCCTCATCCGTGCCACCTATCAGTGCCCATCAGTGCAACCTCATCAGTGCCCATCAGTACAGCCTCACCAGTGCTCATCAGTGCAGCCTCATCAATGTCCATCAGTGCAGCCTCATCAGTGCCCATTAGTGCCTCCTCATCAGTGCCCATCAGTGCACCCTCATCAGTGCCCATCAGTGCAGCCTCATCAGTGCCTCCTCATTAGTGCCCATCAGTGCAGCCTCATCGGTGCAGCCTCATCTATGTCCACCAGTGCAGCTTCATCAGTGCCACCTATCAGTGCCCATCAGTGCAGCCTCATCATTTTTTTTTTCTCAACTTGCAGTCTTTATTCGTTTATTTAGTACAAAAATAAAAAATAAATACCATCAAAAGAAAGTTCTATTTGTATGAAAAATAAATGATAAAAATGTCATTTGGGTACAGGGTTGCATGACTGCGTAATTGTCATTCAAAGTGTGAAAACTGGCCTGAGCAGGAAGGGGGTGTAAGTGTCCGGTAGTTATGGATTTGGTTAATGGGCTGCCCTAAGCATGAGAAACAAACAGAATAAGTCCTTTCCTGAGTCTACAAATAGGAACTCCACAGACCACCGCGCCCGACGCGAGCGCACGTTCCACACGTTTCTGTGGGTTACATGTAGAACAGCCTAATCATTTCAACAGCCCTACACATTAGAAACATAAAAAATAAGTCCCTGACTAGCTCTAAAAATAGGATATCTACAGACCGCTGCGCCTGAGCGTGCGCACACTTCCACACGCATTTTCAACGCGTTTCTGCGTATTACATGTCGGACAGCCCATTCACATTAAAGGGCTGCCCTAAGCGCGAGAAACAAACAAAATGAGTCCTTGGCTGAGTCTACAAAGAGGAGATCTACAGACCGATGCAACTGAGCGCGTGCACACTTCCACGCGTTTTCAATGCGTTTCTGCACGTTACATTCCTAGATGGGGTAAGTGCGGGGCTTTTAGGTCCTCCCGGGAGGGTTGCCACCAACCGACTGGGGGGGGGGTGGGGGTGGCTGTTTGCCAAAAGAAAAGACCACCAGCCGCCACTGCCCTGTCCGAAAGACACAGCAGTCACAGAGTGTGCCGAGGGCGCCCAGGAGTCCATAGACGACCTCGCTGTACCCATGTTTTGGCTTTAGCGTGGTCTCCCGTGGTTAAAATTGCATGCGCCCGTGAAAACAGCGATTTCAGTAAACCCTAAACTTTCCATAGGCAACGCTTCAAAGGCCGGGTCACCGGATCTGTGGTGTGGTGCCAATCCATGGAGAGGGACACATCCAACCGGATTCCATTCGATGGAAGATCACCCAACATTCAGCCTCCATAATCCTATCTACTTCATTTATTTTTAATGACTATATAACTGGACTATGGGATGTTTTTTATTTCCTGGAGATCAGAACATTATTAATATGATCCCTGCTGATATTATTATTATTATTATCATCATTAATAATGTTCTCGGTAAATAAAATCACTCTGAAGCTTTGCTGTAACCACATGTTCCACCGGGGGGCAGTAGAACTCTCCTGAATGGCAATCAAACCGTACATTCTTCTTATTTATACACTTACTATTTTTTTTTTTTTTTTTCATTTTTACCTAAATTGTTTAAAATTGGTGTACAGTAAAACCTTGGTGTGAGAGCGTTTTGCAAGACAAGCAACATTTTTTTAATACATTTTTACAAGTGATGTCTTGATATGCAAGTAGCGTCACATCACAACTAGGTAAAAAAGAGAAGAGAGGCGCCTCTAAGTGTAGCGATATGGTTACATTTAATGACAGTACAACATTTAGCAACATATTGCTACACTTAGAGGCGTCTCTCTTCTCTTTTATACTCTGGAGCTCCTGCTGGATTTTGCTTCTAATCCCCTTGTGGAGGCTTCCATTAGTACATTTTATGGTTACACAACCTGATCACATCGCTATAATCGTTTTTATATGGACCATAGGTGTGCGTAGCCTATTGCATTAGGGTGTGCACCCCAAAGCTCAAACACATATGCATGTGTGTGCAGTAGGAGGATTAGTGTCCCATCAATGGGGTCATTGAGAAATAGTGTCCCATCGTTGGTGTCAGTGGGAGGAATAGTGTCCCATCATTGGTGTCAGTGAGAGGAATAGTGACCAATTGTTGGTGTCAGCGGGAGGAATAATGTCCCATCGTTGGTGTTAATGAGGAATAGTGTCCCTTCGTTGGTGTCAGTGGGAGGAATAGTGACCAATTGTTGGTGTCAGCGGGAGGAATAATGTCCCATCGTTGGTGTTAATGAGGAATAGTGTCCCTTCGTTGGTGTCAGTGGGAGGAACAATGTCCCATCATTGGTGTCAGTGAGAGGAATAGTGTCCCATCATTGGTGTCAGTGGGAGGAATAGTGTCCCATCGTTGGTGTTAATGAGGAATAGTGTCCCTTCGTTGGTGTCAGTGAGAGGAATAGTGTCCCTTCATTGGTGTCAGTGGGAGGAATAGTGTCCCATCATTGGTGTCATTGGCAGGAATTGTGCCTCATCCATAGGTGTGCGTAGCCTATTGCATTAGGGTGTGCACCCCAAAGCTCAAACACATATGCATGTGTGTGTATATATACGGAAGGTGTCAGGAGAGCAGTGGATGGTGTCATAAGGGCAGATATTGGTGGTGTCAGTAGGGCAGTTACAATATGATTTTAATTATTTTTTTGCAATTTTTTAGGAGAAAAAAAAACAGATTGTTGTATTTATTTGGTGAAATATCAGGGGTCTAAACATTGGAAATATGCACCACACTGGGTGATTAGGGTGTGCCCAGGCACACCTGGCACACCCTGTGCGCACGCCTATGATATGGACTATAAACTGAAGGACCTACAAATAAATACTTGTGGAATGAATCATTTGAGTTTCCTTTACAGTAATACAGTGGAACCTCGGAATATGAGCATAATCCGTTCCAGGAGAATGCTCGTAATCCAAAGTACTTGCATATCAAAGCGAGTTTTCCCATTGAAGTCAATGGAAACGAAAATAATTTGTTCCGCACTGACTTCAATGGGATGAAATAGCGCATGCGGCCAGAGGCGGGGGGGGCGCCTCGGATACAGCAGAAAAGGCCCGAGGGACACTTCGGATGACCTCAGCAAACCTCGGAAAGACTCCGTTCACGAGCCGATCTGCGACTTTCGGCTCTGCTCGCCCCCGGCGCCCCCCCACCTCAGGCCAAAAGCGGTACTGCACATTGCTTTTGGCCTGAATCCTGCTTGGTTTGCAAGACAACACTCGCAAACCGAGTTAGGATTTTTAAAAATACAGTGCTCAGTTTGCAAAACGCTCGTTAACCGCATTGCTCGCAAACCGAGGTTCCGCTGTACCTTGGATTGCGAGCATAGTTCATTCCAGAAGGATGCTTGCAATCCAAAGCACTCGTATATCAGAGCGAGTTTCCCCATGGGAAATAATGGAAACTCCGATAATCCATTCAATGGGCACTGCTTGTCTATGCAGTACCGCATGTGACCAGAGGTGCGGGGGAAACACTCGGAGACCATTTGGAGAGACTCGGAGAGCATCTCTGAGTGTCTCCAAGCCTCACCAGCGCCCCCCCTGCACCTCTGGCCAAATGCGGTACTGCATAACCCAGAGGCTTGAATCCTGCTCATCTTGAAAGACAATGCAGGATTTAAAAATAAAAAAAAACAGCTTGTATTGCGAAACGCTCGTAAACCGCGTTACTTGCAATCCGAGGTTCCACTGTATTTCTTATGGGGAAATTTGTTTTGATATACAAGTGCTTTGGATTACAAGCATGTTTCTGGAACGAATTATGCTCGCAATCCAAGGTTTTACTGTACAGTGGAACCTTGGATTAAGAGCATAATCCATTCCAGGAGAATGCCTGTAATCCAAAGCACTTGCATATCAAAGCGAGTTTCCCCATAGGAATTAATGGAAACGAAGATAATTGACTTCTATTGCATGCAATACCGCATGTGGCCAGAGGTGGGGGGGCGCCTGAGAGCCTCGGAAATACTCGGGGACAGCTCGGCTGAACTCGGAAAGGCTCAGAAAACAGTGTGTTTCTGAGTGTTTCCGAGTATTTCCAAGTGGCTCAGAATTGTTCCGAGTGTCACCGGCGCCCCCCGCACCTCTGGCCAAATGCGGTACTGCACGCCCCATTAGCTTTAATTCTGCTCATTTTGCGAGACAACACTCACAAACTGAGTCAGAATTAAAAAAAAAAAAAGTTGCTCGTCTTTCAAAACGCTCGTTAACCACGTTGCTCGTTAACCAAGGCTCCACTGTATATAAATTTCCAACTTGCAGGATGCTGAAATCGAACCCTTCGCCTCCTCCGCAGACACCCTAAGCGGAGATCTCAGTATGGCGAGTCCTCGGTGTTCACGGCTACTTATTGGTTTTCTTATAGCTATCAAAAAAGTTACACTTTATACAGATTGGCTAAGCTCCGCCCCACGCCGCGAACAGGTAACCTATCAGTCAATTCTATTTTTGAATGTTTTGTTGCCTTTTATAGAGATCTCACAGTCTGTTATTTCAATACAATTTTTGCAACTTGTTTAAAGTGCACCTGTCAGTAACCTTACAAATCTGGAAGAATAAAATTCCTGATACGTCACAATGTACAGCAACCGTATTGTTTTTTTTTTTGTTTTTAGAAAAGATTTAATCTTTTCCTGGAGCTTTGATTGGTATCTGAACTATAGGGTGAGATGACATCAACAGTCTGCTGCAGGCAAGAGGAAACATTTCCTTAGTCTCCACAGTGATCACATTGCAACATTGCAACATTGTAGCTTTGTAGTAAGCCACAAGGATTTTGATACATAACGTATATACTCGAGTATAAGCCGGCCCGAATATAAGCCGAGGCACCTAATTTTACCACGAAAAACTGGGAAAATTTATTGACTCGAGTATAAGCCTAGGGTGAGAAAAGCGCAGCTACTGTAAGTGGAAAAGAGGGTCAACAATGCCCATTTGCAACCTCACTGTTCCCATTTGCTGCCATAGGTCCCCCGAACGTCAAACTCGGTAGTTAAGGGTTCCTAGATGCCCCCTAGCTGCAGCCAAAATTTGGGGTCTCTGGACCTAAAGGATCCCGAAATGACATCGCTGCAGATGGACACAGTTGACTGAGTTTGGGGTTCCGTATCTCGGGGCCACTTGGTGCTAAGAACCCCAAATTTGGTGTACAAACCCAATGGAATGAGCACTACAACAAATCCAAGTCAAGCACTTTTCTGCAGCAGAGAATGACATTTTCCGAACCGACTTTTGGGCCCCGTATCTCGGGGCCACTTGGTGCTAGGAACCCCAGCTTTGGATATGTTGTAGTGCTAGTTCCACTGGGTTTGCATACAATTTGGGGTTCCTAGCACCAAGTAGCCCCGATATACGGGGCCCCAAAGTCGATTTCCATGATAGCCAGAGAACTGGTGTTTTCAGTCTCTTCAATTGTTTCTTCCAACAAAAAAGTTTCATTTTTTCCTATTATTGATGTTCCTTTAACTCTCTGTGAAATCAAAGCTTTGATTGGCCCTCATTTGCTTCATTCTTCCTTTTTCTTTCTAAAACGTCTAGATGTCCTGCAGCTCCCGTGAAAGACGTTTCATTTCAGCGCTGCAAAAAACCTTCTTCACGTCCGCAGATATTCAGTTGGGTTGCTAGAAAAAAAGAGAGAAGAAATAAGTCCTATTTAATGACAGAAGTACTCCCTTGATTAAACTTCAAATTAAAAGAGCCAGAAATGGACTCGAAAATGTCAAGCTTCAACGGCGTGGGTCTGAAAATTCCAGATTTGTAACTACTTTAACCTATAAATCCAAGGAAAGGTCGGCGTTGCGTATTTTTTTTTTGTGTGAAATATCTCAGCCCGACGAGAGCAGAAGGTACTTTCAAATTTTTTTGGCCGGTACCCAAGCTCTGGAATATAAAATAAAAAAAAAAAATTTAAAAAAATCTCAGTCTGATTTCAGGACGGCAAATTTGTATTCATCAATTCTAAGTAATTGCTCTCCGACTGACGCTATTCCAATTTTTCGCCATTATTTAGTGTCATCCGGCTCTGACTCTCCTGAGTTGCTTTCCTTGTAAAACGTCGGCTGAAAATAAATTATAACTAATATAGCTTACATATTTTATTATTTGGATGAATTTTTCAGCCGCCTCGCCCTCCGCCAAGCACTTTACATGGAAGGTTGGATGTTGGCCGTCCTAAATATTTTAGAGGTGATTTTTAATTTCTGTCTTTAATATTGAAGAATAAAGTTTGAACAATGTGTTTTACGTCTGAAATTAGAAGATAATGTTTTATACCCTGGGGGAAAAAAAATAAAATAAATTAAAAGCTAACCGTATGATATATATATATATATATATATATATATATATATATATATATATATATATATATACATATATATATATATATATATATATATATATATATATATATATTTTTTTTTATATTTTTAAATATATTTTATATATATATATATATATATATATTTTTTGTCAATTAGATTAATGCCAATGATGATAGTGATGAAGGCCAATGTAGGGTTAGCTCTATTTTTATTTATTAATTTTTTTCTAAAATTAGTCTATGCCGATGATGATGATGATGTTGAAGAAGGCCAATGTATAGTTAGCTCTTAGCTCTGTATTTTTCTTTTAAATTGATATTATTATTTTTTTGATCAGGCTATGCCTATGTTGATGGTGATGAAGGCCAATGTAGGGTCAGCTCTATTTCCTTTTAAATCGGCAAGATGACGATGACAATGGTGATGAAGGCCAATGTCGGTGAGCCGATATATCGGCTCACCGACATTGGCCTTCATCACCATTGTCATCTGCATCTTGCCGGTTTAAAAGAAAATAGAGCTGACCCTACATTGGCCTTCATCACCATCAACATAGGCTCACCGACATTGGCCTTCATCACCATCAACATAGACTCACCGACATTGGCCTTCATCACCATTGTCATCGGCATTTAAAAAGAAAATACCGATTTAAAGAAAACAGAAAACACCGATTTAAAAGAAAATAGAGCTGACCCTACATTGGCCTTCATCACCATCAACATAAGCATAGCCTGATCAAAAAAAAAAAAATAATTGTAAATTAATTTAAAAAAAAATAAAAATGCTAACTATACGTTGACCTTCATCGCCATCCTCATCGGCATAGCCTAATCGTACCGATTTAAAAAAAAAAAAATACAGAGCTAAGAGCCAACTATACATTGGCCTTCTTCAACATCATCATCATCGGCATAGACTAATTAAAAAAAAATTAAAAAAAATAAAAATAGAGCTAACCCTGCATTGGCCTTCATCACTATCATCATTTGCATTAATCATATTGATAAAAAAATAAAAAAAAATAAAAAAATACCTAACCGTACGTTGGCCTTCATCACTGTCCTCAAAGGCATAGCCTAACCTTACCGATTTAAAAGAAAAAAAAAATAGAGCTAACAATATATTATTATTATTATTATACAGGATTTATATAGCGCCAACAGTTTGTGCAGCGCTTAACAAAATAAAGGCAGACATTACAGTTACATTACAATTTGGTACAAGAGGAATCAGAGGGCCCTGCTCATTAGAGCTTACAATCTAATATATTGGCCTTCATCACTGATATCATTGGCATAGCCTAATTTTATTGATGGAAAAAAAAAAAGCAAACCATATTTTGGCGTTCATCGCCATTGTCATTATCAGCACAACCTAATCTTACCGGTAAAAAAAAAGAGAGCTTACCATACATTGGCCTTCATCGCCATCATCATCGGCATACCTTAAAGCGGGGGTCCACCTATCTATCGGTTTTTTTTTTTGGAGTTCATTCACAAACTTTTCTTCTCATGATTATCTACTCACATGTTCTGTGTAATAAGTCCGCCTGTGTCCGATTTCGTTGTAAAGAATAACTTCACTGAAGGCGGTTTCCATCTTCATTGTGGGCATTTGAAGCCCACAAGCATGTATTTCCTGGATGCGGTGAATGCTGTGCTCCCAGCATTCACCGAGATGTTGTGATGACGCTGTTGCACAATGCATGCTGGGAAGCCTAAGACTAGCTCCCAGGGGAAGGTGGGAGGTCTGGGAGAGGCTAGAAACACGCCTACTCCCATGGGAGGAAAACCAGGAAGTGCTAAGAAGATTAGAAAAAAAAAGGTCATTACGGCGATTTAAATTTTTTTACACAGCATGTCAGCATCTAGGCAAGGAAGAGAATGCATAGAGATAATGTTCAAAATTTGGGTGGAACCCCGCTTTAATTATACTGATTTAAAAAAAAAAAAAATAGGATAACTGTACAATGGTCTTTATCACCATCATCATTGACATATCCTAATCTAACCAATAAAAAAAAAAAAAGAACAACTAAAACTATATGTTGTCCTTCATCGCCATCTTCATCAGCATAGCCTAATCTTAGTGATTAAAAAAAAAGAGCTAACCACACTTTGGCCTTCAGCACCATCATCATCGGCATAGCCTAACCGCACATTGGCCTTCATCATCATCAGCATAGCCTAATCTTACCAACGTAAAAAAAAAAGGCCTAACCGTACATTGGCCTTCATCATCATCAGAAGCAGCCTAGTATAATCTTACTGATAAAAAAGATAATAGAGCTGACCGTACATTGGCCTTCGTTGGCAAAGCATAATCTTACCAAATTAAAAGAAAATAGAACTATCCTTACTACGTTGGCCTTTAGCACCATTATCATCATCAGAATAGGCTAATCTTGTTGATAAAAAAAAGTTGAGCTAACAATATGTTGGCTTTCATCACGATCATCATTAGCATAGCAAAATATTAGCAATGAAAGGCAAAAAATAGAGCTAACCATACATTGGCCTTTATTACAGATATCATTGGCGTAGACAAATCTTATTGATAAAATAAAAGAGCCAACTGTATGTTGGCCTTCAGCGCCATATAGCACCATCATCATCATTGGCATAGCCTAAACTTAAGAATTAAAAAAATTTTAAAAATTCACGCTAACTGTACATTGGTCTTCATCACCTTCATCACCTTCATCATTGGCATAGCTTAATCTTAGTGATTAAAAAAAAAATACAGCTAACCATACATTGGCCTTCATCACCATCATTATGGGCATAGGCTAATCTTATGGATTTAAAAAAAAAAAAAAAAAAAAAAAAGGTAGAGCTAGCCATACATTGGCCTTCATCGCCTTCATCATTGGCATAGCTTAATCTTAGCGATTAAAAAAAAAATACAGCTAACCATACATTGGCCTTCATCACCATCATCATCAGCATAGCCTAATCTTACAGATCGATCAACTGATGGTAGATAGTTGGGTGCCGTTTCAAGGAGATAATCAGGGACACGAGAAGTATTTTAAAGACGTGGCTTTCTCACATTATTTGAAGACTCACATGAAATATTTTCAGGAATCGTCATGCTGTGAATGAAGACAGCGAATATCAATTCAGTGTTTTTCTGTGCATATAATGAACATCTGGCAACAAGGTGTTTTGGTCTTTGCATTAAAAAAAAAAGAAAAAAAAGAAGAAAAAAATATGTCATAAAACTATTGCTCAACCCTGTTTTTATGACCAAGATTTTTCAACTTTTTTTTTTTTCTCATGTTAATCTCCGTGCACACGGTAGAATTTTGTAAATGGTAACAATCAATTTTTTAACAAGACAAAGGGAAAAAAAAAAAAAAAAAACCTCCCAGGCTCATAAATATTGCATATATTAATTGTGCAGCTTAATGGAACATTTTATGTTTCAGAAAAACTCGTTTACATAATTAAAATCTTCTTTGATCTGTAAGTAAGTGATTTAATCATAATGCTCATTAGGCTGAATGGGTCCTGTGTTCTTTTTTCCTATCAAGATGGTGAAACAAAAAAAAAAAATACAAAAAAAAAAAAGGAAATGTTGAAAAACAAAAAGACATATTTATTAGGTAAACACAAACTGTTTTGTTTCATGAAGCAAAATGGATTTGTTTTTTCATCTTTGAATTTTATTTATTTAAAAAAAAAAAAAAAAGAAACATTTAGATGAAAGCAAACTTATTTGTTTTGTTTCGTTTTTTTTTTTTTTATCTGATTTTGTTTGTGGCGGAGTGGCTTGGTGCAGTAAGTGCTTTCTCGGTCAATTTATGTTCATTAACCACTTCACTTCAGAAAATAATTAATTCATAAACCATTTTGTCTGAACCGTGCTTGAAAGATGCATAATTTGTCTATTGTTGGAGGAAATAAACAGTCATTTGCATTTTGTTCTGCTCACCGTTTAAAGGGACATTAGAGAGACGAGGGACCTAAAAAATAAATAAAAAAATTAACCTCTTGCGTTGATGAAGTCGCCGGGATCCACTTTTCGAGAATTATTTTTTCTTTTTTTTTTTTTCCTTGAATGGCAATCAGAAACTATTCAGGTGCTATTGACCCAGCGGGTGAAGAGTATGGGCCAGATCAGGAGTCGTGCCAGTAATTTGGGATTTAATTTGAAATATGGAGGCTTGTGGCTTCCTCGCCGGGTCCTTATGCAGAACATTCTGGGAAACTTTAGAACTACGGCTAAAGGGCCACTCCAACCAAATGGATGATGGAGAGTTGAAGCACGCAGTGGTTTCTCAAGGACTTTGAAGTTGCCATCTCTGCTCTTGACCTTTGGGACTCATTAACACTTCAAGGATAACTAAAGGCAAAACTTTTTTGGGGGAGTTTGCATGGAGTAGAGAGGGATTAGAACCCATGTTGGGGTTTTATTGCTGTCCGCTAGGGAGAGACACCGTTTTTAATTGTCCTGATGTAACACAAAAGAACACCAAAGGGCACCATCTAAGTACAGTAGATAATATCTCCATTAATAGAAAGGTAATTGGCCACTCACGTGCAGAAGAATAAAGAGCACCTGTAAGGTACACTCATGACTTCTAGAGCTTAGCGTTGCCGCCTCAAAACATGTGGCCATTGAGTCGAACACCCCCCCCCCCCCCCCCCCCCCGGTTCTGCGAAAAGGCAAAAAATTTGTGCGAACACCGTTAAAGTCTATGGGACACGAATGTGAAAAATCAGAAGTGCTAATTTTAAAGGCTTATATGCAAGTTATTGCCATAAAAAATGCCAAAAAAATGGCGTGGATGTCCCCCCCAAAATCCATACCAGGCCCTTCAGAACCCTGCACCCAAATTTTTATAAAAATTGCGTGGGGGTCCCCCAGGCCCCCAGGCACTATATACTCTGAACAGCAGTATATATACGGCCTACCCTATACACTCTGCAGAAAATTGGGCCAGTTACTCATGTTGGGTGCAGGAACGGGCCCTGCTGTAAAATATTATATGAAAAGTTGTAGGGGCAGAAAAATTGGGCCTTGGGTGGTGGTGGTGCCACAACACTGTAACCCCTCACAGATACTGGTGTTGGGCGCAAGAACGGGCCCTGCTGTGAAACATGACTGCCAGTTTCTTGTCCTTCTTGGGCACCCCCTCTCTCTCTAGGCTCACGTTACTCCCTTCCTCGACCTGGAAACTAACATCGGAGCCTTCAAATCTCTGCGCATCCTCCAGCAGCATGTACCCGACACTGTGGTTGAATAGTTCGGGGGACTCCTCCGTCCATGATGGTGGGGCTATGGAAGGAGTGACTGTGGATAAGGAACCAGTGGACTAGGCCGCTTTGGCAGCTGCTTTGGAAGGCAAACTACTCTGAGCCTGGGTGACAGAGGATGAGGAGGATGAGGACGGCTTTGTTAGCCACTCCACCAACTCTTCTGCATGTTGTGGCTCAATAACACGGCCAGCAGCAGCAAAAAAGATCAAGCGTGTCCCTCGGCCACCTGCAGAGGATGCACCATGTCCAGGACCACCACTGTTGACTGTAGACACAGAGGCTGCTTGCCCTCTTTGGGTGGCCTGTGAGCGTCTGCATCTCCTTGGAGGCCTTCTAGGCATGATGTATTTTTTGTTTTGCAACACCACACTGCACTGTATTAGATACTGTGTACACCACCAGAAGTGTATTAGAAAGTGTACAATGGCTGCACTGTATTGTATACTGTGTACACCACCAGAAGTGTAGTATAAACTGTACAGACTGTATTAGATACTGTGTACACCACCTGCACTGTATTAGAAACTGTACACCATGTAATGCACTGTAGATATAGGCTACACTGAATGCAGAGTATATATATATATACTAGACTGTGTGTGTATAAATATATATATATATATATATATATATATATATATATATATATATATATAATACACTGCCTGACGTCTATTAGAAACTACACACTGAATTATACATATATACACTGAGTATATATTAATACACCGAAGTGTATTAGAAACAGTACACCACAGAATGCACTGTTGACATAGACTACAATGGATGCAGATATATATATATATATATATATATATATAAAATCAAATACACTGCCACTAACTGAATAACATGCCTGCTTAATCTAACTCAAGCTATCTCTCTGTCCACACCAACAACACTACACAGGGCCGCCGTGTAAACAGCCTTATATAGTGTGGGGAGCCATGATTGGCCAAGGCCATTTATGGCTCTCTCAGCAGAGCGCGATGTGATTGGCCAAAGCATGCAGGTCAGGTGCATGCTTTGGCCAATCATCATACAGCAATGCATTGCGATCTCGCAGTGCATTATGGGGCATTCCGGGGCGCTCAAATTTTCCGCGAACACCCCATATGTTCGGTTCCTTTTAGAACAAATAAACAGCCTATGTTCGAGTCGAACTTACGTTTGACTCGAACCGTGGGCTCATCCCTAGTAGCCACACCTCCTGACTGCTGACATCACTGAATCAGTTTCCATGCTCTCAGGTGGGTTGCCTCAATTAAGAGCACCCCTTTCGGACTGGAGTTGGGTTGCACTGCACCGGATAGCCATCTGAAGACTTGTTTTTTGTACATTACAGGCACGCTTTATTATTCTACATGTGAGTGGCCAATTACCTTTTTATCATTTAAGATATTATCTACTGCACTAAGATGGAGCCCTCTGGTGTTCTTTTGTGTTAGGGCTCATGTACATAGGGCGTTAGAAAAAATGAGCTGTAACGCCACTACCAACGCCAGGAAAAAGCAGCTGTAAAAACCTGCTTTTAGTAGCTTTTTGTATTGGCGATAATGCACGTTTAGCCACGCTAGCTTTTAGCAGCACTTCTCTGCCTCTATTCAAAATCAGTGGTTCCCTATGAAAGCCCATTGATTTGAATAGAAGTCGCACCACAAGTTGGATCATGATGGTGCGACTTGCGCACTGAGGATCTTAAAGAGGAACCCCGCACCAAAATGAAAATAAAAACTGCATTCCCCCCCCCAAGATCCATACCAGACCCTTTGGGGAACCCCCACCCTCAAAAAAACAGCATGGGGGTCCCCCCAAAATCCATACCATACCCTTATCCGAGCATTCGGCCCGGCTGGTCAGGAAAGGAGGGGGGCGAGTGAGTGCCCCCCCTCCTGGACCATACCAGGCCACATGTCCTTAACACGGGGGGCAGAGTCACCCAGTGACATCATCTGGAGGCCACGCCCCCTTGTGATGTCACCGCCCCATCATGCCCTTGGTGGTGACGTCACAAGGGGACGGGGCCTTCGGATGGCGTCACCGACCCCTCCCCATGGCAATATAAGTATTGGCACACGGCATACCCAGCATTACAGCGGGTGAGAGTGTTGAGTCAACATCGGAGGAAGAACAGAGGGAGAAGACAGAAGAGAGAGGAGACCCGACAGAGGCAGAAGACAGCGAAGGGAGAAGAACCGGGGGATGAAGACATCACCGGAGGGAGAAGAGACGCCGGAGCTGCTTAATTTGTCCCCATACTCATTCACATAGGGTGGTAAGCCCCCCACCCGCAGACCCCGACAACCAACATCCATGGTTATTGGGAAGAGGCCCTTGTCCCCATCAACATGGGTACAAGGTGCTTTGGGGTGGGGGGGTCCAGGCCCCCACTGCCCAAAAGCACCCACCCTCCATGTTGAGGCTATGTGGCCTGGTATGGTCCAGGAGGGAGAGGGGGCGCTCGCTCGTCCCCCCCTTTCCTGACCAGCCAGGCTGCATGCTCAGATAAGGGCCTGGCATCCCCATGCCATTTTTTTTGGCGTGGGGGTTCCCCTTAAAATGCATACCAGACCAAAGGGTCTCGTATGGATCTTGGGGGACCCCACTCAGTTTTTTTTTCTGTTTTGGCATGGGGTTCCTCTTCAAGATCCTCAGCACACAAGTCGCACTGCAAGTCGGATAATCATGATCCGACTTGTGGTGCGACTTCTATTCAAATCAATAGGCTCTCATAGGGAACCATTGATTTTGACCTGTAAAAAAGAAAGGTTTGACGCGGCTTAAGCCGCGTTTAGCAGCTTTTAGAGGCGACAGATGTTTTTACAGCTCGTTTTTACTGCTCCTGGAAGCACAGGCTGACGCGTTTTTTCTACTGCACCTAAACGCTTATGCCTCCAAATGCCTCTGACGGTTTATCTGTGCATGGACACATAGGCTAACATGGAGGGGCGTTTAGAAGCAGTTAAAAAAAATATTAGACGCCCCTAACAGCAGCTGTAAAATCATCCTGTGTGCATGAGCTCTTACACCAGGACAATTAAAGAGGGTGAATCTCCCTAACGAGCGGACAGACAGCAATGAAAACCCAACAGGAGTACATCAGAACTCCTGTCAGGTTTTTATTGCTGTCTGTCCTCCCATTAGCGGTGTCCTCTCACTTCCTCTCTTGGCTATGGGACAGGAAGTGAAGGCAAATCTCCGTAATGGGGCAAAGATGGTAAGAAAACATTACAGGGGTTATAACCCACCTTTACTCTAGTTATTGGCACCACATCAAACTGAACATACAGAAGGTGGTAAGGTTGCACCTTACCAGTCCTTAAATGCTTAGATTGTATCTTACCAGTCCTTAAATGCTTAGATTGCACCTTGCCGGTCCTTAAATGCTTAAATGGCATCTTGCCAGTCCTTGAATGCTTAGATTGCACTTTACCAGTCCTTAGATATTTAGATTGCATCTTACCAGTTCTTAGATGCTTATATTGCACCCTGTCCTTAGATGTTTAGAATGCATCTTGCCAGTCCTTAGATGCTAAGATTTCATCTTGCCAGTCTTTAGATGCTTAAATTGCTCCTTACAAGTCCTTAGATGCTTAGATTGCACCTTACCAGTCCTTAGATGTTTAGATTGCACCTTACCAGTCCTTAGATGCTTAGATTGCACCTTACCAGTCCTTAGATATTTAGATTACACCTTACCAGTCCTTAGATATTTAGATTGCACCTTACCAGTCATTAGATGTTTAGATTGCACCTTACCAGTCCTTAGATGCTTAGATTTCACCTTACCAGTCCTTAGATATTTAGATTACACCTTACCAGTCCTTAGATATTTAGATTGCACCTTACCAGTCATTAGATGCTTAGATTGCACCTTACCAGTCATTAGATATTTAGATTGCACCTTACCAGTCATTAGATGTTTAGATTGCACCTTACCAGTCCTTAGATGCTTAGATTGCATCTTTCCAGTCCTTGAATGCTTAGATTGCACTTTACCAGTCCTTAGATATTTAGATTGCACCTTACCAGTCCTTAGATGTTTTAACTTGCACCTTACCAGTCCTTAGATGTTTAGATTGCACCTTACCAGTCCTTAGATGTTTAGATTGCACCTTACCAGTCCTTAGATGTTTAGATTGTACCTTACCAGCTCCTAGATGCTTTGATTGCACCTTACCAGTCCTTAGATGCTTAGATTGCTCCTTACAAGTCTTTAAATGTTTAGATTGTACATTACCAGTCCTTGGATGCCTAGATTGCTCCTTACAGATCTTTGGATGATTATATTGCACCTTACCAGTTAGATGCTTAGATTCCACCTGACCATTACTTAAATGTTTAGATTATTATTATTATATGGGTTTTATATAGCGCCAACAGTTTGCTCAGCACTTTACAACATGAGGGCAGACAGTACAGCTACAATATAATTCAATACAGGAGGGATCAGAGGGCCCTGCTCGTTAGAGCTTACAATCTAAGAGGGAGGGTCAAGTGATACAAAAGGTTATAACTGTGGGGCTGGAGATGATGGAGAAAATTAAAGTACAAATGCTAGGTGTGGGTAGGATAGGCTTCTTTGAAGAGCAGGGTTTTCAGGGATGGTCTAAAAGCAAGCAGAGTAGGAGCTAGTTGGACAGATTTGGGTAGAGGATTCCATAGAATCGGAGAGGCTTTGGAAAAGTCCTGGACGTGAGCATGGGAGGAGGTGACAAGGGCGCTAGAGAGCAGGAGGTCTTGGGAGGAGTGAAGAGGACAATTAGGTTGGTATTTTGAGACTAGGCTAGTGATGTAGCCGGGGGCCCTGGATGGCTTTGTAAGTTATTGTTAGTATTTTGAATTTAATTTGTTGGTTGAGTGGCATCCAATGGAGGGATTGGCAGAGAGGGGTAGCAGACACTGAGCCTGGTGGCAGCATTTATGGTGGACTGAAGGGGAGATAGTCTATGTAAAGGTAAGCCAATGAGGAGGAAGTTGCAATAGTCAAGGCGAGAGATGACCAGGGAGTGGACCAGTAGCTTTGTGGTGTCATTGGTTAGGAAGGGGCGTATTTTGGAGAAGTTGCGGAGGATGGGGTGGCAAGATTTGGACAGTGATTGGATGTGGGGCCTAAAGAATAGCTGAGTCCAGGATTACACTTAGGACCTAGGCATGCGGGGATGGGCTTATAGTTGTGCCATCGATCTTGACAGAGAAGTCAGGGGAAGGGGCATGTGGAGGAGGAAATATAATGAGTTTGGTTTTTGATAGATTGAGTTTGAGGAAGTGGTATGACATCCAGGCTGATATGTCTGTTAGTAAATTAGTGAAACGTGAGGAGACTGAAGGGGTGAGCTGAGGGGTAGAGAAAAAAAATTTGGGTTACAGTCAAGCAAAATCTCCTGCGCTCAAAAGTGGTGCAATGAAAATACCCTAGAATATCAAAGGCTCTCAGTAGATGTACAGGCCTTGCTGCCCTCCAAGGGTCAGGGTCACCCAATGGGAACACTGTAAGACAACAAAAACAGGGCGCACCAACCTTGCGCATTACCCAAGTAGTATTTATTGAAATAAAAAAGGAAGGAAATACACTCACAAACAAGTGAATAATAAAAGCGTATCAAAGTCCAAGACTGGACGCAGAGCAACCAGGCCACTGGAACTGTGTACAGCACGCCGGAGAACCTTCCATATGGCTGACGCGTTTTGAGGGGGGTTTCCTTCTTCCTCAGAGCCTCTGATTTCAATAACTACCACTTGGGTAATGCGCAAGGTTGGTGCGCCCTCTTTTTATTGTCTTACAGAATAAATTTGGGTGTCACCGGTGTAGAGATGGTAGCCATGGGAGGCTATTAACTGACCCATGGAGGAGGTATAGATCGAGAGAGGTCCAAGAAAAGAACCTTGGGAGACCCCAACAGAGAAAGAGAGAGGAGAGGAGGAAGTAGAATTGTAGGTAATGCTAAAGTGGCGGTTGGATGGCGCGAAGGGCACAGTCACGGAAACCAAAGGTGTGGATTTTTTTTTTTTGAGGAGGGGGTGGTCAGACTTATCAAAGGCAGAAGAAAGGTCCAGGAGTAGGAGTACAGAATAGTGTCAATTGGTTTTGGCCATTTAGTAGATCGTTTGTTAGTTTTAGGAGAGCAGTTTCTGTGGAGTGTTGAGGGCAAAATCCAGACTGAAGGGGAAGATTGCACCTTACCAGTCCTTGAATGCTTAGATTGCAGTTTACTAATCATTAAGTGCTTAGACTGCATTTTACAAGTCCTTAGATACATAGATTGCCCCTTACCATCAGCAGGCTGATGACATCATCTCAGCCTAGGAAGAGTCATTGAAAGTGCCACTAAACTCTGGTTTAAAAAGTTCTATATAAATATATATTCTTGACTTAAAAAAAGTCCCTTCCATTGTTCTGTCTTTTCCAGAGCTCTAAATTCCCTTTTTCCCCCTGCTGCTGTGATCTGACTTTCTGTTAGTTGGTAGCTAGATTGGTTCTCCATGAGAAGGAAAGGGATGGTTGGCACTCAGGATGACATCCAAAATGGTATTTCTTGATTAAATGCATGTACAAAGCTGTAAAACATCCTACATGTTTCGGGCGTTAGTCCTGAGCCATGACTGAGGACTAACGTCCGAAACGCGTAGGATGTTTTACAGCTTTGTACATGCATTTAATAAAGAAATACCATTTTGGATGTCATCCTGAGTGCCGATAATCCCTTTCCTTCTTCTGGTACGTTGGAGGTGTAGCAGCCTCAAGGTCTGAGCACCGGGGCGGAGCTGTTATGTAGGAAGGTTGCAGCACCCACACACCTGTTTTTCATTGGTTCTCCATGGGCCCACTATAGGAACATAGCCACCTTCTCTTGCTCTCTCCGGGGGAAGGACTAGGTCAGTGATGGTGAGCCTTGGCACCCCAGATGTTTTGAAACTACATTTCCCATGATGCTCATGCACTCTGCAGTGTGGTGGAGCATTATGGTAAATGTAGTGCCAAAACATCTGGGGTGCCAAGGTTTGCCATCACTGGACTAGTTTCTATGGACAATGGGATCTGTAGTGTGCATAGAGCAGTGTAAATGACCACAACTAGTGTGTGCTGCTTGTATCAAACGATCAAAAGTGAGGGGGAAAACGAGAGGATCAGGAGGAGCTCACAGAGTACATTGCAAGGAGGCCAGTCCCTTTCATTCACTGGATTTCAGACCTTTCAATCATGGAGGCTCAGCATCACACGTGGGTGTTACCTATGCAAATACAGCCTGCCTATGACCACCCCCTCCTCCAGACTGACACCCACCCATCAAGGTGTTTTTATATTTGTATAACTCCTCCCAAGAGCCTGCCCACTGCTTGCATCGGGACTCTTGAGCGGAGTACCAAGGCAGGTTGCTGTGATGTTTTATCTAGGGTGGTCTACATGCAAATGCAGTCTGCCTAGGACTGAGACACACCCATGAAGGCATTTTTATATTTGCATAACTCCTCCCAAGAGCAATTCCACTGACTCTTGAGCGGGGTACCGAGGCAGGGTGCTGAGAAGTTTTACCTAGGGTGGTC
The DNA here is from genome assembly GCF_042186555.1 of Aquarana catesbeiana. NCBI lineage: Eukaryota > Metazoa > Chordata > Amphibia > Anura > Ranidae > Aquarana > Aquarana catesbeiana. The sequence goes on from NC_133332.1 coordinate 14,327,594, forward strand.
TGCATGCAAATTCACCCTGCCTAGGACCGCCTACTCTTGCAGACTTAGACCCACCCATAAATGCGTTTTGATATTTCTCTCAAGAACCAACCCACTTCTTGCATCAGGGCTCTTGAGCAGGGTACAGAGGCAGGATGCTGAGCAGTGGCGAAATTACCAGGGTCACACCAGTCGCATTTGCGACTGGGCTCTTGAGTTCCGCCACTCTAGGGGGGCTCGCTGCCACCCAGGAGATAGTACACTGGTCATTCATGGGGAGTCCCCGTCCACTCCGCCCATCCTCTCCGCCTGCTCCGCCCATCCTCTCACAGGCACACTGCACAGTCCCCGCCCGTCCTCTCCACCCATCCTCTCCTCCTGCACTCACGGACAGAGTCCCCGCCCATCTGCTCTGTCTCCGCCTGCACTCACGGGCACAGTCCCTGCCCACTCCACCCATCTTATTTGGCTCTGCCTGCACTCATGGGTACTTACAGGCCCCGCCCATCCTCTCTGCTCGGCCCAAGCAAGACCTAGCAAGGAGGGGGAACCAAGTGATCTGCAAGTGAGTGCCACCAATCCCTCAATATCAACACTGCCACTGATTCCCCCCCACACACCACCACTACTGCCACTGATTCCCACACCACCACTACTGCCACTGATTCCCCCCTCTCCCCACACCACCACCACTAATATAGTGGTGGTGGTATAGTTGCACCAATCCTCCCACTGCTTACATCAGCACTCTTTAATGGAGTACTGAGGCGGGGTGCTGTGATGTTCTCAGGAATCTATGTACAGCACCCTGCCAGCCCCTCCCACCAGCCATGATCCGCCTGCATTTCATAGAGAAGCGCAGGGACTAAGTAATAATAATATAAGTAATATAATAATAATATAATAATATAAGGTAAGCTGCAAGATATACATTTTTTTGTTTTGATTTTAGATGCTTTTTAGCTTTTTAATCTTTTTTTTAATGAATTTTTTCTGCTCCATATAACTGTTTCCTTTGACCCAAACTAAATGTACCGGTGATGCTCAAGGCTCCACCAGGTCCCCTTATGTAGCAATCACTTGTGGAGTGCAGACAAGGACAGAGCTCATCCCAGCTCCATGGGCAGAGTGAAACGTGTTGGGGTGTGGCCTGAGGCTGTCATACACTTTCCTATGAGGTTTTGCAGAGATGTGCGACTTCCAGGACTTTTATCCTTTTCCATTGGGTGTTTCCTTTGCCTCCATCCCTATCTCAGTGTGTTGCTCTGTGTAGGAAGATGTCCTCCCCCGACCTGGACTTCTCCTCAGTAAGGATGGACAAACGGTTCGGGCCGAGCATAAGTTCGGCCAAACATTGCCCGTTCGGGTGTACGCCGGACATCCAAATTTTCTGTGCACTCAGCGAACAGTCAATAGGTTGTTAAGGAGCGGGGCCCGGAAGCTGGCTGCCGCATCCTTAACAAGATAAGTCATCAGCTGTCAGCAGGATAACCCGCTGACAGCTGAATGAAAAAAAAAAATGCCAAATTTGCTGACAATAGAAATTAAAAAAAAAAAAATGGCATGGGGGCCCCCCAATCCATACCAGGCCCTTTGGGACTGGTATGGATTTTAAGGGGAACCCCACGCATAAATGGCACCCCCCTAAATTCATACCAGACCCTTATCTGAGCAAGCAGCCTGGCAGGCCAAGAAAGGGAGGGGGGGCAACCCCCTCTCCTAAACCATAACAGGCCACATGCCCTCAACATAGGTGGTTGCTTTGGGGTGGGGGGGCACCAAAGCACCTTGTCCCCATGGTAATGCAGACAAAGACCTTTACCGGTCTGCGGATAGGGGGCTTATCGGAATCTGAAAGCCCCCTACTCATTCACCAAAAAAAGTGTCAAAAATAAACAGACAGGAGACAGTTTTTGACAATTCCTTTATTTAAAAAAAAGTTTTTTTAAATGTTTTTAATAAAGTGTACCCCCCCATGTTGAGAGCATGTGGCCTGGTATGGTTTGGTGGGGGGTGCTCACTCTCTCCCCCCCCCCACCCTGCCTGCATGCTCGGATAAAGGTCTGGTATGGATTTTGGGGGGCCCCATGCTGGTTTTATTTTTATTTTTTTGCTGCGGGGTTCCCCTTAAAATCCATACTAGACCCGAGGGCCTGGTATGCATGGGGGGGGGGGGCACACAGTTTTGTATTTTTTTTTATTGCTGGCTATAACTTGCAGCCCGATAATCAATTAAAGTGTCTTTTTTTCCTTTTTCTTTTTTTTATAAATGTCAGCTTTGCTGCAGCAGGTTCTATACATGGTACAGATGCCCCACTTTACAGGCAGACTAAGGGGACCCCCTGGCATTATATTTAACTAATTATGAACCAACCGGTGTAGTTTTACTGCGGCAGGTTGGCTCCCCTGCACGAATCCCCATCATTGTAGGTAGGGCGCGTACACAGCGATTTGTGGGCGAGCGCCCATTCGCAAGCGGGGGAGTCAACCAGCGGGTCCGGCGGACTCGATGTCCGTCAGCCACCTGCGATCGCTCCAGAGACAGGCATCACGGGGATCTGTCAGTGTAAACAAACAGATCCCCGTTCTGTCAGGGGAACAGAGATTGTCTGTCTGTTTCTAGTGATTAGGAACAGCGATCTCTCTCCTCCTCCAGTCAGTCCCAGCCCCCCACAGTTAGAAACACCTCCCAGGGAACACATCTAACCCCTTGATCGCCCCCTAGTGTTAACCCCTTCCCTGCCAGTGACATTAATACATCGCTGTATAAATGTCACTGGTCCCAAAAAAGTGTCCGATCTGTCCGCTGCAATGTCGCAGTCCCGCTAAAAATCACAGATCACCGCCATTACTAGTAAAAAAAATAAATAATAAAAATGCCATAAATCTACCCCCTATTTTGTAGACGCTATAAACTTTGTGCAAACCAATCGATATACGCTTATTGCGGCCATTAGAGGCGCGTGTGCGCACCCGCTGCTCGCCCACGGAGCCGATTCGAGTGGCGGCGGTCACGATCACTGCCGGGCTCCCGCGATCGCTCGAGGCATAGTGGGCACCGGGATCTGTGTGTGTAAACACACAGTTTCCGGTTCTCTGAGGGGAGAAGAGAAAGATCGTCTGTTCATACAGAGTATGAACAGCGATCTGTCGTGTCCTCTACACAGTCCCCTCCCCCCTTCAGTTAGAATGCATACTAGGGAACACAACCCCTTGATCGCCCCCTAGTGTTAACCCCTTTACTGCCAGTGACATTTTTACAGTAATCAATGCATTTTTATAGCACTGATCGCTGTATAAATGACAATGGTCCAAAAAATGTGTTAAAAGTGTCCAATATGTCCGCCATAATGTCACAGTCCCGATAAAAATCGCAGATCGCTGCCATTACTAGTAAAACAAATATGAATAAAAAAAATGCCATAAAACAATCCCCTATTTTGTAGACGCTATAACTTTTGCACAAACCAATCAATATACACTTATTGCGGTTTTTTTTTACCAAAAATATGTAGAAGAATACATATCGGCCTAAACTGAGGAAAAAATTTTTTTTTTTTATATATATATTTTTGGGGGATATTTATTATAGCAAAAAGTAAAAAATATTGCGTTTTTTTCTAAATTGTCGCTCTATTTTGTTTATAGCGCAAAAAATAAAAACCGCAGAGGCGATCAAATACCACTAAAAGAAAGCTCTATTTGTGGGGGAAAAAAGGGATGTCAATTTTGTTTGGGTGCAATGTCGCACGACCGCGCAATTGTCAGTTAAAGCGACGCAGTGCCGAATCGCAAAAAATGGGCCTCGGTCGTTAAGGGGGCAAATCCTTCCGGTCCTCAAGTGGTTAAAGGAATTTTTTATTGTTTCATTTTAAGCATCATTAAAATCACGGCTCCTGTAAAAAAATTTTGTTTAAGTTTTTTTTTTTCATATTGATACATGTCCCCCTGGGCAGTACCCAGCCCCCCCCAATACTCTTTGTATGGCCAATAACTTGGATATAAGGCTTCAAAATGGGGACTTTTCATGTTCGGGTCCCATAGACTTTAGTAGAGTTCGCAGCTCGGGTTCAAACTTTTTTCTCTGTTGGGGAGTTCCGGTGCGAACCGAACCGTGGGACGGGGGGGGGGGGGGTGTTGGGCCCATCACTACTCCTCAGTTGTTGGCTAATCACCTCCTGGAACTTTCTGCACCCGCCTGGAGCGTTACTATCACTCGGACGCCTAATCATTATCGCCTAATCATTCTTCTTCGTCCAATCAGATTCCTATTAATGCGCGGCGGCATCAGCGTTCCCGGAGATGATAACAGGCCATCGCCTTGCGTTTTTTTTTAATCGAGGAATTGATCGTTGATGCTTCACCACCTCTTAACGGAAAGTTTGGCAAGCTCAGCTCCGCCGTAAAACTAATTGCGCGCTCCGTTCCTTACTTCCACCCATCTTCATAAAAAAGTTTACGGCCTCCAGAAAGGTCGGGAACGGCTCCTCGGGGACACCTCGCCCGTACACAAGGACACTCTGTGGCTTTATTTGTTAAATAAAAAATACATCAAGCTCCCCGGGTTTCTGCTTGCGCGGCTCCTTGGTGTGTTTGTTCGCAGGCAGCAATAACGCGCTTTTGATGGATAAAATGCCGGGGCGTCTTGTCAGCAGTCGGCTGTTGCTGAAGAGACTTTTTTTTTTTTTTTTCCTCTCCATCACCTGCTGTCTGTCCGATGTCCTCCACCCCCGCCGTCCATCTTCGTGGCGGACATCTGCTATGGGACAGATTGAGCGAGTGGTGGCGAAGGCTGAGCTGGACAGAAGAGCTTTCTCTGCGCCAGCAAGAATTCTGGTTAACGTCGGGGGAAAAAAAAAACGTGAAAGCTGACACGGCGCGTCTGGAGAGGTGTGATGTGTAGAAGGATCTTGTTATAAAGGGTCACGCTGCCCCCCAAAAAAAAGGCCAATTCGCACTAGCAGCAAGACTTGCCTCCAGGGGCGGACTGACAACTCATGGGGCCCCTGGGCAATAGGAGATTATGGGGCCCCCGGGCAATAGGAGAAGATTATGGGGCCCCTGGGCAATAGGAGATTATGGGGCCCCCAGGCAATAGATTATGGGGCCACACAATATACACACACATACAGTATACACACATACAGTATACACACACAGACACATAATATACACACACAGAATACACATACACACACTGAAAAGGTACTGGAGAGGCGGGGCAGCTTTAATCTTGGGATTTTTTAAAAAAACACAGATTTTTACATACTGTCCCTGGTTTTATAGAGGCTGGCAACCCTAATGGGGCCCCTTAGTGGCATGGGGCCCTCGGCAGTGCCCGAGGGCCCGAATGGTCAGTCCGCCCCTGCTTGCCTCCCCTCTGAAAAGCTGTCCACAATTGATTGCTTTTTCAGAGGGCGGTTGTTGCCTCCTCAATGCCTAGTTTAACCCTGAAAAGCCGCAACACCACGGTGCAACCATGTGTGTATTGCACATGGCTGCAGGACAGGCGTGGCACGACCCTACTTACTCGAATGAACCATGTTCGGCAGCGCTACTAACTGCATACACAACATAGGGTATCATTTTTGCTGTGGCCATGGCATATGTACCACCCCGTCCATGTGCACTCCACAAAGTAGCAGGGTGATAATGGTCTGGCCCTCTTTACTTGAATGAGTCATATTTGGTGTCAGTATCACCCACCGCACACAACAAAGGGTATCATTTTTGCCATGGCCGTGGCATCTGTACTACCCCATGTATGTGCATTGCGTATAGTTAAGGGGCAGTTGCGGTGTAACCCTCTTTACTAGAATGGATCATGTTTAGCGGGGGGGGGGGGGGTTCCTGCCAAACACAACATAGGGTATCATTTTTTAAATTGCCGTGGCATGTGTACCACGCTGTCTGTGTGCATTGCACGTAGTTGCAGGGTGGTTGCAGCGTGGCTGTCTTTACTTGAATGGATTACATACTACCTGCCGCGGACAACATAGCGTGTAATTTTTGCCACTTTCGGTGCATGTGTACCACCCAATCCATCCGTGTGCATTGCACATAGTTGCAGGGTGGTTGTGGCGTGGCCCTCTTTGCTTGAATAAATCACATTTCGCAGCAGTACTACCTGCCGTGGACAAAATAGGGTATAATTTTTTCCATAGCCGTGGCATGTGTACCACCCCATCCGTGTGCATTGCACCTAGTTGCAGTGCTGTTGTGGCGTGGCCCTCTTTACTTGAATGGATTATGTTTATGTGGTACTACCCGCCACGGACAATATAGGGTATCATTTTTGCTACGGCTGTGGCATGCATACCACCCCACCCGTATGCATTGCATCTAATTGTAGGGTGATTGCGGCGTGGTCCTCTTTATTTGAATGAGTCATGTTGGGTTGCAGTGCTGCCTGCCAAACACAACATACAGTATAATCTTTGCTGTGGCCGTGGCATGTGTACCACCTCATCCATGTGCATTGCATGTAGTTGCAGGTTGGTTTTGGCGTGGCCCCCTTTACTTAAATGCATTACGTTTGGCGGTGGTACTGCCTACCCTGCACAAAATAGAATATAATTTTTGCCATTGCATGGGTACCACCTTATCCATGTACCATGCACATAGTTGCAGGGCGCTTTCTGCGTGGCTATCTTTACTTCAATGGGTCATGTTTGGCGGCAGTCCCACTCCCAGTGCAAAACATTGGGGTTTTATTTTTGCCGTGACACATGTACCACCCTATCCAAGTGCATTGCATGTAGTTGCAGGGCAGTTATGGTGTGGCACTCTTTACTTAAATAAGTCATGTTTGGGGGCCGTACTGCCAGCCAAAAATAACGCCATGTGTACCACCCTAATTGGTCACCCTTACAGTGTAAAGAGGAACTTCCGTCCCCTTCAGTTTTGGCCTCATCCCTTCTGGCATTGCCATATTTGTTGTTCTGGCACATGCACATGTAGGCAGGTGCAGTTAGCTAGTCTGCAACTGTGTGGTGAAGAGATGAGCTTGGGCGTGTTATACCGTATTGGATATACCGTATTTATCAGCGTATAACACGCACCCTCACTTTAAGAGGGAAGTTTCAAGAAAAAAACTTACATTTTAAATAAAGAACTGTGAAGCAAAATAAGGGTCAGTGCCCATCTGCAGCCTCACAAGCCCCACCACTGCCATGAATGCAGCAGCCCCACCACTGCCATGAATGCAGCAGCCCCAGCATTGTCATGAATGCAGCAGCCCCAGCATTGTCATGAATGCAGCAGCCCCACCACTGCCATGAATGCAGCAGCCCCACCACTGCCATGAATGCAGCAGTCCCACCACTGCCATGAATGTAGCAGCCCCAGCATTGCCATGAATGCAGCAGCCCCAACATTGTCATGAATGCAGCAGCCCCAGCACTGCCATGAATGCAGCAGCCCCACCACTGCCATGAATGCAGCAGCCCCAGCATTGCCAGGAATGCAGCAGCCCCAGCATTTCCATGAATGCAGCAACCCCACCACTGCCATGAATGCAGCAGCCCCACAACTGCCATGAATGCAGCAGCCCCAGCATTGCCATGAATGCAGCAGCCCCACCACTGCCATTAATGCAGCAGCCCTACCACTACCATGAATGCAGCAGCCCACCACTGCCATGAATGCAGCAGCCCCAGCATTTCCATGAATGCAGCAGCCCCAGTATTTCCATGAATGCAGCAGCCCCAGCATTTCCATGAATGCAAACTCACCATTGCCATCAGTGCAGCCTGATCCATGCCCATCTGCAGCCTTGGAGGGGACAGGGAGGGGAGCATGACGAGCGCCAACAGATTACATACAGGAGAAACTCCTGTTTTCTCGGTGGCCTCATTAATACATAGTCTCCTTTGATGGACAGAACAATTGTCCAATGGCAGCGTGGGAGACGGGATTTCCTATTAAAGAGGCCGCCGCGTAAACAGTCAATGCTCCTGTATGTACGGAATGCAGCAGCCCCAGCATTGTCATGAATGCAGCAGCCCCAGCATTACCATGAATGCAGCAGCCCCAGCATTGTCATGAATGCAGCAGCCCCAGCATTACCATGAATGCAGCAGCCCCAGCATTGTCATGAATGCAGCAGCCCCACCACTGCCATGAATGCAGCAGCCCCACCACTGCCATGAATGCAGCAGTCCCACCACTGCCATGAATGCAGCAGCCCCAGCATTGCCATGAATGCAGCAGCCCCAACATTGTCATGAATGCAGCAGCCCCAGCACTGCCATGAATGCAGCAGCCCCACCACTGCCATGAATGCAGCAGCCCCAGCATTGCCAGGAATGCAGCAGCCCCACCACTGCCATGAATGCAGCAAGCCCACCACTGCCATGAATGCAGCAGCCCCACAACTGCCATGAATGCAGCAGCCCCAGCATTGCCATGAACGCAGCAGCCCCACCACTGCCATTAATGCAGCAGCCCTACCACTGCCATGAATGCAGCAGCCCCACCACTGCCCATAATGCAGCAGCCCCACCACTACCATGAATGCAGCAGCCCCAGAATTTCCATGAATGCAGCAGCCCCAGTATTTCCATGAATGCAGCAGCCCCAGCATTTCCATGAATGCAAACTCACCATTGCCATCAGTGCAGCCTGATCCATGCCCATCTGCAGCCTTGGAGGGGACAGGGAGGGGAGCATGACGAGCGCCAACAGATTACATACAGGAGAAACTCCTGTTTTCTCGGTGGCCTCATTAATACATAGTCTCCTTTGATGGACAGAACAATTGTCCAATGGCAGCGCGGGAGATGGGATTTCCTATTAAAGAGGCCGCCGCGTAAACAGTCAATGCTCCTGTATGTACGGAATGCAGCAGCCCCAGCATTGTCATGAATGCAGCAGCCCCAGCATTACCATGAATGCAGCAGCCCCAGCATTGTCATGAATGCAGCAGCCCCACCACTGCCATGAATGCAGCAGCCCCACCACTGCCATGAATGCAGCAGTCCCACCACTGCCATGAATGCAGCAGCCCCAGCATTGCCATGAATGCAGCAGCCCCAACATTGTCATGAATGCAGCAGCCCCAGCACTGCCATGAATGCAGCAGCCCCACCACTGCCATGAATGCAGCAGCCTCACCACTGCCATGAATGCAGCAGCCCCAGCATTGCCAGGAATGCAGCAGCCCCACCACTGCCATGAATGCATCAACCCCACCACTGCCATGAATGCAACAGCCCCACAACTGCCATGAATGCAGCAGCCCCAGCATTGCCATGAATGCAGCAGCCCCACGACTGCCATTAATGCAGCAGCCCTACCACTACCATGAATGCAGCAGCCCACCACTGCCATGAATGCATCAGCCCCAGCATTTCCATGAATGCAGCAGCCCCAGTATTTCCATGAATGCAGCAGCCCCAGCATTTCCATGAATGCAAACTCACCATTGCCATCAGTGCAGCCTGATCCATGCCCATCTGCAGCCTTGGAGGGGACAGGGAGGGGAGCATGACGAGCGCCAACAGATTACATACAGGAGAAACTCCTGTTTTCTCGGTGGCCTCATTAATACATAGTCTCCTTTGATGGACAGAACAATTGTCCAATGGCAGCGCGGGAGATGGGATTTCCTATTAAAGAGGCCGCCGCATAAACAGTCAGTGCTCCTGTATGTACGGCACTCGTTCCGCCCCCTTCCTTTCCCCTCTGAGGCAGCCAGAATATATATATCTTTTCTGGCCCCGGCTCTCGGAGATTCGTTGGAGGCCACAAAAGATATATATGTCCAAATGACCAGGTGGTCCGTGCAAAACTGGAACATGGGCCGCAATTGGCCCACGGGCCGGACTTTGGACATGCCTGGTCTACTCTCTGGCCTAGTTCTACTAGTTCAAATAAGTTTAAAATAACATTTATATAAAGACTGATTGTGGTATATATATGTAACACCCCCTACCAGTAGGTAGGTGCTAGAATGGGTTATTTACTAAGGTTTTTCCAGCACAGGCAAATTTAGGCAGGCCTATGCTGCATGCTAGGCCTGTCTGTTTTGATCTGGGGGCTGGGAGTGGTCAGAGTAGCAGTGGGTGTTACCACGTGTGCTCTAGTTCTGGGGTGCCTTCCCTGCTTCCAGAGAGAAGATTCTGGAAGAGGGGCTGAGCCTGGAACTGGAGTGGCAGGCAGCTTGTGTGGGAACCCTGACCAATCCCCAATTGGTATTGGCAGGGGGCGGGCCTTCTATAAAAGCTGAGGTGAGATGCCACTGGGGAGAGAAGTCGGCTGAGTGAAGTGAGGAATGGCATGCTAGGCAGCAGCAGGAGGACACCCCCATCTGGGGGGGTGTGTGCCAATCGCAGGAGAAGGCCCAGGACAAGCTGTGAGAGAACATTGCCTCTACACAGTCATTGGCAATATCTCTGCCACCACCCGGTCATTGGTAGGGAACTCCTGGAGCAGAGGGGCAGGTGAAGCTGTCAGAACGCATGGTCCAGTCAAGTTCCTCATCAAGGACTCAGGGCAGTGGAAGGTCGGTGAGTGTTACCACAGTGGAGGGCTGGATGTGCCAGGAAGACTGTGAGGGAACTCGGCATTAAACACGGTCATTAGCAGAGTCTTCATCATACACACGGTGGATGATGGGGAGTCCTGGATCAGAGAAGACTGTGGGGATCTGTGTCAAGTCGGTGTGGCCTGCGGGCACATGATTTGCAAGTTGGGCTGGCTGGGAACAGTAGTCCACCTCCTAAAGACATGCTTTTAACCTACTAGGCCTCCGGGGAGAGGTTCTGCAGGCCTCAGGCCTAGTAGCAGCGAGCAACCAGAGCCAGTAGAGAGGCTTATTCAGAGTGGGTCCCTACTACCCAATAGAAGAGGATGTGTCATACTTCAATTCATGTAACTACAAGCATGTGCAGGAGGGGACCAGTGAAGGTAGAATGAAACAAGTTTGTGCAGGAGGAGTAACAGTCTGCATGGAGATGCAGGAGGAGATTTACATTTAATGTCCATGCACATCAAATCTTCGGGCTCTAACATTGTGCTGTTGTGCTTACATTGTAAATATGATGGCAATGATAAATCCTTTGGGCGTCCCATATTTCCTATCCCTATCCAAGTTGTAACCACCAATAAAACAACAAAAACAAAACTCGTAAAAGACTGTTCATTGTCCCTGGAAGTGATGTATGAAGTCTGGCAGTGGGGTGGATTGTTTGTTACTAGCTGCAACACCATGGCTACATTTGGAGGTCCCACCGAGATCTGCCTTCATGGTTAACCTGCTGCCCGTCACCCCTAGCAACCGCTAAAAGCCAAGGAAGACTTTGCCAAGTTTGGAGTACAACTATGTTTGCTCTTGAAATTGACTTTTGCCACATGCCGTTGCCCATAGCATCCGAATCCAGAATTGTCGCTAAGTGTTGTCGTCCATAGCAACTGTCCAGGATCAGCGCTGCCATCCCGCCCCTGCACTCAGTTGTTTCAATGGACACTCACCACAGCGAAAAGCCCTGCAACCAGTGACTGTAACCTTGTGCTATCACCCGTGGAAACCACGGCGAGCGATCGTGCTCCGGATTACAAATATGTCCAGCGCTCTGCATGGCGTGGGCATTGTTCACTGCATTGCAGAGAAAAGATAAAATGTTTGACTTTATTAATCCTTCTTAGCACAATAAAAGAAGTTGTGAATATCTGCTGTTGCCCCTAGTAACGGAAGGCAGCGAGGGGGTGTCTTTGACGGGATGTTGCACGGTCAGTCCCACACAGTAGGATATCACAGGAGAGACTTTACTATGTTTAATGGTGGTCGTTGAACAGTTTCTCCTGCTTTCAGTTCCAGCTCTGTGACGCAGTTTTAAAAACTAAACCTGGACAGTGCCTGCAATTCATCAGCGCCTGCCACCAGGTGTCACTACAGCACACACTGTCTGAAGCCTGCTTACAGTTCCTCGCACGCTGAACCAACGAGCGTGAGGGTGGAGTCATGCCCCGGCAGATGACAGAAGAAGAGCTTGGCGTGCTGCGCGCCAGAAACGAGGTAGAGTAAGATGGCGGAGGGTGATCGGAGGATGCCCGCTGTGCAACGATTGCCTGAGACGCAGGACCGGGTGCTAGTTGACACTGCCATCCGATTAGAACTTTGTGGTGGACTCGCTTTGGGAGTGATCGGAGGAGTGGAGCGGCTATGCATACTGTGTCCCAGGTGCCAGCTACCGACGATCGGAGTCAGTGCCTGGGCCCGGTGCCGCCACTGGGGGGAGCCACTAACCCGCTTGGGGCCGGTGCAGCGGCAATCAAGGTACTACAACATCTATCTGCTCACAGGACTATGTATGCTGCAGCCGCAGGATGATCGGAAGGCTGGAGAGGGCCAAGGATCACTTGCCAATGATAGAGGAGAGCAACCAACAGGTGCGTCCACCCCAGAGTTCCGGGACATATGGAGAAAAGAGACTGCTGTGGAGACCCGTGGCCTGGCCAAGGGCCCGGAGGGTGCAGGTGTCAGTGTGAAGAGCCGGCTCCAAGTAAGACCCTTGCTGTGCCCATCTGGAGGGAGCCCATGCTGCAGGAGGTAGTACCTTCAGGTGAGCTGGATGGGGTGAGCGAAGGCCGGGTCATAGACTGGGGTTCATCCAGAGTGCTGGAGAGGTTTAGGTCAGTGGAGAATTTGTTCTCCTGGTCTTCCCCTAAAGAGGGCTCCAGTGAGGAAGAATGGGAGACCGGAGATTCCCCCTCTGTTGATGCTCAGTCTGTGCCCATCAATGCAGCCCCCCAGTCTGTGTCCATCAATGCTGAGCCCCTTAGTCTCTGTGCCCATCAATGCTGAGCCCCTCAGTCTGTGCCCATCAATGCAGATCCTCGGTCTGTGCCCATCAATGCTGAGCCCCTCAGTCTGTGCCCATCAATGCAGATCCTTGGTCTGCGCCCATCAATGCTGAGCCCCTCAGTCTCTGTGCCCATCAATGCAGCTCCTCACTCTGTGCCCATCAATGCAGCCCCTCAGTCTGTGCCCATCAATCCTGATGCCCCTCAGTCTGTGTCCATCAATGCTGACTCTGAGCCCCTCAGTCTGTGCCCATCAATTCTGAGCCCCTCAGTCTGTGCCCATCAATGCTGACTTTGAGCCCCTCAGTCTGTGCCCATCAATGCTGAGCCCCTCAGTCTCTGTGCCCATCAATGCAGCTCCTCAATCTGTACCCATCAATCCTGAGCCCCTCAGTCTGTGCCCATCATTGCTGAGCCCCTCAGTCTCTGTGCCCATCAATGCTGACTCTGAGCCCCTCAGTCTGTGCACCTCAAAACTGAGCCCCTCAGTCTGTGTCCATCAGTACTGACTCTGAACCCCTTAGTCTGTGCCCATCAATGCTGAGCCCCTCAGTCTCTGTGCCCATCAATGCAGCCCCTCAGTCTGTGCCCATTAATGCAGCCCCTCAGTCTGTGCCCATCAATCCTGAGCCCCTCAGTCTGTGCCTATCAATACTGACTCTGAACCCCTTAGTCTGTGCCCATCATTGCTGAGCCCCTCAGTCTGTGCCCATCAATGCTGAGCCCCTCAGTCTCTGTGCCCATCAATGTAGCTCCTCAGTCTGTGCCCATTAATGCAGCCCCTCAGTTTGTGCCCATCAATCATGAGCCCCTCAGTCTGTGCCTATCAGTACTGACTCTGAACCCCTTAGTCTGTGCCCATCAATGCTGAGCCCCTCAGTCTCTGTGCCCATCAATGCAGCCCCTCAGTCTGTGCCCATTAATGCAGCCCCTCAGTCTGTGCCCATCAATCCTGAGCCCCTCAGTCTGTGCCTATCAATACTGACTCTGAACCCCTTAGTCTGTGCCTATCATTGCTAAGCCCCTCAGTCTGTGCCCATCAATGCTGAGCCCCTCAGTCTCTGTGCCCATCAATGCAGCCCCTCAGTCTGTGCCCATTAATGCAGTCCCTCAGTCTGTGCCCATCAATCCTGAGCCCCTCAGTCTGTGCCTATCAATACTGACTCTGAACCCCTTAGTCTGTGCCCATCATTGCTGAGCCCCTCAGTCTGTGCCCATCAATGCTGAGCCCCTCAGTCTCTGTGCCCATCAATGTAGCTCCTCAGTCTGTGCCCATTAATGCAGCCCCTCAGTTTGTGCCCATCAATCATGAGCCCCTCAGTCTGTGCCTATCAGTACTGACTCTGAACCTCTTAGTCTGTGCCCATCAATGCAGAGCCCCTCAGTCTCTGTGCCCATCAATGCAGCCCCTCAGTCTGTGCCCATTAATGCAGCCCCTTAGTCTGTGCCCATCAATCCTGAGCCCCTCAGTCTGTGCCTATCAATACTGACTCTGAACCCCTTAGTCTGTGCCCATCATTGCTAAGCCCCTCAGTCTGTGCCCATCAATGCTGAGCCCCTCAGTCTCTGTGCCCATCAATGTAGCTCCTCAGTCTGTGCCCATTAATGCAGCCCCTCAGTCTGTGCCTATCAATACTGACTCTGAACCCCTTAGTCTGTGCCCATCATTGCTGAGCCCCTCAGTCTGTGCCCATCAATGCTGAGCCCCTCAGTCTCTGTGCCCATAAATGTAGCTCCTCAGTCTGTGCCCATTAATGCAGCCCCTCAGTCTGTGCCCATCAATCCTGAGCCCCTCAGTCTGTGCCTATCAATACTGACTCTGAACCCCTTAGTCTGTGCCCATCAATGCTGAGCCCCTCAGTCTCTGTGCCCATCAATGCAGCCCCTCAGTCTCTGTGCCCGTCAATGAAGCCCCTCAGTCTGTGCCCATCAATGCTGACTCTGAGCCCCTCAGTCTCTGTGCCCATCAGTGCAGCCCCTCAGTCTGTGCCCATCAATGCTGAGGCCCTTAGTCTCTGTGCTCATCAATGCAGCCCCTCAGTCTGTGCCCATCAATACTGACTCTGAGCGCCTCAGTCTATGTCCAGCAAAGCTGACTCTGAGCCTCTCAATCTGTGCCCATCAATCCAGAGCCCCTCAGTCTGTGCCCATCAATGCTGCCTCTGAGTGCCTTAGTTTGTGCCCATCAATCCTGAGCCCCTCAGTCTGTGCCCATCAATGCCCACTCTGAGCCCCTCAGTCTGTGCCCATCAATGTTGACTCTGAGCCCCTCAGTCTGTGCCCATCAATCCTGAGCCCCTCAGTCTGTGCCTATCAATTCTGACTCTGAGCCCCTCAGTCTGTGCCCATCAATCCTGAGCCCCTCAGTCTGTGCCCATCAATGCTGAGCCCCTCAGTCTCTGTGCCCATCAATGCAGCCCTCAGTCTGTGCCCATCAATCCTGAGCCCCTCAGTCTGTGCCCATCAATACCGACTCTGAGCCCCTCAGTCTGTGCCCATCAGTACTGACTCTGAGCCCATCAGTCTCTGCCAATCAATGCTGACTCTGAGCCCCTCAGTCTCTGTGCCCATCAGTGCAGCCCCTCAGTCTGTGCCCATCAATGCTGAGGCCCTTAGTCTCTGTGCTCATCAATGCAGCCCCTCAGTCTCTGTGCCCATCAATGCAGCCCCTCAGTCTCTGTGCCCGTCAATGAAGCCCCTCAGTCTGTGCCCATCAATGCTGACTCTGAGCCCCTCAGTCTCTGTGCCCATCAGTGCAGCCCCTCAGTCTGTGCCCATCAATGCTGAGGCCCTTAGTCTCTGTGCTCATCAATGCAGCCCCTCAGTCTGTGCCTATCAATTCTGACTCTGAGCCCCTCAGTCTGTGCCCATCAATCCTGAGCCCCTCAGTCTGTGCCCATCAATGCTGAGCCCCTCAGTCTCTGTGCCCATCAATGCAGCCCTCAGTCTGTGCCCATCAATCCTGAGCCCCTCAGTCTGTGCCCATCAATACCGACTCTGAGCCCCTCAGTCTGTGCCCATCAGTACTGACTCTGAGCCCATCAGTCTCTGCCAATCAATGCTGACTCTGAGCCACTCAGTCTGTGCCCATCAATCCCGAGCCCCTCAGTCTGCGCTCAACAATCCTGAGCCCCTCAGTCTGTGCCGATCAATGCAATCTCTGAGCCCCTCAGTCTGTGCCCATCAATGCTGACTCTGAGCCCCTCAGTCTGTGCCCATGAAACCTGAGCGCCTCAGTCTGTGCCCATCAATGCTGACTTTGAGCCCCTCAGTCTATGCCCATCAATGCTGAGAGCCTCAGTCTCTGTGCCCATCAATGCAGGTCCTCAATCTGTACCCATCAAGACCTGAGCCCCTCAGTCTGTGTCCATCAATACTGACTCTGAGCCCCTCAGCCTGTGCCCATCAATCCTGAGCCCCTCAGTCTGTGCCCATCATTGCTGAGCCCCTCAGTCTGTGCCCATCAATGCTGACTCTGAGCCCCTCAGTCTGTGTCCATCAATACTGACTCTGAGCCCCTCAGCCTGTGCCCATCAATCCTAAGCCCCTCAGTCTGTGCCCATCAATCCTGAGCCCCTCAGTCTGTGTCCATCAATACTGACTCTGAGCACCTTAGTCTGTACCTATCAATCCTGAGTCGCTCAGTCTGTGCCCATCAATGCCCACTCTGAGTCTCTCAATCTGTGCCCATCAATCCTGATGCCCCTCAGTCTGTGCTCATCAATGCTGACTCTGAGCGCCTTAGTCTGTGCCCATCAATCCTGAGCCCCTCAGTCTGTGCCCATCAATCCTGAGCCCCTCAGTCTGTGCCCATCAATCCTGAGCCCCTCAGTCTGTGCCCATCAATCCTGAATCCTTTTTTTTTTAAGTGTCTTTCCACCTGTTTTTTTTTTTTCACAGTTTTTATTGAATGAACATCAGAACATATTACACCGTAATGTTGGTATGAACACGTAAACAAATTACATATAAAAATTGGGCTTTAGTACAATTTATAGTAGAGTATGGTATCAATATGATTATATACTTTGTCTAAGTTTTGATTTTGTGCATACATTTATTCAATATCTAGACATTTTTGTATGGAAGTGGTGATATTTAGATTGGAACGTAACACATTGAGGATGAGGGGGAAAGAAAAAAGAAATGGGTGGGAAAAGCATAAAGATAAGATGCGGTTATTGTAGTAGTTTCTCAGGTAATTCTATTAAGTTCATTTTTTGCAGATGGATTCTGCTGAATCCGTTTTATCTCATAAAAGGTTGCCCCAATGCATAGCTCCCAACTGTCCCTGATTTGGAACAAAGTCCCTCTTTCCTCCTCATGTGTCCCTCATTTTGGTCTGATCTATATAATTGTATAAAAAATACACTTTTTATCTTTTAAAAAGTGTTTCCCAGTGCTAAAGCTTTCATCCAGTTTATAAATTGTTGCATCTGTAAATTTCCAAAGCCAATATATAGTAGTGGTAAAAAAAAGCACTTGTGGGTTTAACCAATCATTTTTTTGGTAAAATCTTTCTTTAAGGGGGCGTGGCAGGGGGTGTGTCCTATGCCTACATACTTTTGCTAATAAGTGTCCCTCGTTCCCATCTTAATAACAAGTTGGGAGGTCTTTTTGTAGCTCTAGGGAGAAGTCCGGAAATATTGACACTTTACAGTTTTCATAATGAATCTCCCCCTTTTGTCTTGCTTTCCGCAGAATCAAGTCTCTATCTCTGCAGTTCAAAAGTCGTGCCAACAATGGCCTAAGGGGTGGTTTTGGTGGTGCTGCAGGCACCGTACGTGCTCTTTCCACTGCAAATGCTGTTGACACCTCCATACCAGGGAATATACTTTTCAACCATTTCTCAACAAAGTCCCCTGAGTTGTACCCCTCCACTTTTACCGGCAATCCCACTACCCTTAAATTATTTGCTAAAGAAGCTGAGGGTAAAGGTGATGGACTGGCCAAGCATGTCTCCAGACCTAAACCCTATTGAGCATCTGTAGGGCATCCTCAGAAGGAGGGTGGAGGAGCGCAAGGTCTCTAACATCCACCAGCTCTGTGATGTCCTCATGGAGGAGTAGAAGAGGACTCCAGTGGCAACCTGTGAAGCTCTGGTGAACTCCATGCCCAAGAGGGTTAAGGCAGTGCTGGAAAATAATGGTGGCCACACAAAATATTAACACTTTGGCCCAATTTGGACATTTAGGGGTGTACTCACTTTTGTTGCCAGCGGTTTAGACATTAATGGCTGTGTGTTGAGTTATTTTGAGGGGACAGCAAATTTACACTGTTATACAAGCTGTACACTCACTACTTTACATTGTAGACAAGTGTCATTTCTTCAGTGTTGTCACATGAAAAGATAGAATAAAGTATGTACAAAAATGTGACTGGGGAGGTCTACTCACTTTTGTGAGATACTGTGTGTGTGTATATATATATATATATATATATATCTTTTTTTTTTTTAATAAAACAGTTGTTAAAAAAAATCATTTTTCATTACAATTGGCTAATGCAATTTATTTTTTTCCTCAAACAATCAGAAGGAAAGATAATGAACTTGTTTAATTGTCTTGTATGAGTAAGCGGCACTGCGCTAATCCAATGTTCTGCCAAACCTAAAACCAATATTATTCCTGCATTAGATGTAAAAGGACACTTTGCCTTCCCACGCCAACCCGGTCAGTTTTCTGGACAATCAGTGGAAATCTCTTTATCGCTTTGTGTTTGGATGAATAGATTAAATTCCTCGGTATGTAGGAGTGGAAGCAATATCACATTATTGTTTTTTAATGAGATGATTACATCCCGTTTATCAAAAGCAACACAAATAAACAGAACAGTCTACAATATTCTGCTGCTTTTATGTCATTTTACAGGGGATTGTAATAGTTACAAGCGCTGCGCTAATAAAACTGTCCAAGGTGCAGTGGAGGTAATTTTTGTTTGAACGCATTTTTTGTTTTGCTTTTTTTATTCATTTATAACTTGTGTGTTGAGAGTAATCAGCTTTAAAAGTCTCATAAAATAAGCCTTTGTAAAAAAAACAGAATTTGTTACAATGTTATAACTGGTTTTATTTCTTTTATTCATCATCTATTCCTGTTCTATGAAACATTATTTACTATTTTAATTGCTACAAAAGATTCATAATGTTATACGATACAGCGTTGTGTTTCGTCTGGAGGTCGGTTTATTATGGTTGAAGAAGTGATTTGGGTTTTTCTGTCATTTCTCAGGATTGTGTCTTGGATTATGCATTCTGCATTTGTCTTTTTCGAAATAATTCAGCAAAATACATTTTAGGAGATAACTTGGCTGGAACTGATTCATTGGCTGGTGATTTACACCAGTGTTTCCCAACCAGGATGCCACTTGCATTCCCCTGGGGTGCTGGGAGACCCAGTTTGCTTGGATCAGAGATGAATGAATGGACTTTGTGGTGGTGGGGAGGCTTTCATATATAGGGGTACTCTGATGGGATGGGGGTGTGGGGTTCTAGTGTATAGAGGACTTTGATATGAAGGGGGGACTCTTATGTGATGGGGAACTCTGCAGCCCATATTGAATGGCTTGGAGTGCTACTCAAAGCATTGAAATCCCTGCCCTGGTGATCCACAACTAGTGCGAGTACCAGAAAACTCATCCAAAAGTTACATGTGTAGGTAATATGGAGACACTGTACTCTGAGAAACCCAATGTATAAGAGTGAGGATCAGCCTCAGGCTTGGCTCCTCCCAGGCCATTTCACTGACGCGTTTTGCCTGTTTCATTATGACAAGGCTCCAAGGGCGGGGCGAATTGTGTTAGTAGGCTTGGCCTTTGAGGAGCCAAGGCTGAGGCCGTTCTTCACTCCTATCATAGATCAGGCTACTCAGAGCATCATGTCTCCATCTAACCTACACTGATGAGGGGCTCTGATGTATAGGAGGGGGCCTTTGATATGAAGGAGGACTTCTGATGTGATGGGGGGCCTCTGATGTATATGAGAGGGGCTCTGATATGAAGGAGGACTTCTGCTGTGATGGAGGGGGGCTTCTGGTGTACAGGGGACTTTGATATGATGGAGGACTCTGATGTATGGGGGCTCTGATGTGTAGAGGGGGCTTTGATATGATGGAGGACTGTTGATGTGATTGGGGGGGGGGGCTCTGGTGGATAGGAGACTTTGATATAATGGAGGACTTCTGATGTAATGGAGGGGGGCCTCTGATGTAAAGGGGACTTTGATATGATAGCAGACCTCTGATGTGATGGGGGGGCTCTGATGTACAAGGGACTTTGATTTGATGGCGGACCTCTGATGTGATGGGGGGCTCTGATGTACAGGGGACTTTGATATGATGGCGGACCTCTGATGTGATGGGGGGCTCTGATGTACAGGGGACTTTGATATGATGGAGGACTCTGTATGGGGGCTCTGATGTGTAGAGGGGGCTTTGATATGATGGAGGACTGTTGTTGTGATTGGGGGGTGGGGGGTGGCTCTGATGTATAGGGGACTTTGATATGATGGAGAACTCTGATGTGTAGAGGGGGCTTTAATAACATGGAGGACCGTTGATGTGATGGGGCTGTCAGAAACTCTGAAATCAGGCCGAGACAGAAGTACACTTAAATCACACTTGTTTAATAATGAAAGTAAAAAGAACAAACAAAGTCAAAACATAGCCAAAGTTCAGTAACCGGAACGGATAGTCAGCCAAGCCAGAAGTCAGGGATCAATGTAGTGGGACAGCAAGCAAGATCTGGAGCCAGAAGGGATGTCAGCAAAGCAAGTCTTGAACAGGATCGCAGGAGATAGTTTCTGTGATGTTGACCAAGGCGAAGGCAGAGATCCTCTGGACTGGACGGCTTAAGTAGGCAGGACTGACGAGCAGGAAATCATCAACAGGTGAGTAACTGTGGAGAGAGATAGGGGCTGGAAATTAGCGGACAGATGAGCGGCCAGCTCAGAGAAGGAAGGGCTGAGCCCAGCCCTGACAGGGGGGCTCTGATGAATGAGGGGACCCTGATGTGATAGGGCTCTGATGGGGAGGGGGGTGGCTCTGATGTGAAGTTGGGGACTCTGTAGTCACAGGGGCCTCTGATGCATAGGGTGAAGTTAATGTCATCAAGGTGGTTGTGTGCTCAGGTTTCCCATTGATAAGTAATAATTAAAGCCCAACTCTGGGCAGAAGAAAAATTACCCCTTGCATTGGGGCTGTGCCCGCACTGCAGAGGTCCTGCCAATGCTATGTCTGGGGCCATGTCCTGTGATCATCAGTAAATGTGATGATCGTGGCTGCCAGTTGGCGGTCCTCGCATTTTGTCCAGAGAAGAGGAGAAACAGTTTTACTTACCCGAGCCTCCGCTCACCCAGCAGGTGGCACTCCCCTACGCGGCGGCAGGTGGCACTGCCCTACGATCCGGCAGGTGGCACTCACCTACGATCCGGCAGTGGACTATCCCTTAGCATCCTTATGTTCAGTCTTTATGATGTCAGGACCTTAGACTGCTGGAGCACAGGGGTGCAGAAGCTGCATTGAGCGGTATAGCTGCAGAGAGGTGAGGCACAACTCCACTGCAAGGAATTTATCTGCCCGCAGTCGAGCTTTACAATTTTTTAGACTGGGGTGCCACCACCAGGGTGCTGAAAAATTCCCATTTCCACCACTGTAAGTCAGGCGTCACCCGCGATGTGAAGGGAAGAGGTGAAGGAATGTTCATTCGGTGTCGATGTATAAAGTTCTATTGCATTTGATATTTTAGCACTCTGTGCTGTCTGATCTCAGGTGAGTCTTTAAATCAGCTGACAGGTTCTCTTTAAAGGGAAATATGGAGGCTACCATTGCTGGTCTCCTTGGGAAAAATGATATTTGCCTGGCTGTCAGTTGACCCTCCTGGTCTCAATGCTTGCTGATGCTTACCAACAACCTGGTCCCACATCATAGGACACTTTTTTTTAACCCCGCCCACTGTGCACACTTCGTCTGCCCACTTTCCAGTTGGACACTCCCAAATCACATCCCCTCTTTTTCCCTCGCCTAGACCCTGCTTCTAAATATGTAGGGACCCCCCACCGGTGCCCATGATCCCCACGATTACTGTACATGTCCTGTGATCCCTGCACGTGGCCCCAGACACAGCAATGGCAGGACAGAGGACCAAAACGTGGGACTGTCCTGACAAATCCTGGACAATTGGCATCTAGGCACAATGTAAATCAGGAGGGAAATATAGAGGCTGCCACTGAAGAACTTTGCCTAAAAATGCTATCTGCCTGGTTATCTTTGGCACTGATATCTAGGGCCAGCCAGACCTGAATTTAGAATGCATAGAGGCCAACTGTCCCAGAATTGCTGGGACAGTCTCACATTATGGCCCTCCCTGTCCTGCCGATGCTGTGTCTGAGGCCATGTCCTGGGACCACAGAACATGCTCAGTAAATGGGATGATTGTGGCTTCCAGTGGGCGGTCATCACATACTAGGCAAGGCCCTCTTTTACAGTTGGTGGGATGGGCACTCCCTGTATATTTGGAGGAAGGGTCTGGGTGGGGCCATCAATAAAATGGGTGTGCTTTGAGCGCGTGGGCGGTCCTTGCATACTGGGTGAGACCATTCTTTATGGGCGGTTTGATGGGCAGTCCTCTGTATATTTAGAGGAAGGGTCTGGGTGGGTCCAACAATAAAGTGGGTATGCTTTGAGTGCGTGGGCAGTCCTTGCATACAGGGCGACACCATCCTTTACATTCTGTGGAATGGGCAGTCCTTTGTATATTTAGAGGAAGGGTCTGGGTGAGGCCAACAATAAAGTGGGCATGCTTTGAGCCCGTGGGCTGTCCTTGCATACTGGGTGAGACCATTCTATATGGGCGGTGTGATGGGTAGTCCTCTGTATATTTAGAGGAAGGGTCTGGGTGGGGTCAAAAATAAAGTGGGCATGCTATGAGTACGTGGGCGGTCCTTGCATACTGGGCAAGGCCATCCTTTACAGTCGGTGGGATGGGCAGTCCTCTGTATATTTAGTGGAAGGGTCTGGCCAACAATCAAGTGGGCATGCTTTGAGCGGGTGGGTGGTCCTCGCATACTGGGTGAGACCATCCTTTACAGTCGGTGGGATGGGCAGTCCTCTATATTTAGAGGAAGGGCCTGGGTGGGGCCAACAATAAAGTTGGGCCGGCTTTCAGCGCGTGGGCAGTCCTTGCATACTGGATGAGACCATTCTTTATGGGTGGTTTGATAGGCAGCCCCTGTATATTTAGAGGAAGGGTCTGGGTGGGGTCAATAATAAAGTGGGCATGCTTTGAGCACATAGGCGGTCCTTGCATACTGAGTGGAACCATCCTTTACAGTCGGTGGGATGGGCAGTTCTCTGTAAATTTAGTGGAAGGATCTGGGTGGGGCCAACAATAAAGTGGGTGTGCTTTGAGCACATGGGTGGTCCTCGCAGACTGGGTGAGACCATCCTTTACAGTCAGTGTGAGGAACAGTCCCTGTATATTTAGAGGAAGTGCCTGGGTGGGACCAACAATAAAGTGGGTGTGCTTTTGACTGCATCAAACTGGAAAGTAGGTGGATTAAATGTGCCTCATGGGCGGGGTTAATAGTATCCTGGGAACCGGGACCATCATGTTGGTAAAAATGCCTATGTGTTTTGGATCAGTGACTCGGCATGACTGACAGCCAGACAAATGGCGCTTGTACAAGAAGACCAACAATGGCAACTTCCATATTTTACTCTTGAAAAGTTCAGTTTGAAGAAAACCTGCCAATCATTTTAAGGTCCCTCCTATCCAGAAGGACGACACCATCTTTGGTCATCATCCAGGGACACCATCTACTTCCTGGACTGAGAGGCTGGCTCAGAGATGACCCGGTCATATTAATTTTGGTGTCTGTACAGTTCTTGGCTGTGTTCAAAAAATGCCTGACACAGACCAGCCCCTATTGCAGATTCTCACTTTGGGACTTGCTACAAAGTTATAATGTACAGTCTGATCACTGGGGGGAAGGGAGACTGAGGAAATGCTTCCTCCTCCTTCTACAAAGTTACAATGTACAGTCTGATCACTGGGGGGAAGGGAGACTGAGGAAACGCTTCCTCCTTCTTCTACAAACTTACAGTGTACAGTCTGATCAGTGGGGGAGGGGAGACTGAGGAAATGCTTCCTCCTCCTTCTACAAAGTTACAATGTACAGTCTGATCACTGGGGGGAAGGGAGACTGAGGAAACGCTTCCTCCTTCTTCTACAAACTTACAGTGTACAGTCTGATCAGTGGGGGAGGGGAGACTGAGGAAATGCTTCCTCCTGCCTGCAGCAGACTGATGATATCATCACAGCCTAGGCAAAGTCACTGATTGGAGCTCATGGATGGCTTTTTAATGATAAAAGCTGGAGCTTTTCTGCAACATTGTTACTGCTGCTGTATATTGTGACATGTCAGAAATGTATTTAAGCAGTTTTGTGAAGTTATTGAAGGGTGCATTTTAAACTGTACCTGTACCCTGACAAATCTTGTCAGCCAATCACAGGTCATTGCATTCCACAGCATCCTTCTCACATGTATCTGGCACTGGAGGACTGTAAAGGAGGACAGATTAGGCAATTTACTGTGTTACAAGGAGAAGATTGTCAGTTTAAACATTTATAGTAGTAGTAAACTGCTGAGCCGCTATATAGCATTGCCACCTCTGGCTATTTAGTGTGGTAGGAGTGTGTGTGTAAATCTCAAGACCGCCTTAATAGAATTTTAGTGTTTCTAAAGAAAAAAAGGAATTCCTTGCTTTTGGATGGAGCGGGGAAGGGTTAGACCCTCTTTAAAGTTTATTGTTGCCCGCGTCTCCATGGGAGATTCACCCCCCCCCCCCATCTGTCTTGTGCCCTCTATCACCGAAACAGAAAGTGATGGGGATCCAAAAGTTTATAGTTGTCACCAGAACAGCGAAGGGGACATCTTCCCATGGGATACCTGTTATGATGAAAACTGTATTAATGGGTATTTTTCCCTCACTTTAAGGGCATCCTGTTGTGTCCCTGGGACAGGAAATGAAGGGAAATCTCCCCCAAATTAAGACATGACAAATATAAACTGATAGGGATTGTATAGGAGCTTCCTGTACTAAAGACGCTCCCTGCTGCTCTCTCTCTCTCCCTGACTGGTCTTGTCTCCGTCCCCGCCCTGTAGTCTTCTGTAGAAGGTGGAGCCTGATTGGCCCCTCCCACAATTCCGCTCGCTCTCCTTGTACAGGGTGACTGGTCTTGTCTCCGCCCCCACCTGTCGTTTTCTGTAGAGGGTGGAGCCTGATGGGCACCTCCCACAGCTCCGCTCTCTCTCCTTGTGAAAAGTGACTGGTCTTGTCTCCGCCCCCTACTGTAGTAGGTGGAGCCTGATTGGCCCCTCCCACAGTTCCGCTCTCTCTCCTTGTGCAAGGTGACTGGTCTTGTCTCCGCCCCTCCTGTAGTTTTCTGTAGTAGGTGGAGCTTGATTGGCCCCTCCCACGGCTCTGCTCTCTCTCCAAGTGAAGGGTGACCGGTCTTGTCTCTGCCCCTCCTGTAGTTTTCTGTACAGGGTGGAGCCTGATTGGCCCCTCCCACAGGTCTGCTCTCTCTCCTTGTGCAAGGTGACTGGTCTTGTCTCCGCCCCCTCCTGTAGTAGGTGGAGCCTGAAGTTTCCCTCCCACAGCTCTGCTCTCTCTCCTTGTGCAGGGTGACCGGTCTTGTCTCCGCCCCCTCCTGTAGTTTTTTTGTAGAGGGTGGAGCCTGATTGGCCCCTCCCACAGGTCCGCTCTCTCTCCTTGTGCAAGGTGACTGGTCTTGTCTCCGCCCCCTCTTGTAGTAGGTGGAGCCTGATTGGGCCCTCCCACAGTTCCGCTCGCTCTCCTTGTGCAAGGTGACTGGTCTTGTCTCTGCCCCCCTCCTGTAGTGGGTGGAGCCTGACGGGTCCCTCCCACAGCTCTGCTCTCTCTCCTTGTGCAGGGTGACTGGTCTTGTCTCCGCCCTCTCCTGTAGTTTTCTGAGTTTTCTGTAGAGGGTGAAGCCTAATTGGCCCCTCCCACAGCTCTGCTCTCTCTCCAAGTGAGGGGTGACAGGACTTGTCTCCACCCCCTCCTTTAGTTTTCTGTAGTGGGTGGAGCCGATGGGTCCCTCCCACAGCTCTGCTACCTGCACAGGTTATATACAGTACAGTGATGATGTCACTGTTAGAATAATTAACAGAACCGCGCTAATGATGTCACTGTTACTTTAAGGGCTCCTTCACACTTACGGTTGGGGAAGGGAGGTATAACCACGTAGTTGCGCTATAATCTTACCTCCCCCAATCGCTCCCCCTTTAGATGAAAAGACAGCAGCCGGGGGTTGTACACATGCCGTGATGCTTTGCTTCGTGGTCATAGCAGGAATTATTCCCCCAGGCACTACCACTCGCCAAATGTGACCCATTCTAGTGAATGGGGCCAGGCTGGAACTGCGTGCAATTCATACAGTTTTGGCACAGCGGTGTGGCATTGATGGGATTAAAAAAAAGGCATCAGCTCTGAAAAGCGATCTAAGCATGGATCGCTCTTCAGAAGAGTCCTTGCTGCAAGTGTATAATGAGCCCTTAGTGCTTAATATTTTGTTGGGAATAGCGACCCACACCTCTTTTGGCGTTCTATTTGGCAGCGTGGTGGCGGTTCGGCTGCGTTCTGTGGTGGTCCTGCACCAACCAGCATTAATAATGGAATACTTCCCGGCAGTCAGAAAAATGAGGGACTCATTATTCTAATCTGTGAAGATTTTTCACGCCATTTCTTTCCCTAAAGCGCGGATTTTCGTGTTATCTCCCCCCATTCCAAGAAAGGAGCCTTTAAGCCTTTTCTTCAGACGAAATCCGCAAAAAAAACATTTTTTTTTAAAGAGCCCTTAAAATGTAATTCTTCTGACTTAATTAAGAATAAAATGCGGCTTTTTGCTCAGCGAGGATTTGTAAAAAAAAAAAAAAAAAAAGCGTTCGCTCGATGGCTGCGCAGCCACCCCCCCCGCCAGCTGTTCATCATTTTCGGCAATTGAACTCGCTCCTTTATGAAAATAATTACACGGCATTAACACATGGCACGCAGACGTATAAAAATTAGAACGGAAACCGACACACAAGGCGTCTTGTTAAGTGGCGGGGCGACCTGCGCGCGAGGAAGCGAGCGGATGCGGCGCGGATTAATGGCACAGAGCAGACATAAGCAAAAGAGCCAGTAAAAAGATTTAATAGCGTTCGTTATTTCGCTGGTAGCCGGGCGGCGCGGGGAGCACGGTTGCGCCGCGGTTTTCCCCAGGACTTCTGGTTATGAATTCCTGCGGAATGTTCACAGACGGTTTATATCGGGAGTTTATTAATTTTTTTTTTTTTCTTGTTTAGCTGGTTGTTTGATCTCGGATTTCGAGGGATGATCCGCTCCGCCATGTGCGGCTCGGGGCAAGTTTATAAAACGTAGAGAGGAAAGAGCGCCTCCGACACGCAGCAGTTCAACAATTAGATAAATGGACGTTTTTATAACGAGTTGCTCAGTCCCCGGAGGGGGGGTAAAAACACCCCCCCCCTTTCAACTCAGCACTTGCACTGGCTTTGCACTCTAGCCAAAACTAAGGCTCCATTTACACTTGTCATGCGACTTTTGACACTAGAGTCGCATGACAAGTCACACCTCATGTTTTTCAATAACAACCGTTCAATTACAGTATGTACGACTTAAGTCACAGCGACTTTAAAACGATTTCTGCACTACTTTTGGTCCAACTTTCAAGTGACTTGAGGGCCATAGACTTCAATGTAAACCCTCGAAAGTCACATGAAAGTCGCATCTGCATGATATCCATGCGAATTGTGTGCGACTTTGTAAAGAACAAACAATCACACAGTCTGCTTTTTGACCCCCTGTCCTAGATAATCCCTTCTGCAGAGAAGCCCCTCCAGAGCAAATTGTCTGTCCATCTGTGGTCCTGGTGTCCCTCCTGCAAGAGAAATGAGCTATAGCCAAAACCCTAACTTGACCCTAGCCATAACCCTAACCCTAGCCATAACCCTAACCCTAGGTATAACCTTAGCCATAACCCTAACACTAGCCATAACCCTAACACTAGCAATAACCCTAATTCTAGCAATAACCCTAACACTAGCCATAACCCTAACACTAGCCATAACCCTAGGCATAACCTTAGCCATAACCCTAACACTAGCAATAACCCTAACTCTAGCAATAACCCTAACACTAGCAATAACCCTAACACTAGCCATAACCCTAACCCTAGGCATAACCTTAGCCATAACTAGGGATGAGCCGAACACCCCCCTGTTCGGTTCGCACCAGAACATGCGAACAGGAAAAAAGTTTGTTCGAACATGCGAACACCGTTAAAGTCTATGGGACACGAACATGAATAATCAAAAGTGCTAATTTTCAAGGCTTATATGCAAGTTATTGTCATAAAAAGTGTTTGGGGACCTGGGTCCTGCCCCAGGGGACATGGATCAATGCAAAAAAAAGTTTTAAAAACGGCCATTTTTTCAGGAGCAGTGATTTTAATAATGCTTAAAGTCAAACAATAAAAGTGTAATATCCCTTTAAATTTCGTACCTGGGGGGTGTCTATAGTGTGCCTGTAAAGGGGCGCATGTTTCCTGTGTTTAGAACAGTCTGACAGCAAAATGACATTTTGAAGGAAAAAACTCATTTAAAACTACCCGCGGCTATTGCATTGCCGACAATACACATAGAAGTTCATTGATAAAAACGGCATGGGAATTCCCCTAAGGGGAACCCCGAACCAAAATTAAAAAAAAAAAATGACGTGGGGGTCCCCCTAAATTCCATACCAGGCCCTTCAGGTCTGGTATGGATATTAAGGGGAACCCCGGCCAAAATTTTAAAAAAAAAATGACGTGGGGTTCCCCCTAAATTCCATACCAGACCCTTCAGGTCTGGTATGGATTTTAAGGGGAACCCCGCGCCAAAAAAAAAAAAAAAAACGGCATGGGGTCCCCCCAAAAGTCCATACCAGACCCTTATCCGAGCACGCAACCTGGCAGGCCGCAGGAAAAGAGGGGGGGACAAGAGTGCGGCCCCCCCTCCCTCCTGAACCGTACCAGGCCACATGCCCTCAACATTGGGAGGGTGCTTTGGGGTAGCCCCCCAAAACACCTTGTCCCCATGTTGATGAGGACAAGGGCCTCATCCCCACAACCCTGGCCGGTGGTTGTGGGGGTCTGCGGGCGGGGGGCTTATCGGAATCTGGAAGCCCCCTTTAACAAGGTGACCCCCAGATCCCGGCCCCCCCCCTGTGTGAAATGGTAAGGGGGTACATAAGTACCCCTACCATTTCACGAAAAAAGTGTCAAAAATGTTAAAAATGACAAGAGACAGTTTTTGACAATTCCTTTATTTAAATGCTTCTTCTTTCTTCTATCTTGCTTCATCTTCTGGTTCTTCTGGCTCTTCTGGTTCTTCTGGTTCTTCCTCCGGCGTTCTCGTCCAGCATCTCCTCCGCGGCGTCTTCTGTCTTCTTCTCCTCGGGCCGCTCCGCACCCATGGCATGGGGGGGAGGCTCCCGCTCTTCTCTTCTTCTCTTCTTCTTTTCTTCTTTTCTTCTCTTCTTCATTTTCTTCTCCGGGCCGCTCCGCAATCCATGCTGACATGGAGGGAGGCTCCCGCTGTGTGACGGCGCTCCTCGTCTGACAGTTCTTAAATAACGGGGGGGGGGGGGGCACCCGGTGACCCCGCCCCCCTCTGACGCACGGTGACTTGACGGGACTTCCCTGTGGCATTCCCCGTGACGTCACAGGGAAGTCCCGTCAAGTCACCGTGCGTCAGAGGGGGGCGGGGTCACCGGGTGGCCCCGCCCCCCCGTTATTTAAGAACTGTCAGACGAGGAGCGCCGACACACAGCGGGAGCCTCCCTCCATGTCAGCATGGATTGCGGAGCGGCCCGGAGAAGAAAATGAAGAAGAAGAGAAGAAGAGAAGAAAAGAAGAAAAGAAGAAAAGAAGAAGAGAAGAAGAGAAGAGCGGGAGCCTCCCCCCCATGCCATGGGTGCGGAGCGGCCCGAGGAGAAGAAGACAGAAGACGCCGCGGAGGAGATGCTGGACGAGAACGCCGGAGGAAGAACCAGAAGAACCAGAAGAGCCAGAAGAACCAGAAGATGAAGCAAGATAGAAGAAAGAAGAAGCATTTAAATAAAGGAATTGTCAAAAACTGTCTCTTGTCATTTTTAACATTTTTGACACTTTTTTCGTGAAATGGTAGGGGTACTTATGTACCCCCTTACCATTTCACACAGGGGGGGGGCCGGGATCTGGGGGTCACCTTGTTAAAGGGGGCTTCCAGATTCCGATAAGCCCCCCGCCCGCAGACCCCCACAACCACCGGCCAGGGTTGTGGGGATGAGGCCCTTGTCCTCATCAACATGGGGACAAGGTGTTTTGGGGGGCTACCCCAAAGCACCCTCCCAATGTTGAGGGCATGTGGCCTGGTACGGTTCAGGAGGGAGGGGGGGCCGCACTCTCGTCCCCCCCTCTTTTCCTGCGGCCTGCCAGGTTGCGTGCTCGGATAAGGGTCTGGTATGGATTTTTGGGGGGACCCCACGCCGTTTTTTTTTTTTTTTTTGGCGCGGGGTTCCCCTTAAAATCCATACCAGACCTGAAGGGTCTGGTATGGAATTTAGGGGGAACCCCACGTCATTTTTTTTTTTTAAATTTTGGCCGGGGTTCCCCTTAATATCCATACCAGACCTGAAGGGCCTGGTATGGAATTTAGGGGGACCCCCACGTCATTTTTTTTTTTAAATTTTGGTTCGGGGTTCCCCTTTGGGGAATTCCCATGCCGTTTTTATCAATGAACTTCTATGTGTATTGTCGGCAATGCAATAGCCGCGGGTAGTTTTAAATGAGTTTTTTCCTTCAAAATGTCATTTTGCTGTCAGACTGTTCTAAACACAGGAAACATGCGCCCCTTTACAGGCACACTATAGACACCCCCCAGGTACGAAATTTAAAGGGATATTACACTTTTATTGATTGACTTTAAGTATTATTAAAATCACTGCTCCTGAAAAAACGGCCGTTTTTAAAACTTTTTTTTGCATTGATCCATGTCCCCTGGGGCAGGACCCAGGTCCCCAAACACTTTTTATGACAATAACTTGCATATTAGCCTTTAAAATTAGCACTTTTGATTTCTCCCATAGACTTTTAAAGGGTGTTCCGCGGCATTCGAATTTGCAGCGAACACCCCAAATTGTTCGCTGTTCGGTGAACTTGCGAACAGCCAATGTTCGAGTCGAACATGAGTTCGACTCGAACTCGAAGCTCATCCCTAGCCATAACCCTAATCTTAGCCATAACCCTAGCCATAACCCTAATACTAGCAATAACCCTAACTCTAGCAATAACCCTAACACTAGCCATAACCCTAACCCTAGCAATAACCCTAACACTAGAAATAACCCTAACACTAGCCATAACCCTAACACCAGCAATAGCCCTAACCCTAGCAATAACCCTAACACTAGCCATAACCCTAACACTAGCCATAACCCTAACACTAGCAATAACCCTAACCCTAGCCATAACCCTAACACTAGCAATAACCCTAACCCTAGCCAAAACCCTAAGCCTGGTCATAACCCTTACCCTAGCCATAACCATTACCCTAGCCATAACCCTAACACTAGCCATAACCCTAACCCTGGCCATAACCCTTACCCTAGCAATAACCCTAACCCTAGTCATAACCCTTACCCTAGCCAAAACCCTAACCCTAGTCATAACCTTAACCCTAGCCCTAACCCTAGCTATAACCCTATCCATAACCCTAACCCTAGCCTAACCCTAGACATAACCTTAACTCCAAAGCCATAACCCTAACCCTAGCCATAACCTTAACCCTAACCTTAGCCATAACCCTAGCCATAACCTTAACCCTAACCCTAGCCATAACCCTAGCCATAACCCTTACCCTAGCCATAACCCTTACCCTAGCCATAACCGTAACCCTTACCCTAGCCATAACCCTAGCCATAACCATAACCCTAACCCTAGGCATAACCTTAACTCCAAAGCCAAATCCCTTACCCTAGCCATAACCCTTACCCTAGCCATAACCCTAACTTTAGCTATAACCCTAGCTATAATCCAAACCTTAGCCTAACCCTAGGCATAACCTTAACTCCAAAGCCATAACCCTAACTCTAGCCCTAACCCTAGCTAAAACCCTAGCCATAACCCTAACCCTAGGCATAACCTTAACTCCAAAGCCAAATCCCTTACCTTAGTCATAACCCTAACCCTAGCTATAACCCTAGTCATAACCCTAACCCTAGCCTAACCCTAGGCATAACCTTAACTCCAAAGCCATAGCCCTTGCCATAACCATAACATTAACCCTGAACTTAGCCATAATCCTAGCCCTAGCCCTACTAACTAAAAACTAAAGTCACATGACAAGTCACACCTCATGTTTTTCAATAACAACCGTTCAATTATGTTCGACTTAAGTCACAGCGACTTTAAAAAGATTTCTGTACTACTTTTGGTCCGACTTTCAAGTGACTTGAGGGCCACAGACTTCAATGTAAACCCTCAAAAGTCACATGAAAGTCGCACCTGCATGACATACATGCGAATTGTGTGCGACTTTGTAAAGAACAAACAATCACACAGTCTGCTTTTTGACCCCCTGTCCTAGATCCCTTCTGCAGAGAAGCCCCTCCTGAGCAAATTGTCTGTCCATCTGTGGTCCTGGTGTCCCTTCTGCAAGAGAAATGAGCTATAGCCAAAACCCTAACTTAACCCTAGCCATAACTCTAACCCTAGGCATAACCTTAGCCATAACCCTAACACGAGCAATAACCCTAACACTAGCCATAACCCTAACCCTAGCAATAACCCTAACACTAGCAATAACCCTAACACTAGCAATAACCCTAACCTTAGCCATAACCCTAACACTAGCAATAACCCTAACTCTAGCAATAACCCTAACACTAGCCATAACCCTAACCCTAGCAATAACCCTAACACTAGAAATAACCCTAACACTAGCCATAACCCTAACACCAGCAATAACCCTAACCCTAGCAATAACCCTAACACTAGCCATAACCCTAACACTAGCCATAACCCTAACACTAGCAATAACCCTAACACTAGCCATAACCCTAACACTAGCAATAACCCTAACCCTAGCCATAACCCTAACACTAGCAATAACCCTAACCCTAGCCAAAACCCTAAGCCTGGTCATAACCCTAGCCATAACCATTACCCTAGCCATAACCCTAACACTAGCCATAACCCTAACCCTAACTCTGGCCATAACCCTTACCCTAGCAATAACCCTAACCCTAGTCATAACCCTTACCCTAGCCAAAACCCTAACCCTAGCCATAACCCTAACCCTAGCTATAACCATAACCATAACCATAACCCTAACCCTAGCCTAACCCTAGACATAACCTTAACTCCAAAGCCATAACCCTAACCCTAGCCATAACCTTAACCCTAACCTTAGCCATAACCCTAGCCATAACCTTAACCCTAACCCTAGCCATAACCCTTAACCTAGCCATAACCGTAACCCTTACCCTAGCCATAACCCTTACCCTAGCCATAACCCTTACCCTAGCTATAACCCTAACCCTAGCTATAACCCTAGCCATAACCCTAACCCTAACCTTAACTCCAAAGCCAAATCCCTTACCCTAGCCATAACCCTTACCTTAGCCATAACCCTTACCCTATCCATAACCCTAACTCTAGCTATAACCCTAGCTATAATCCTAACCTTAGCCTAACCCTAGGCATAACCTTAACTCCAAAGCCATAACCCTAACTCTAGCCCTAACCCTAGCTTTAACCCTAGCCATAACCCTAACCCTAGCCTAACCCTAGACATAACCTTAACTCCAAAGCCATAACCCTTGCCATAACCATAACATTAACCCTGAACTTAGCCATAATCCTAGCCATAGCCCTAGCCCTACTAACTAAAAACTAAAGTCACA
Source organism: Aquarana catesbeiana (assembly GCF_042186555.1). NCBI lineage: Eukaryota > Metazoa > Chordata > Amphibia > Anura > Ranidae > Aquarana > Aquarana catesbeiana. Next base: position 14,361,382 of record NC_133332.1, read on the forward strand.
TGACAAGTCACACCTCATGTTTTTCCAATAACAACCGTTCAAATATGTGCGACTTAAAAGTCACAGCGACTTTAAAAAAATTCCTGCACTACTTGTGGTCCCACTTTCAAGCGACTTGAGGGCCATAGACTTCAATGTAAACCCTCAAAAGTCGCATGCAATTCACACCTGCATGATATCCATGCGAATTGTGTGCGACTTTATAAAGCACAAACAATCACACAGTCTGCTTTTTGATCCCCTGTCCCAGCCCATCCCTTTTGCAGAGAAGCCCCTCCTGAGCAAATTGTCTGTTCATCTCTGTTCCTAATGTCCCTTCTGCAAGATAAATGAGCTCTAAGCTTAACCCTAGCCTTAAGCCTAACTCTATCCAAAGCCCTAACCCTACCAATACCCCTAACCCTAGCCATACCCTAACCCTAGCAATAGCCCTAGCCATACCCCTAACCCTAGTGATAGCCCTAGCCTTAACCCTAGCCTTAAGCCTAACTCTATCCAAAGCTCTAGCCCTAACCATAGCCATAGCCCTAGCCATAGCCCTAACCCTAGCGATAGACCTAGTCATAACCCTAGCCCTTGATGGGAAAGCAGCAGCAATCTGCTTACATACTGTATCTGTATATATGCATTATACCTATCTATCCAGCAGGAGGCGCTGCAGTATTATAGTGTGTTATCTATGGTAAGGTAATCAGAGGAAGTACCATCCTTATTATGTTATATGCCTTTGTTTGTGTTCTCTTCCTGTCTGTCTCCATGATGATAAAAGGCATGTAATATATTTCTCCATAACAGTAAAGTATTCTCTGCATCCAAGAAGCTTCCAAAGCATTATTTCAATACTCAGCTGATAGCCCTAACACTACAAACTAAACACTAGACACTAAAGTCACATGACGAGTCGCATCCCATGTTTTTCAATGACAATCAAGTATGTGCGACTTAAAAGTCTCAGCAACTTTACAAAGATATCCTGCACTATTTTGGTCCGACTTTCATGCGACTTGAGTGCCATAGACTGCAATGTACACCCTCAAAAGTCACATCTTAATGTTATATATGCAAAAAATGTGCAACAGTTGTCCATTATCATTGGTCAAAGCCAAAGTCGCATCTGAGTCGCAGCCATTCAAAGTTGCATTCCAAAGTCATCCATTGGGGTCATACAAGTGTAAATGGAGCCTTAGGCAATGTTCACAATCGTGTGTGTTGGGAATGTGTGCAAAATCGCACACTTTCCCGACAGGCACAGAAATGTGCTGCCGTTTAGCAGATGCATGGTGCTACCATTAATTCTTAGGGCTCCAATCACACCATGTGACGTGCACGCTCCATCACACCTGCAAGCAGGGCTGGGACAAGGGGTGGGCAGGAGGGGCAGGTGCACTGGGCACTGTGGTATCTTGTGAGGTGGGAGGGGGGCTCCACCAGGAGATTTAGGAGGCCAGAGGATTTGTGTTGGGAGGATAAATTTGTGGGGTAGCAGGAGGTAAGAATTGTTCCAGGAGGGCAAATTTGGGTGTGTGTGCTAGGAGTGGCAATTCAGGGGGATTTGTGTTGGGAGGGGGCATTTGGGGGGCACCAGGGGGTAAGAATTGTTCTAGGAGGGGAAATTTAGCGGTGTGTGCTAGGAGTGGTGATTCAGGGGGATTTGTGTTGGGAGGGGGATGAGAGAAGAGGATTTGTGCTAGGAGGGTCCATTTGGGTGGTTTGTGCTTGAAGAGAGGGGGGAGGGTATTTGTGCGAGGAGAGGTTGGGAGAGAATGTGTAACCGGATTAAATTCATGCTGGGGGGATTGAGGGGGCAGAGATTTGTGCTGGGAGGAGGATTTCAGCAGGGGGGTGGATTTGTACTGGGAGGTGGGGGAATTTATGCTTAGGGGGTAAACATGCAGATTGGTGCCTTTTTTTTTGGGGGGGGGGGTGGGGGTTGCTGACACATAATGCTCATACATCTTGGGGGGGGGCAGTCAAGTTTCTCCACCCCAAACTCGCTCATCCATGTCTTTATGGACCTTGCTTTGTGCACTGGTGCACAGTCATGTTGGAACAGGTTCATAAACGACCCGGAGGATGGGATAAACAGTTCAATCTCTGTATTTGCAGACGATACTAAGCTAAGCAGGGCAATAACTTCTCCGCAGGATGTGGAAACCTTGCAAGAAGATCTGAACAAATTAATGGGGTGGGCGACTACATGGCAAATGAGGTTCAATGTAGAAAAATGTAAAATAATGCATTTGGGTGGCAAAAATCTGAATGCAATCTATACACTGGGGGGAGAACCTCTGGGAGAATCTAGGATGGAAAAGGACCTGGGGGTCCTAGTAGATGATAGGCTCAGCAATGACATGCAATGCCAAGCTGCTGCTAATAAAGCAAACAGAATATTGGCATTAAAAGGGGGATCAACTCCAGAGATAAAACGATAATTCTCCCGCTCTACAAGACTCTGGTCCGGCCGCACCTGGAGTATGCTGTCCAGTTCTGGGCACCAGTCCTCAGGAGGGATGTACTGGAAATGGAGCGAGTACAAGAAGGGCAACAAAGCTAATAAAGGGTCTGGAGGATCTTAGTTATGAGGAAAGGTTGTGAGCACTGAACTTATTCTCTCTAGAGAAGAGACGCTTGAGAGGGGATATGATTTCAATATACAAATACCGTACAGGGGGTCCCCGGGTTACGAACAAGATAGGGACTGTAGGTTTGTTCTTAAGTCGAATTTGTTTGTAAGTTGGAACAGTATCTTTTTTAAGTGCAAATCTAGTCTCAGAGACAGGATGTAAACCCAAATCAACAGAGAAAGGCAACCGGATGGCAGGGGCGGCATGGTTAGTTCAAATATGTTTTGTTTCTTTTATTTTTTTACTTTTTAATCACTTTTTTTTATTTTTATTTATTTGTAGCTTGTCATTTACTTTTTTAAATTTTTGTATAATTTTCTTATTTTTAATATTATTTTTCTTATTCTTTACTTTTTTTAATTACTTTTTTTATTTTATTAATTTAATTATTACTGTATTTCTTATTTTTATTTTATTTTTATTTTTTTTATCAATTTTTTTTTTCACTTAACTTTATTCCTATCACACAGGAGGAAACAATTCCCTGTGTGATAGCAATTAGAGGTGACAGGTTCTCTTTATTGACCCTGTCACCTCCAAAACAGGAGTCCAGGAGCACAGCTGAGCACAGCTCCCCCCTCTCACTATTTTTATGGCGGCAGCGACAGGAGACAGCAGAGAGGTGTACACTGTATGGCACAGCAGGGAGATGGATGGTGAAAGCAGCCATCAGAGGTCCAAGCAGGCTGGCCGACCGCGGTGCACCTTCGCGGGGCAGCGGCGCAGGAAAGACCGGGGATCCTGGAGGCTTCGTTAGGCTGCACTAGGCCGGACAAGGCCTCGGCCACAACGGGCAGTTTTAGCGGCCTGGCAGGTGACCGTACCAGGCCTGTGGATGGGCAGGCAGGATGACGAAGGGGACCCGCAGCCAAGCCAGGAACGGAGGAAAGGCTCAGGAGAGGAAGATTCGGCCAGCAGTGACGTCATTCGGGCCCCGTTCGTAAGTAGGAGTTGTTCGCAACTCGGATGTTCGTAAGTCGGGGACCCCCTGTACTGGTGACCCCACAATAAGGATAAAACTTTTTCGCAGAAGAGAGTTTAACAAGACTCGTGGCCACTCATTACAATTAGAAGAAAAGAGGTTTAACCTTAAACTACGTAGAGGGTTCTTTACTGTAAGAGCGGCAAGGATGTGGAATTCCCTTCCACAGGCGGTGGTCTCAGCGGGGAGCATTGATAGCTTCAAGAAACTATTATATAATCACCTGAATGACCGCAACATACAGAGATATACAATGTAATACTGACATATAATCACACACATAGGTTGGACTTGATGGAATTGTGTCTTTTTTCAACCTCACATACTATGTAACTATATGAGCCATCCCCAAACTGTTCCCACAAAGTTGGGAGCATGAAATTGTCCAAAATGTCTTGGTATGCTGACGCCTTAAGATTTCCCTGGAACTAAGGGGCCAAGCCCAACCCCTGAAAAACATCCCCACACCATAATCCCCCCTCCACCAAATTATTTGGACCAGTGCACAAAGCAAGGTCCATAAAGACATGGATGAGCGAGTTTGGGGTGGAGGAACTTGACTGGCCTCAACCCGATAGAACACCTTTGGGATGAATTAGAGCGGAGACTGCAAGCCAGGCCTTCTCATCCAACATCAGTGCCTGACCTCACAAATGTGCTTCTGGAAGAATGGTCAAACATTCCCATAGACACACTCCTAAACCTTGTGGACGGCCTTCCCAGAAGAGTTGAAGCTGTTATAGATGCAAAGGGTGGGCCAACTCAATATTGAACCCTACGGACTAAGACTGGGATGCCATTAAAGTTCATGTGTGTGTAAAGGCAGGTGTCACAATACTTTTGGTAATATAGTTCATTATATAATGGATCCTGTATGTTCCCAATGTATTATATAATAGATCCTGTATGTATACAATGTATTATATAATAGATCCTGTATGTATATGTAGTACCCTGGAGTTTAGTCAGGGTTGCTCCTCACAAATTTACTTATCCCGGTTGATTGTTAGAGATCTATTGATTTCTCCCTAAGTTTGGCCATGTTGCACTTTTCTTTTCTACTACTAGGCGGCCGGGTACTTGGTGGTGCTGGATATGAGAAGGGCAACGCAAGGTCAGGTTATGGGTATATGGGGTATCTCAGCCAATGGGCAGGGGTTTTCTTGAATCCCTTGGCCTGCTGGGAGAGCCTATATATTTGGGTGGAGTCAGGTGTTCTATGTTCTGTGCCACCTGGATGGCTGTCTGGGTGGATATGTGCTGTATTGTAAAGTCCCGACCTTTTCCCATACCAACCAACCAGGGATGGAGGTGTGTCACTAAAGTTTATGGTTAGCAACCACCCCCTCTGATGTCCTCATTTATAGGCACTTAGGGTGCTTCTCCCACTAACTATGGGTTTTGCAAATAAAATCAACATATCTCAGTTTTTAACTATGCCCTAGTTACAGTTTGCATTACTCAGCCTCACAGCCTACTCCTTGCAGTGCCGGGATTGATTGCCGGGCTGCCCATCATCTGTCCGCCTTGGGGAACTGTGATGCGTCCTGGTTGCCCCTCCCTGGCTCCCATGATGGGGCGGGGGTGGGCTGTGCCACGCTGCATTGGCTTCACGTTTTCCTCATCGACCGCATTGTCACTCATGTGGCGTCTGCGGGTCGACACGTGGTCTTCTATCAGCGTCACGCTCAGTGGGGGTCCTTTTGGCGCCAAACGCCCGATCGGCTGTTGCTGGTTGGGTGGCCGCGCACTCCCTCATAAGCGAGCTGCGTGACGTAGGGGGCTGCCTTTGCACGATTGAAGGGGTTCATTTACCCCGTTGTTAGGAGACTGCTGGGTTGAAATCCTTTGGATCTATTTCGGTGATAGAATCACCTTGGATGGTCAATTGACCACCGGTGTTCCCCATATGGATGTGTCTCCCCCTTACTGCAGTCTACCGCAATTCATCATGCATTGGTTTGGCCCCCTCGTTTCCCGTGGTGGACAACTATGGGGCGTTTCCTGGCTGTCGATGTTCGGCACTGATGATGGTAGCCATTTTTGTGAGTAATTTTAACCAATCCCCTACTCTTGCCCCCCTTTTGGCTAAAAATCAAACTTATGATAATCTAGATATAATGTCATTTATGCATACTTGCTTACTCTTTTAGATAAGACGGATTGAAGAAATGATGGTTCACGAAACGCGTAGAGAATTTTGAGCTGCAACCCGGTGTTCTTTAATACATACGTTATGTATACCAATGCTTTTGTTCTGATTTTCTATGTATTTTTTGCTGTATCATCACTGTAGAGTCTGACCTTAATGAATGTTATTAATCATGTTTTAATGTGGTTATCATTGTTGATTGACTTTTTTAATAAGATTGTCTTTCATGAGTATTCACCTTTGTAATATGGGTCAATTGGTTCATGCTTAGGTTATGTTTTGCTACATAAATCTTTGTGTACACACCTCATTCAAAGTCCCAAACTCTTTTTCATTTTCGCATTATGCATTAGGGATGGAGGCGCATGTCTATGTGCGCCTCATTTAAAGTCCCGACCTTTTCCCATACCGATATGTGTTGTATTGCCCGGGCTGCTAGGCCGGAGATTGGGCCTATCCCCGGCACATCTGGCTGCTAGGCTGTGTGAGGGACTATCCAGAAGCAAGACAGCAGCGCAGGGTTGGGATTGCGGCTTGCAGTCCAACCAGAAGTGATGGTTCTGCCAGCCACAGAACCTGTCGTGGTCGGAGGTAGAGGGGAAGCTGTCACCACTAAGGGACCAGCCAACCACCTTATTACCAGGGACCACAGTGAGTAACTGAAGCAAGTACCGGGGCAGTATTCTCCCCAACCAGGGACGATGAAGAATTGGGAAATTTCAGTGGGTATCAAGCCAGGGACCCAGCCAGCGGAGGTGAAGCTTGAGAGGTATCTGGAGTGCCAAGCTAGAGACCCAGAAGAGAAACGGGGGTGACGCTTGAGGAAGATACCACTGTGAAGATTGGAGGAGCTCAAGGGATTCAGTGGCAGTAATCACCTTGCACCCACTATGGAATAAATGGGGAAATGAGGGAGGGAAAAAGGGAGGGGGGGGCACCCACCATGCCTCACAACCCACTACATACAAAAGGATGTCAACTATCTCTGGAGGTTCTCATTAGACCGAAGGAGGCCTGGGACCTTGCTACATATACAATGTATAATATAATGGATCCTGTATGCATACAATATATTATATAATGGGTCCTGTATGTATACAATGTAATATATAATATATCCTGTGTGTATACAATGTATTATATAATGGATCCTGTTTGTATACAATGTTTTATATAATGTATCCTGTGTGTATACAATGTATTATATAATGGATCCTGTATATATACGATGCATCATATAATGGATCCTGTATGTATACAATGTATTATATAATGGATCCTGTATGTATACAATGTATTATACAATGGATCCTGTATATATACAATGTATTATATACTGGATCCTGTATGTATACAATTTATTATATAATGGATACTGTATGTATACAATGTATTATATAATGGATCCTGTATGTATACAATGTATTATATAATGGATCCTGTATGTATACAATGTATTATATAATGGATCCTGTGTGTATACAATGTATTATATAATGGATCCTGTATGTATACAATGTATTATATAATGGTTCCTGTATGTATACAATGTATTATATAATGGATCCTATATATATACAATGTATTATATCATGGATCCTGTATGTATACAATGTATTATTTCATGGATCCTGTATGTATACAATGTATCTTTTTCTCCATTCAAGAGGAAAAAAAAACCCACAGGGGTGGGCTATAAAGTGACTGATCACTGTACTAGCCAATCACAGGCTATCACAGCGATCAGGTGATCAGGAACTAGTCTTCCCGGTTCCCAATCATTAGTACGAGACCTGGAGCTGTCTGTGACTTCTCAGTGTCTCGCTCTCAGCACAGACACAGTTGTGCATATATGTGGCCTCATGAATAAAGACCCACTTCTGTGAGGCCGTGTACTGTGCATGTGCTCATTGGGAAAGGACTAACGTATGTAAAAAAAAAAATATCAAAAACTGTCCTGGTAGACCATTGACTAAGGGTGAAGGGGGCACAGAGCAGTAGATCTTTTGTCCATTACAGGTACTGTAATCTAATGGACATATTTATTCCCAATTGTTAAACCATATAGTCTCATACAGTGGATTAGGAAGAAAAGGAACAATAGGAAGAATGTCACCCTCATTTCCCCCAAAAATCGATGACAAGATGGTCAGATTAAAATCTCTTGTCTTTGTTTCAGGCAGTGGTGCAATTGAAGAAAGAAGTCCAGGTAGAAGGAATGCAGGGGCATCATAAACTTTAACTAGCCAGAGGTCTTCAAAGGACTCTTGATATGGGTCCTGTTGTAAATGTTTTGGTGTGGAGCTTAGGAATTTGTGAGGCTGGGATATTGACCTATAACTGACTTCTCCATAGTCAAGCCGAATCCATATTCCATAACTCTTGCTGCAATGAAGTTACCTTCCTTAAAAGTGGTCACATTACTGTATAAGAAGATGCAACTCAGGCACCAAAAATAATTGCATTACAAGGTCCAGAAGGCTGGTAAGATAAGACCCATATTCCTCCTAACAGAAATATACATCCGATAGATCATGCGTAGTCTCCAACAACAGCTATTTTTAGGATATGAAATAACTTTCTGGTCTAAGGGAACCTTTGCTAAAAATGATTATATCTACAATTCATCATGATACATTAGTGTGATGGTTAGTGTAATGCTCCTTACACTTGTGGTTATTGGAAAGAATTAGCCCCTACAGATAGCTAAAAAGATCAATGATGAGAACTTATAGAAGGGGCAGAAATTGCTCATTGCTCAAGGAACCCCTAGCAACCTCTGGAGGAACCCTGGTTGAGAAAACCAGCTTTATCTTATGGAAATAAAGACTTACTAAGGATAGTTAGCACTAATGTCCTGTACACACGATCTCACATTCCGACAACAAAATCCATGGGGTTTTTTTCAGATGGATGTTGGCTCAAACTTGTCTTGCATACACATGGTCACACAAAGTTGGTTGGAAATTGAGAACATCAAGAACGCGGTGACCTACAACACGTACGACAAGCCGAGAAAAATGAAGTTCAATAGCCAGTGCGGCTCTTCTGCTTGAGCATGCGTGGAACTTTGTGCGTCGAAATTGTGTACACACGATCGGAATTTCCGACAATGGATTTTGTTGTCGGAAAATTTGAGAACCAGATCTCAAATTTTGTGCAACGGAAATTCCGATGGAAAATGTCCGAATGAAGCCTACACACGGTCGGAATTTCCGACAACAAGCTCCTATCAAACATTTTCCATCGGAAAATCCGACCGTGTGTACGAGGTATAAAGGTAGTTTCACTGGGCCTTATAAAACATTACACCGTACACCTATAATACACCACTCAGACATTTTGATTGACTGGGGTAATTGTGTTCCACCCTGTCCAGAAAACAAGAAAAGGTAGCTGCACTATAAGCTGGCAGCTCTGGAAATGCCTCTATACAGTATACACGATAAAGTGCAATATACCTTGTGCTCCTGATGTGCAGTGCAATAATGGGGTGGCATATTAGTGATCAACCTAAAGACCTGTGCAATGGGGCTTTTGTTTGATTCAGAAATGCCTTCCTCTACATAAAAGTCAATGGGAATGCCAAAGCAGCTTAGGAGGACAACTGCAAGTCAGGAGCACCAGTGGAAGCACTTAGATAGAACTAAGAATATCCAAAACTGATGTTTGGGATACACCTGAGGGTGTGCCACATTTGCCCGTCAACCCAAGCCCTAAGGTGCACCCTGGTGAAGAGGGAGAAAAAAGGAGTAGGCTAACTCTGAAGAGGGTGCCATTAATTCAGGAAATGCCGGCAGCGGTCAGGATGGAGAGCCAGAGTTAAAGTACAGCTCATTCTATTGTGATACCACATTACTATATCCCTTCCCTCTACACAGCCTAAAGAACTTACAGATAGTGAAGCAAAGAGTAAGATTAAATTAAAATGTTTGACCTGGGCTCTCCTTGGTGAGTCTCGGGGTATGGCCTTCCCTCGGCCACCCAGTTGTGTTGGTTAATGCCTGGATGTTATAGGACAGAAATGTAGGCTGCCCCTACCAATCTCTGCCTAAAAATGCTAGTTACCCATATGGGTGTGTTTTTTTTTTTTTGGTATTGCCAAACACCTACCATGGCCCTGCTATTTAGAAGGCTTTATAGTTGCGGTGTGCTTTGTTGTGCTGCGTTCATGTGTTCAGTGCAAATTCATTGTAAATGGCAGCACAGAACAACTGGCATATATCTTTTGTTTGACGCTTTACCCACAAGGCAAATTTGTGAATAGGTCCTCGAAAAACATAAGCCAGAACTTCCCGTTAACGGGTATATTTGGGCATTACCCAAATGTATTCCAAAACCTCCTTCTTCCCCTCTAAATCAAATCCCGACATGTATTTTTCTGTCTTTAAAGTAGTGGTGGTCCACTTAAAAATGATAGTGGGCCTTGTGTGTCCCCTTCTGACGGCCACACAATAACCGCTTGTTTTCATGTATTGAAGTGCATTGAATGGAGTTAAGCAGCTAATTCATCATGAATGAGCTGTAACGAACCTGAACGTATGGAAATGTCAATTTTTTTTTTACCGCAACGCGCGCTGAAGAAAAAGTGAGAGTAAAATGTGCCCCATTACTGGTGTCAGTGGACACAATAATAAACCCCAGCATTAGTGACAGGGACCACAATCCTAGCTCCCACCATTGGTGTCAGTGACCATAGTAATAATCCACAGCAGTAGTGTAGGGTAACCACAGTAATCAATCCCAGGACTGGTGTCGTTGACCACAGTAATTACCCCAAGCATTGGTGTCAGTGGCCACAATAATAACCTCCTGCATTAGAATCAGTGGCCACTATAATTACACCCTACTTTGGTGTCAGTGACCACAGAAATATAACCCCTTGCATTGGTGTCGGTGACCACAGAAGTATAACCCCTTGCATTGGTGTCGGTGACCACAGAAGTATAACCCCTTGCATTGGTCTCGGCGACCACAGAAATCTAACCCCTTGCTTTGGTGTTGGCGACCACAGAAAACAAACCACTTGCATTGGTGTCGGCGGCCACAGAAATATAACCCCCTCCATTCTTCCTCTCGACGCGGGAGCCAGGGAAAGGGCCAGTCCAAATCTTCCATTACAATGGGTTACATCCCTCAAGTATCTTGGGGTTAAGCTCACCGCAAATGTACATGACTACATCTCCCTTAATCTACTCCCGTTGCTGACTTTACTTAAGCAAAAGGTTCAGGCTTGGATTAAACTGCCGTTGTCTTTGATAGGTTGGATCAGCCTGCTCAAAGTGAAGATTCTCCCAGTCATTTTATACTTCTTGTGACATGCACTTACATGTGTACCAAAATCGTATTTTAAGAAGATTGATGGTATTGTCAGTTCTTTCCTCTGGGCACCCAAACCTCCTAGAATAGGCATCAAAGTGTTGCAAGAACCGGGGGATCAGGGTGGATTTGCATTGCCTGACTGGCAGAAATACTATTTGGCTGGCCAAATGGTGTTTGCCCGTAGATGGTTACTGGCGGATGATGGAGACGTGGCCACTGTTGGAGGCAGAACATTTGGGGTCGTATGAAAGTTTGCGTTTAGCTCTGTTTAGGGGTACTAAATCTGATCTACCATTGACGTCAACATTGAAGGCTACTATCAGAGCATGGGAAACTGCAGTGAAGTTGGCATGTCCTAGTTATCAGGAAGTCACCCCTTCTGCCCCTCTGTGGATGAACCCCACATTGTCACATTTTTATAACATACCTGATCTCATAATCTGGGCAACCAAGGGGATAAAAACTTTGAAGGACGTAACCTGTTTTGGGGACCTGTTGACCTTTCCCCAAATGAAAGCAAGACATGACCTTCCCAGTTCTTACCTATTTCGTTTCTTTCAACTCCGGCGTGCCTTTCAGATACAGTTTCAGGAGGTAAAAATGGAGTCTCTGCCCTCAGTTCTCGAAAGTTTGCTGACAGTAGAGGAATTGGCCAAACCCCTTTCAGTGACCTACAAAGAATTTTTCAAAAAGACACCACAGGCCTTATCCAGATGTAGGGAAAAGTGGGAAGCAGAGGTTCCTGACATACAGGGAGAGGATTGGGATGACTTATGGACGCAGCCCTCACCTTGTGTCAGCTAGAGATAGATTGATCCAATTTAAATTTCTCCATAGAAGTTACTATACCCTGGCTAGGTTGGCTAAGATTTTTCACACGGTCTCGGCTGAGTGCTGGAGATGCTCCTTTTCTCCCGCTAATGCTGATTATATTTTCTGGCAGTGTCCACAAATCCAGCAATTTTGGTCTGAAGTCACCTCTTGTATCTCGGACCTCCTGGTAATACCCATACCGTTGACTGTGAGGGTTTGCCTATTGGGCCTGGAGGATTAGGTGGTACCATCCAGAGCCCTGAGAACTCTGCTTAATATTCTATTGTTTTATGGGAGAAAGGCCATACTACTAAACTGGAGGAAGCCAAGGGATCCAGATGTGATCTTCTGGAAGGACCTGATAAACTCCCACAATGCCTTACTACAAAGCTAAATACAGTGCTAGGAGATGAAGTTTGATAAAGTGTGACCGGCGTGGTATAACTCTAATGCCCCGTACACACAAGCGGATTTTCCAACAGCAAATGTTGGATGTGAGCTTGTTGGCTGAAAGTCCGACCGTGTGTATGCTCCATCGAACATTTGTTGGCGGACTTTCCACCAACAAATGTTGGCTAGCAGGTTCTCGAATTTTCCCGCCAATAAAACTTTGTTGTCGGAATTTCCGATCGCCTGTACACAAGTCTGACGCACAAAAGTTCACGCATGCTCGGAAGCAAGCAGAAGGATCCACACTGGCTATTGAACCTCCTTTTTCTTGGCTCGTCGTACGCCTTGTACGTCACACGTTCGTAACTGTTGGCCAACATTTGTGTGACCGTGTGTATGCAAGATAAGTTGGTGCCAACAACCTTCGAACTAAATTCCGCGGTTTTGTTGTCGGAAAGTCCGATCGTGTGTATGGGGCATAAGCATACTGTAGGTTAATGGATTTTAATAAACGCAATGACATGCCTGAGGAGAGTCCAGTGTCCCCACGGATTAGTATATAACTTCGATAGTCAGTTGTCCTGGTATTTGGATTAGCGATCAATGCAGTCGGCTATCCCACCTATCAGTACAGAGATTTAGTATTACCCTGTTTCCCCGAAAATAAGACCTAGCATGATTGTCGGTGATGGCTGCAATATAAGCCCTACCCCCCAAATAAGCCCTACCCTGTTTCCCGAAAAGAAGCCCTACCCTGAAAATAAGACCTACAAGGACTTTAAGTAGGGCTTATTTGGGGGGTAGGGCTTATATTGCAGCCATCACCGACAATCAAACTAGGTCTTATTTTCGGGGAAACAGGGTAGTTCCCTATCAACCACTGGATACAAGGAAAAAACAAAGAATTCTCCTTGGCTGAGCTGTGACAAAGGGGGGTGGGGTTGGGGGGGGGGGTGGATGTTTGGAATATGCATGTTAGACAGTTGGACTATATTAGTCTGGAATGTAAATGCTTGTATTCTTGGGCCCTGCGTGGCCATGGATCAGGCTAGTGTCGCGTTGACACAACCCGAATGTTGTATATCCTACCCTTGCATTGGTGTCGGCGACCACAGAAATCTAGCCCCTTGCATTGGTGTCGGGGACCACAGAAATATAACCCCTTGCATTGGTGTCGGTGATCACAGAAATATAAACCCTTGCATTGGTGTCGGTGATCACAGAAATATAACCCCTTGCATTGGTGTCGGTGATCACAGAAATCTAGCCCCTCGCATTGGTGTCGGTGATTACAGAAATATAACCCCATCACTTGGGGGTTGATTTATTAAAACTGGAGAGTGCAAAATCTGATGCAGCTGTGCATGGGAACCAATCAGCTTCTAACGTTGGCTTGCCCAATCAAGCTTTGACAAAAACCTGGAAGCTGATTGGAGAGCTGCACCAGATTTTGCACACTCCACTTTCAGTAAATCAACTCCTTGGTGTCAGTGGCTTAAATAATAACCCCCGCCATTGGTTTTAGTGGACACCTTAATAATACCCTGCAGAGGTGATGTAGACCACTGTAATAACCCCCAGCATTGGTGTCAGTAGCTGCAATGGCAAGCCCCAGGGGTGATTTCAGTGACTGCAATAATAACCTTCACCACTGGTGTCAGTGGTCACAATAATTACCCCTATTATTGGTGTTGGTGGCCACACTTACTAGCTCCTCTGCAGTGGTGATGTAATAACCCCCTAAAGTTGGTGTCACGGCCATAATAATAACCCCCAGCATTGGTGTCGGTGGCTACACTAATAACCCCCAACATGTGTCAGTTGCCACAGTAATAACTCCCAACATGGGTTCCACTGACCACAAAAAACCCACACTGGTGGTCAGTGGCATTGCTACCTTAACCCCTTTTATTAGTGATCTGTGGCAATGTTAACTCCCCCCATAACCTTCTTCCTGCATGGGTGGCCAGTGGCAGTATCTTTCCTCTTGAATTTGTGACCAGCGGCAGGATTGGTAACTCCGACACATACATTGGTGGCCAACTAACCTCTACCCCCCCCCCACTGCATTGACGGTCAGTGGAAGTGATGGCCACCAATGGGCTGCTCGTTGGGTACCAAGGCTATATAAAAATAAAATATGGGGGAATGTGCATGCAGTATATTGCGGAGATGGCCGCATATGTTTTTTGTTTTGTTTTTTCTCTAGATTTCCCTTTAATGCCGCGCCGAGCGCGCTTTTGCACTTTTGCACCTTTGCACCTCTGCCGTCTATAAATAGTTCTAAATAAATGGCAGCAAATTATGTTTTAAAGTTGACTTCTCTAAAGCTTTGGCCTTTGCCAATCTAAGCGCACATAAACAATCCACGTAAGCCAACCTGAAAACGCGTCTTTTGTATCGGCGGGGCGCCGAAGGTAATTAAGCGGCCATTAAAACGATGTATTAAAACGCAACTGTTCATATTGAAACTATTTGATGGAAGCTTTAGACTTTCCAATTATTTTCCCTATTAATGAATTCACCTCCTTTTTTATTTTTTTTCTCTTTTTTTTTTTTTTTTTTCTTTATTGTTCTCTAATCTGCCTGGAAAAGGTATTTCAGAGCCGCGCCGTCCTTTATGTTTGAGTAATTAAAGAAGCGCACATCAAATAGTCATTTCCACTGATTGCAATTAATTATTAGCGACAATTTGTCTTCTCTACAGAACAGGAGGACATAATATGTCTCTCTTGGCTTTAATGTCCAGCCTTTCATGTCCTGCTGTTCCTTACAAATCCGCTCGCTTTATTTGCAATCACTTTTGCCAGTTTTATGTCTTTTATACTCTTTTTTTTTTTTTTTTCTTTCTGTGTCGGCGCAGTGGCGTACGGGGCTTTGCTGCCTATTCCTTAAGGTATAGAAATAAATGGATAAATGTTTGTCGCCTGAAGGCAATTCATCAATTGAACGATTAATCACTTAAACAGCGACTAGATATCATCGGCTATAGAAGGTTAGCCTCACACCGTTTCACCGCAATAAAGTGTCGTTGGCATTCGTGCTGTAGGTGACAGGAGGTCCTAAAGGTCGCACATCACAGCAAAACACTTTGAGGAAGTGTATGACCGCCTCAGCCTGGGCTCCAAGCACGCCATGCTCCCAACGCATTTCAGTCTTGGGAAGAGCGAAATGCATTTGTCACATACCTGGTCGGAAGCCAAAGTGGTTAGACATCAAAGAAATTCTGGACAGCCGCACTCCAAAAATATTTGCCTTTATTCAATAAGGTGTCATCCAAAATACAGGTCACAGCAAAATGGAACAAAGCTTACGCGTTTCGCACTACAAGAAGTGCTTAGTCGCACTCCGCACTGCTTAGTCGCACTCCTTGTAGTGCGAAACACGTAAGCTTTGTTCCATTTTGCTGTGACCTGTATTTTGGATGACAGCTTATTGAATAAAGCCAAATATTTTTGGAGTGCGGCTGTCCAGAATTTCTTTGATGTCTAATTGCCATAGGATTGCCAGCACCTGGACTTCTAGACTGAAGGAGATGCCTTTTACCTTGATCTGACCCAACTGGAGCGGTGATACTCTCTTCCTATTTTGATTCCCGGGGGCTTCCCTTGCAGCTAAGTGCGGCACACCCCTAAAGGTGGTACAGGAGGTGCGGTGCCCAAAGAAGCACGGGTTGCCAGTAGTGTACTGAAGAGCTGAGATGTTGACCGCCAGATACAGTATCTCACAAAAGTTAGTACGCCCCTCACATTTTTGTAAATATTTTATTAAATCTTTTCATGTGACAACACTGAAGAAATGACACTTTGCTACAATGTAAAGTAGTGAGTGTACAGCTTGTATAACAGTGTAAATTTGCTGTCCCTTAAAATAACTCAACACACAGCCATTAATGTCTAAACTGCTGGCAACAAAAGTGAGTACACCCCTAAGTGAAAATGTCCAAATTGGACCCAAAGTGTCAATATTTTGTGTGGCCACCATTATTTTCCAGCACTGCCTAACCCTCTTGGGCATGGAGTTCACCAGAGCTTCACAGGTTGTCACTGGAGTCCTCTTCCACTCCTCCATGACGACATCACAGAGCTGGTGGATCTTAGAGACCTTGAGACCACCACCATGCTTGACTGACACACTTGTCTTTTGTACTCCTCACCTGGTTGCCCCCACACACGCTTGACACCATCTGAACCAAATAAGTTTATCTTGGTCTCTTCAGACCACAGGACATGGTTCCAGTAATCCATGTCCTTAGTCTGCTTGTCTTCAGCAAACTGTTTGCGGGCTTTCTTGTGCATCATCTTTAGAAGAGGCTTCCTTCTGGGATGACAGCCATGCAGACCAATTTGATGCAGTGTGCGGCGTATGGTCTGAGCACTGACAGGCTGACCCCCCACCCCTTCAACCTCTGCAGCAATGCTGGCAGCACTCATACGTCTATTTCCCAAAAACAACCTCTGGATATGACGCTGAGCACGTGACCTCAACTTCCTTGGTCGACCATGGCGAGGCCTGTTCTAAGTGGAACCTGTCCTGTTATACTGCTGTATGGTCTTGGCCACCGTGCTGCAGCTCAGTTTCAGGGTCTTGGCAATCTTCTTATAGTCTAGGCCATCTTTATGTAGAGCAACAATTCTTTTTTTCAGATCCTCAGAGAGTTCTTTGCCATGAGGTGCCATGTCGAACCTCCAGTGATCAGTATGACAGAGTGAGAGCGATAACACCAAATTTAACACACCTGCTCCCCATTCACACCTGAGACCTTGTAACACTAACAAGTCACATGACACCGGGGAGGGAAAATGGCTAATTGGGCCCAATTTGGACATTTTCTCTTAGGGGCGTACTCACTTTTGTTGCCAGCGGTTTAGACATTAATAGCTGTGTGTTGAGTTATTTTGAGGGGACAGCAAATTTACACTGTTATACAAGCTGTACACTCACTACTTTACATTGTAGCAAAGTGTCATTTCTTCAGTGTTGTCACATGAAAAGATAGAAGAAAAGATTTACAAAAATGTGAGGGGTGTACTGTACTGTAAATACGGGAACAGGCAGGATGCACGGTAAAGCAGATGTCCCTCAGGAGCTCCAGGCAGTACTGGGACAGGGATGTCCAGAGCTCAAGGCCAGTGGCGTCTCCAGCTTTCATATTTAGGGGGGGCACATGGGGGGAGAGGGACAAAAGTAGGGGGACAACTAAAAAATGCTATTATATATATATATATATATATATATATATATATATATATATATATATATATCCTGGGACCCTTTACTATGATCCCACAACGGGCCCTTTCACATGTTCTGCAGTGAGCTCCCTTCCTACTGTATTGGGGCCCCTCCAGGGTGGCAGAAAACAAGAGATATATGTCACCAGCATACCAAGAAAATATAAGGGTCCAAATCAGTGGGAGAACTATCAGGGTTGCAAAGGTTGTCTTGCCACCGGGCCCTGGTGTTCTGCCACTGTGGGGTTTCCCAGCCTCCTCTTGCTGTCCTGCCCCTGCTATTGACTGCTCTGGTCTGGCATCTCTTGGAATTTACAGACTGGTTCTCCTGTCCTAAGGATGGGAGAAATCAGTCTGTTTTTTCAGTAACTGAGAGTCCTGGTGGAGTCCTTCCTGCAACTCGCTCTTCTCCCTGCCAATGAGGATGCAGGGAAAGGAGCAGATCGGGCATCCGTGGTTGTGTGAGCGCTCGCATTATGCAGTGTCAGCGAGCAGAGGGAGGGGGGAGGAATCACCCGCAGGAGCTGACTGAGCTCTCCCTCTCAATAGAGACTGTGTTACTCCAGCGGCGGCCCGAGTAAGATGTGGCGCATCCGCTACGAATGCAAACAAAAAGACATTGCCTTTTTGTAAAAAAAAAAATGTTTCAATTGGGGGGGCACATGGTAGGGCACAGCATAATGTTGGGGGGGGGTTAAGGCCCCCTCTGGCCCCCCTATGGATGCCATTGCTCAAAGCAAGGATCCAGAATTGTGCCCCCCCCCTCCCCACAGTTAATACGTGACGTAGAATGGGTGTTCCACCCTGTGCCTATTCTTTGCCTCCTTGCTTCACTGCGCCCAGGGCAGCTTCTCCTGCTGCCCACCCCTTGTCCCAGCCCTGTCTCCAGGTGTACTTGGCAAAAGGACAAACAGGAAGCGGAAATGGAAGCCATGCCAGGGGTCATGAATGGTGGATCAGGCAGCAGCAGAGCCAGGTAGGAGGAACAGGCCAAGGTCATACGCAGGTGAGCAGGTAAGTAGTAGCAAAGTCCATAATGCAAGCCGGGCTCATACACAGGGGATCAGACAGCAGCAAAGTCAAGAACAAGCCAGGGGTCAAAGCCAAGAACAGAGATCAGAAGGAAAGAATGAGAAAGAGGGATGAAGGTAGGAAGGGAAAAAAAGAAAAAGGAAAAAAGGAAGGAGGAGAAAAGAGAAAACAGCAATAAAGGAAGGAGAAGAAAACGGGAGAAAGGAAAAGGAATGAAGAAAAAGAAGGTAAGGAATAGAAAGGAAAAGAAATGAAGGTAGAGAAATAAAAGGGAAAAAAAGTGGGCGGGGGAGGAAGTAAAACTTGAGGGTGTGAAAGAAGGAAAACCAGAGAAGTAATGAAGAAGATAAAAGGAACGAATAAGGAAGGAAGGAGGAGTAAAAATTGGGGGGTGCGAAGGCAGAAAAGAAGGAAAAAGAGAGAAACAATGAAGGAAAGAGAAGAAAAGGGAAAAAAAGGAGAGATGATGGAAGAAAAAGAAAGGAAGGACGAGAGAGGAAAAGAAAAGAAAGAACAGAAGGGGGGGGAGTAAAAATTGGGGATGTGTAGGACGGAAAGAAGGAGAAAGAGAGGTAAGGAATGAAGGAAAAGAGAAGGAAGGAATGTAGGGAAAGGAAATGGGAAGGAAAGAAAAGAATGGAAAAAGAGGCACTGAAGAAAGAAGAATGGAATGAAGAAAAAGAATGAAAGGGATAGAAAGGAGAAGAGTGGGGTGTGAAGGAAGAAAGGAAGGGAAAAGCGAGAGATGCAATGAAAGAAGGAGGAAGGAAGAGAGAAAAAGAAGAGAAAAGATGATGGGGGGAGGGGGTAGCAGTAAAAAGTGGAGATGTGAAGGAAGGAAAGAATGAGAAAGCGAGATGAAGAAAGGAAAAAAGGGATGGAAGGAAGGAAGGGAAAAAAAGAAAAGGGAGGAAAGGAAGGAGGAGAAAAGAGAAAACAGAAATGAAGGAAGGAGAAGAAAATGGGAGAAAAGAAAAGGAATGCAGAAAAATAAATAGAAAGGAAAAGAAAGGAAGGTAGAGAAATGAAAGGGAAAAAAGGTGGGCGGGGGAGGAGGTAAAACTTGAGGGTGTGAAGGAAGGAAAAGGAGAAAAAAAAGTAATGAAAAAGGAAGAAAATAAAAGGAAAGGATAAGGAAGGGGGAGTAAAAGTTGAAGGTTCAAAGGCAGAAAAGAAGGAAAAAGAGAGAAGCGATGAAGAAAGGACAAAGGAAGGAAAAAAAGAAAGGGGGGAAGAAACAGGGAAAGAAAGAAAGTAAGGAATAGAAAGGAAAAGAAAGGAAGGTAGAGAAATAAAAGGGAAAAAAGTGGGTGGGGGAGGAGGTAAAACTTGAGGGTGTGAAGGAAGGAAAACGAGAGAAGTAATGAAAAGGAAGAAGATAAAAGGAACGAATAAGGAAGGAAGGGGGAGTAAAAATTGGGGGGTGCGAAGGCAGAAAAGAAGAAAAAAAGAGAGAAACAAGGAAGGAAGGAGAAGAAAAGGGAAAAAAGGAGAGATGATGGAAGAAAAAGAAAGGAAGGACGAGAGAGGAAAAGAAAAGGAATAACAGAAGGGGGGGGGAGTAAAAATTGGGGATGTGTAGGATAGAAAGAAGGAGAAAGAGAGGTAAGGAATGAAGGAAAAGAGAAGGAAGGAATATAGGGAAAGGAAATGGGAAGGAAAGAAAAGAAGGGAAAAAGAGAGGCACTGAAGAAAGGAGAATGGAATGAAGAAAAAGAATGGAAGGGATAGAAAGGAGAAGAGTGGGTTGTAAAGGAAGGAAGGAAAAAGCGAGAGACGCAATAAAAGAAGGAGAAAGGAAGAGAGAAAAAGAAAGGAAAAGATGATGGGGGGAGGGGGGTAGCAGTAAAAAGTGGAGATGTGAAGGAAGGAAAGCATGAGAAAGCGAGATGAAGAAAGGAAAAAAGGGAAGGAAGGGAAAAAAAAGGGAAGAAAGGAAGGAGGGGAAAAGAAAAAGCAGCAATGAAGGAAGGATAAGAAAATAGGAGAAAGGAAAAGGAATGAAGAAAAAGAAGGTAAGAAATAGAAAGGAAAAAAGGGTGTGAAGGAAGGAAAACGAGAGAAGTAATGAAAAGGAAGAAGATAAAAAGAATTAATAAGGGAGGAAGGGGGAGTAAAAGTTGGGGGGGGGGGGGGTGCGAAGACAGAAAAGAAGGAAAAAGAGAGAAACTATGAAGGAAGGAGAAGAAAAGGGAAAAAAAGGAGAGATGGTGGAAGAAAAAGAAAGGAAGGATGAGAGAGGAAAAGAAAAGGAATAACAGAATGGGGAGGGGAGAAAGTAAAAATTGGGGATGTGTAGGATGGAAAGAAGGAGAAAGAGAGGTAAGGAATGAAGGAAAAGGGAAGGAAGGAATGTAGGGAAAGGAAATGGGAAGAAAAGAAAAGAAGGGAAAAAGAGAGGCAATGAAGAAAGGAGAATGGAATGAAGAAAAAGAACGAAAGGGATAGAAAGGAAGGAAGAAAGAAATGGAAAAGCAAGAACGCAATGTAAGAAGGAGAAAGGAAGAGAGAAAAAGAAAGGAAAAGATGATGGGGGGAGGGGGGGTAGCAGTAAAAAGTGGAGATGTGAAGGAAGGAAAGACTGAGAAAGAGAGATGAAGAAAGGAAAAAAGGGATGGAAGGGAGGAAGGGGAAAAAAAAGGGAAGAAAGGAAGGAGGTAAAAAGAGAAAGCAGCAATGAAGGAAGGAGAAACAAATGGGAGAAAAGAAAAGGAATGCAGAAAAAGAAATATAAAGGAAAATAAAGGAAGGTAGAAAAATGAAAGGAAAAAGGTAGGCAGGGGAGGAGTTAAAACTTGAGGGTGTGAAGGAAGGAAAAGGAGAAAAAAGTAATGAAAAGAAAGGAAGAAAATAAAAGATAAGGAGAGGTTCAAAGGCAGAAAAGAAGGAAAAAGAGAGAAGTGATGAAGAAAGGACAAAGGAAGGAAAAAAAGAAAGAGAGGAAGAAATGGGGAAAGAAAGCATCCTTCTTTTCTTTCTTTCCCCATTTCTTCCCCCCTTTCTTTTTCTTTTTTTAGAAAGGGAAAGAAAAGGAAGAAAAGAGGAAAATAAAAGGGATGGAAAGGGAAGGAAGAAAAGAAAGTAAAGAATAATGGAAGGAAAGGAAATAAGAGATGGAAGGAAGTAAAGTTTGGAGAGACGGAGGAAGGGAAGAAAAAAACAAAAAGTAAACAAAAGTTAAAGAATGTGAGAAAAGTGAGAGTGTTTGGTTGGATTTTCTCCAGGACTTTTGGGGCCCTGCCAATGTGAGCGGGCCCCGAGTTTAAAAAGAAAAAAAACCCCCATCCCTTGATTCACCATTGTGAACGAGACGTGCCAACCACGGAACACGAGTCAGAGAGGCAAACGGCACAATGCCGCGTATTTGCCTAAAAGCTTGATCTGACAACACAGAAACAATGTATGGGAGGACGTTCCCCGGTCTTATCTCGCACACAGAAGAACACGCACTCTTCTCCATTCTTGTAATGAAGCCCCCACATCCATTTGATTTTTTGATGTGTCATTGTAATTCAAGAGATGTTTTTAATCTCTGAATTGCCCGGGCACAATAAACCATATAAAATGATTTTGGCAGGCCTCCCTTGTGCTCCGCCAACAGACTTTTTTTTTTTTTTTTTCATTTACAACATTTTTTTTTTTTTTTTAATTCTTTCTCTCCTCTCCTTTTCTTGAACCCGCCTATTGAAGGCTTTGTTGCCGGCGTTTAAAATAAAAGTATCTTCACTTCAAACGAGGATTTAAGAGAATAGTAATGAAGGGACACAATGCGCGGCGCACATGAAAGGTAATAATATGGAAAACACAACGATTTTCAGAGCCGGGCTTATTTTTCATTAGGAAAGACATGAAGATAGATACCTCATTAAGGGGCCACTTTTCTATAGCTTTATTAGTTTGGCCAATCGTTTCCATTCTTCTCAAAGTAATTTATAATTTACTGTTTAATTAAGATTGTGATATCGGCCATTCAGAAATGAAATTCAATTAAACAAAAAGAACATTATACTTCCTGCGGTGGAGGCTAAAAAAAAAAAAAAAAAAATCTGCTATTTGCCTTCATTACTTCTCCGCACTCGTACTAATCTTCAACTGAAATACCGCGCAAAACTAATGGGTTCCGCTGTTTAGAAACTGGAAAAAAAAAAAAGTATAAAGCAGCAGCATTTTGATTTCCCTTCCATAATAAAATAGCCCTGCAGAGCATTTAAAACTGAACTCCTGGAAAAGCAAATATGGCCGGTCTTGTGTTTTCTTGAATCTCGGTGATCTTTGTGTATTTCTCCCAGATCTGTGCAGAAATCCAGTGTGAGACTTCCTGTAATAAAGACCGCTCACTGCTGCCCTCTCTCCTTCTGCAGGGGGACTGGTCTTGTCTCCGCCCCTTGCTGTAGTTTTCTGCAGCAAGCCTGTAAAGGGTGGAGCATTCTGGGTCCCTCCCACAGCTCTGCTCTCTCTCTCCTCGTGCAGGGTGACTGCTCTTGTCTCCGCCCCCTCCTGTAGTTTTCTGTAGTGGGTGAAGCCTGCAAGGCTCCTCCCACAGCTCTGCTCTCTCTCCTTGTTCAGGGTGACTGGTCTTGTCTCCGTCCCCTCTTGTAGTTTTCTGTAGTGGGTGGAGCCTGCAGGGCCCCTCCCATAGCTCTGCTCTCTCTCTCCTTGTGCAGGGTGACAGGTCTTGTCTCCGCCCCCTCTTGTAGTTTTCTGTAGTGGGTGGAGCCTGCAGGGCCCCTCCCATAGCTCTGCTCTCTCTCTCTCCTTGTGCAGGGTGACCGGTCTTGTCTTCGCCCCCTCCTGTAGTTTTCTGTAGTGGGTGGAGCCTGTCGGGCCCCTCCCACAGTTCTGCTCTCTCTCTCCTTGACTGGTCTTGGCTCCGCCCCCTCTTGTAGTTTTCTGTAGTGGGTGGAGCCTGCAGGGCCCCTCCCACAGCTCTGTTCTCTCTCCTTGTGCAGGGTGACCTGTCTTGTCTCCGCCCCCTCTTGTAGTTTTCTGTAGTGGGAGGAGCCTGCAGGGCCCTTCCCACAGCTCTGCTCTCTCTCTAATTGTGCAGGGTGACCGGTCTTGTTTCCGCCCCCCTCCTGTAGTTTTCTGTACTGGGTGGAACCTGCAGGGCCCCTCCCACAGCTCTGCTCTCTCTCTCCTTGAGCAGGGTGACTGGTCTTGTCTCCGCCCCTCCTGTCGGTTTTTTTGTAGTGGGTGGAGCCTGCAGGGCCCCTTTCATAGCTCTGCTCTCTCTCCTTGTGCAGGGTGACTGGTCCTGTCTCCGCCCCCTCTTGTAGTTTTCTGTAGTGGGTGGAGCCTGCAGGGCCCCTCTCATAGCTCTGCTCTCTCTCCTTGTGCAGGGTGACTGGTCCTGTCTCCGCCCCCTCTTGTAGTTTCCTGTAGTGGGTGGAGCCTGCAGGGTCCCTCCCATAGCTCTGCTCTCTCTCCTTGTGCAGGGTGACTGGTCCTGTCTCCGCCCCCTCTTGTAGTTTTCTGTAGTGGGTGGAGCCTGCAGGGTCCCTCCCATAGCTCTGCTCTCTCTCCTTGTGCAGGGTGACTGGTCCTGTCTCCGCCCCCTCTTGTAGTTTTCTGTAGTGGGTGGAGCCTGCAGGGTCCCTCCCATAGCTCTGCTCTCTCTCCTTGTGCAGGGTGACTGGTCCTGTCTCCGCCCCCTCTTGTAGTTTTCTGTAGTGGGTGGAGCTTGCAGGGCCCTCCCATAGCCCTGCTCTCTCTCCTTGTGCAGGGTGACCTGTCTTAGCTCTGACCCCCGCTGCAGTTTTCTGTTCTGCTCTCTGCACAGGCTATGTACAGCACAGAGATGATGTCACTGATACTTTTTAAACGGTAATATCTGGGGATAGAAATTTGTTTGGTGCACACAAAGTGGATGTATATCTGTGTCTATTGCTGAATATGTATATATGTACACTATATTATCAAAAGTATTGGGACGCCTGCTTTTACACACACATGAACTTTAATGACATCCCAGTCTTAGTCCGTAGGGTTCAATACTGAGGTGGTCCACCCTTTGCAGCTATAACAGCTTCAACTCTTCTGGGAAGGCTGTCCACAAGGTTTAGGAGTGTATCTATGGGAATGTTTGACAATTCTTCCAGAAGAGCATTTGTGAGGTCAGGCACTGATGTTGGACGAGAAGGCCTGGCTCGCAGTCTCCGCTCTAATTCATCCCAAAGCTGTTCTATCAGGTTGAGGTCAGGACTCTGTGCAGGCCAGTCAAGTTCCTCCACCCCCAAACTCGCTCATCCATGTCTTTATGGACCTTGCTTTGTGCACTGGTGAGCAGTCATGTTGGAACAGGAAGGGGACATCCCCAAACTGTTCCCACAAAGTTGGGAGCATGAAATTGTCCAGAATGTCTTGGTATGCTGACGCCTTAAGAGTTCCCTTCCCTGGAACTAAGGGGCCAAGCCCAACCCCTGAAAAACAACCCCCCCACCATAATTCCCCTCCACCAAATGATTTGGACCAGTGCACAAAGCAAGGTCCATAAAGACATGGATGAGCGCGTTTGGGGTGGAGGAACTTGACTGGCCTGCACAGAGTCCTGACCTCAACCCGATAGAACACCTTTGGGATGAATTGGAGCGAAGACTGTGAAACACGCACTTCTGGTCCAACATCAGTGCCTGACTTCACAAAATGCACTTCTGAAAGAATGGTCAAACATTCCCATAGGTGCTCATAAGTTTACATACCCTGGCAGAATTTATGATTTCTTGGCCATTTTTCAGAGAATATAAATGATAACACAAAATTTTTTTTGTTTCACTCATGGTTAGTGTTTGGCTGAAGCCATTTATTATCAATCAACTGTTTTTAAATCATAATCACAACAGAAACTACCCAAATAACCCTCATCAAAAGTTTACATACCCCAGTTCTTAATACCGTGTTTAGCAAAGTCTTTTACCTCTTTTGATCTAATGAGAACCTCCAAGGCCAAAGATAGCTGACATCCTTCTGTATGTGGTGGGGTTGTGAGGCAAGGTGGGTGCAAAGATGATGAAAGTCATTGGGCGCCAGACACTTCTTGGATGTAAAAGAGGTTTTATTTCTTTGACAGTTCTTTTTATATATTTTGGGGGAAAGAGGGTTAGGGCCAGGACACCCTTAGTGAGTTGCAAACTGAAATAGCAGACTCCGAGACTCCAATAGGAGGACAGCCGTACAGGGAAAAGCCCCAGCAAGGAGCCACTTCTGCACACACAGCATTACTGTCTTCTATGGTAACAGTCCTTTAACAGTTCCTAACTCAAACGTAACAGTTCTCTCAGCTACACTACAACTGCTCCTTGTAGTTCTTCAATACTGACCTCCCGGTCTCTCACTAGACCCTCTGATTTACTGGCTATGAATCCCTTGAGCTCCTCCAAGGTTTGTGGTGGTATCTCCCTCAAGCATCAACCACGCTTCTCTGCTCGGTCCCCTGGCTTGACACACAAGAGTGCTCTGCAAGCGTCACATCCGCTGGTTGGGTCCCTGACTTGATCACCGGGGGGAAGTTTCCCGATTCTCCACTGTGCCCGTTCATTGAGAATATGATTCCGGTACTTTCTTCAGTTACTCACTGTGGTCCCTGGTAAAGGCGAATGATCTCTTTGTGGTGACAGCTTCCCTTCTATCTCTGACCACTGACAGGTTCTCCAGCCGGCGGAACCGTCGCTTTTGGTTGGACTGCAAGCCACAGTCCCAACCCTGCACTGTCCTCCTACTTCTGGATAGGCCCTCACACAGCCTGGCAGCTAGATGCCCCAGGGATAGGCCCAATCTCTGACCTAGCAGCCCAGGGCAGACAACACACGTCCACCTAGACAGCCTTCCAGGTGGCACAGAACAGCGATCACCTGACCTCACCCAAATATATAGGCTCTCCCAGCAGGCCAAGGGATTAAAGAAAACCCTTGCCCATTGGCTGGGACACCCACATACCCATAACCTGACCTTAGATTGCCCTTCTCGTATCTAGTACTACCAAGTACCCGGCCATCTAGTTTTAGAAGAGAAAGATGCAACAAGGCCAAGCTTAGGGAGAAATCAATAGATCCCTATCAATCAACCAAGATAACTACTCTTGGCAAGTAAATTTCTCCCAATGGGGACATTGTTCCTTTGACAATAGGGTGTTTCTGTCACCTTGATGGGAAATCCTCTCGCCTCTTGTTGTGTCTACAAAGAAGCCCACCGATGAGGGGAAACTGGCTGTACTACCATACTTAGCCTGGGTCAGCAGGGGCGTCTGACCCAGCAGGGGCTGCCCGCACTTGGTCCCAGTAAGCCCTATTGGGTTAGCTCACCCCATCTATAGATCCCAGTCCCACTAATGTTATACCTCTAATCAGCTGCTGCTTTGTCCTATTCTCCAGGTAATGGCATGTTGGAAGACACATCAGGACATGCTGTCCCCAGTAGGAAGATGGCTACCTCCAAGTGCATCCACATGAGTGAGGAACACATTGCTCTTTGAGTGTGATAGCATGCTCTTGTGCAGGAGATGAGGTGTTCCTGGGGGCTCCAAAGCTGGTGAATGGGTTAAAGCAGAGCACCAAGCTGGTCTTTTACCCCACCAACAGCAGCCTGTGCCATGTCCTTCGTCAAGCTGGACCACCAAGCCTAAAACATTGGTACAGTTCAGGGGGGGGGGCCCTGTCAAGTAGGATGTACGGGGCCCTAAGATTTGTAACGGTGTCCTGTCTACGGGACAGGGAGTGATAACATATCTACAACATAAACCCATTTGAGAGATTTACAAGTTCTCTGTTGGTCGACATCAACTCAACCCAATGGCATAGACTTATAATGACCTCCAGATTGTCTTTTAGGTGTTGAGGTTAGGCTTAGCAAAACTTGTGATTAAAGTTAATTTTGGGGGTTAGGTCAAGGGTTGGGGTTGGAATATGTGGTGTGAAAAATGCATTTAATACTAAAGGGTCTATTTATTGATGTTTTTGTTCAAGAGTCTCACATTTTTCATCTAAGTTTCCACTCAAAAAATGTGTGAATCTTGGGTAAAAGTTGGGTGAATCTTGGGCGAAATAACTGGTTATTAGACCCCTAATCAGCAATGAAAAATTCATTCGTTTTGGCATCATTTTTAATATATCTCCAACTCCTTCAGCAGAAAGTTGTAAGGAGTCAGGGGCTTTGAACACTGAAGGTAATTATTCAAAATGGCTGCACCGTAAGTGAATTATATTGTCCCGTTAATCTGGACCTGACAGACTTGGCGTAAATGTGTTACTTTACCTAATTACTGAATTGCTGTGTCCCAGCTCATTTCTCTTTAATGAAAAGTTTTATTATCTTATTATTTATAAGACAAACCTATCCCCTGGCACAACATCTTATTGGGGGGGGGGGGGGGAAGCTGAGTTTGTCTTTGTGCTTTACTGGTGACATTACAGAACAGCTCAGATCTTTTAGAGAAAATTGAAATGAAATTAAAATGACAAAATACAACCAATTAAGGCTTGAATTGTTGATACATCTATCATCATCATCATTTATCTACTGGCACTACAGTCCAAGGTGGACCAGAGATGGCCTTAGAGACAAGAGATGACTTAGACATTAAAGCACTCCTCCCACCTTGGCGGTATAAAGCGGAAGTAAACCCATCCATAAAACAGTTTCCTTTCCAGAACGTGCCTGAAATGCAACACTCCCATTGGTTGTGCTCTCAACCAAACTGTCAAACCATCCAATGGCCGGTGTCTAAACTGATCACATGTGCAAGCATCGTGGCAGTTGTAGATTAAACAGAGGCAAAGATGGCAGCTTCCTTGGCTGAAAACGATAGGGGGGTTTACTTACACTTTAACATCTCGGAGTGCAACTTTGGCTTATCGCGAGGTAAAACAAGCATATGGGTGCCAGTCACTTTTTAGCCTTTTCTTTTTAGCCTTCTGAGGTCTCCGTGCAATGTCAACTGGCAGCAGCTTCTCCCAAGATTTCCAGGATACCCATCAGCCTAGCAGACTTTTCCAAAAATGCTCTATACCAGCCTTTTTCAACCAGGGTGCCCAGGTTTTTTCAGAGGTGCCTTGGCAAAAGGCCAAAAAAATTATCAAAAATTGTATACAAGCCGGCAGGTGGATCAAGCCTGCCTTTTAGTTGCACAAGGCCAGGGGTTTTCATTATGCACCATTACGACTTTCTAGACACTGGTATCTTAACAACCAATTACATCATCCGTTAATAGGAAAAAAATGTCTGTTGCCTCCACAGCATCCTTGTTTAACCCTCTAGTGCCCCTCTCCCTGAGCACTGGGGAGGCATTAGCTAACTGATGAAGAGAAACTGAGGGAAAAGAGAAACATGGGAATACTAGTCAGTACCAGTGTGCAAAAGTGTATTTGCTTTGGAAAAATAAATGCCCTCTAATGTTGGGTGTCCTACGTGTGGATATTGCTGTATTGTATAAAGCTATTAGAATATTTTTTTACATTTTGGAATGGGGTGCCTCGAGATTGTCTATACTTTTAAAGGGTGCCTTGGTTGAAAAAGGGTTGAGAAACACTGCTCTATATAGGTAGTCATCTTTCGTAGTAAATTTCCCCAAATATTCTCAATAAAGGTGACCATCTTCCATCGTAGATTTCCCCAAAGGTATTCCAAACAGGTAGACATCTTCCTGGTTCTTTTAAGATGCTCCATACAGGTAACCACCTTCTGGGTTCTTTTAAAGATGCGTTATACAGTTAGTCATCTTCCACTATAGATTTTCCCCACAGATGCTCCATACAGGTAGCCATCTTCCATAGTGGGTTTCCCCAAAGAAGTCTCAAACAGGTAGCCAGCCATCTTCTTGTTTCTTATAAGATACTTCAAATCGGTCGTGAATCTTCAGACTATGGCCCTCCAGCTGTTGCGGAACTACACGTCCCATGAGACATTGTAAAACTCTGACATTCACAGACATGACTAGGAATGATGGGAATTGTAGTTCCTGAACGACTGGAGCGTCATAGTTTGAGGGCCCCTGATATAGGTAGTCATCATTCATAGTAAATTTTCCCAAAGATTCTTAATAAAGATTGCCATCTTCCATCGTAGATTTCCCCAAAGGTGTTCCAAACAGGTAGACATCTTCCTGGTTCTTTTAAGATGCTCAATACAGGTAGCCACCTTCTGTGTACTTTTAAAGATGCTTCATACAGTTAGTCATCTTCCATTATAGATTTTCCCCACAGATGCTCCATACAGGTAGCCATCTTCCATAGTGGGTTTCCCCAAAGAAGTCTCAAACAGGTAGCCAGCCATCTTCTTGTTTCTTATAAGATACTTCAAATAGGTCAGGAATCTTCAGACTATGGCCCTCCAGCTGTTGCGGAAACTACACATCCCATGAGACATTGTAAAACTCTGACATTCACAGACATGACTAGGAATTATGGGAATTGTAGTTCTTGAACAACTGGAGGGCTGTAGTTTGAGGGCCCCTGATATAGGTAGTCATCGTTCATAGTAAATTTTCCCAAAGATTCTTAATACAGATGGGCAGATTTCCCCAAAGGTATTCCAAACAGGTAGACATCTTCCTGGTTCTTTTAAGATGCTCAAAACAGGTAGCCACCTTCTGGATTCTTTCAAAGATGCTTCATACAGTTAGTCACCTTCTTCTTCAGATTTTCCCACAGACGCTCCATACAGGCAGCCATCTTCCATAGTGGGTTTCCCAAAAGAAGTTTCAAACAAGAAGCCAGACATCTTCTTGTTTTTTATAAGATACTTTGTACAGGTAGTCATCTTTCACAGTAAATTTTCCTATAGGTCAGTGTTTCTCAAACTTTTTTATCTTGCGGTGCACCAAAAAAGATCTAAAAATGTTCACGGCACACCTGAAAAGATTTAACAATTTTTGTGGTGAAGAATTTATTTATTTTTATATATATATTTCATTTTTAATGTATTGTGAATGATGTGCCTGCTTTCGAGAGCAAATCAGATTGAAGCGAGGCTCCAAAGTCAACAAACGTAACAAACAAACAGAGCGGTCTCTATTATTATAGTATAATAAGAGCGATCGAGTTCTTCCGAGATCTCGCACAAGTCTCTCGTTACGAAAGGAACCAATGAATGACAGACTGACAGAGATCGAGAGATTGCGTTTTTTACACATGTTACTTTTTTAACCTTTGCAACATTGATTTACCATTACATTTTTCGATATGTTCAAGGTTTCCAAACACTAGTGTGCCACGGCACACAGTTTGAGAATCACTGCTATAGGTGTTCCATATACAGTGCCTTGCAAAAGTATTCACCCCCCTTGGCTTTTTACCTATGTTCAATGTTTCTTTAATCTGAATTATATGTGATGGATCAGAACACAATAGTCTAAGTTGGTGAAGTAAAATTAGAAAAATATATACATAAAACTATTTTTCAGAAGTAAAAAAATGATAATTGGCATATGCGTATGTATTCACCCCCTTTGTTATGAAGCCCATAAAAAGCTCTAGTGCAACCAATTACCTTCAGAAGTCACATAATTACTGAAATGATGTCCACCTGTGTGCAATCCAAGTGTCACATGATCTGTCATTACATATACACACCTTTCTGAAAGGCCCCAGAGGCTGCAACACCTAAGAAAGAGGCACCACTAACCAAACACTGCCATGAAGACCAAGGAACTCTCCAAACAAGTAAGGGACAATGTTGTTGAGAAGTACAAGTCAGGGTTAGGTTATAAAAAAATATCCAAATCTTTAATGATCCCTAGGAGCACCATCAAATCTATCATAACCAAATGGAAAGAACATGGCACAACAGCAAACCTGCCAAGAGACGGCCGCACACCAAAACTCACGGACCGGGCAAGGAGGGCATTAATCAGAGAGGCAGCACAGAGACCTAAGGTAACCCTGGAGGAGCTGCAGAGTTCCACAGCAGAGACTGGAGTATCTGTACATAGGACAACAATAAGCCGTACGCTCCATAGAGTTGGGCTTTATGGCAGAGTGGCCAGAAGAAAGCCATTACTTTCAGCAAAAAACAAAATGGCACGTTTTGAGTTTGCGGAAAGGCATGTGGGAGACTCCCAAAATGTATGGAGGAAGGTGCTCTGGTCTGATGAGACTAAAATTGACCATCAAAGAAAACGCTATGTCTGGCGCAAACCCAACACATCACATCACCCAAAGAACAACATCCCCACCGTGAAACATGGTGGTGGCAGCATCATGCTGTGGAGATATTTTTCAGCAGTCAGGACTGGGAAACTGGTCAGAGTTGAGGGAAAGATGGATGGTGCTAAATACAGGGATATTCTTGAGCAAAACCTGTACCACTCTGTGTGTGATTTACATAGTTATATATTTGGGTTGAAAAAAGACACAAGTACATCTAGTTCAGTCATAAAAAAAAAAAAAAAATAATAAAAATAATAAGTAAATAAATAAAATAAAAAAATATCATGCAATCCCATATACCCAATATTATACCCACAGTTGATCCAGAGGAAGTTAAAAAAAAACCCAGAAAAGCAGGGGAAAAAATTCCTTCCTGATCCCCCGAGAGGCAATCGGATTTTCCCTGGATCACCTTTACCTATAAATGTGAGTACCCAGTTATATTCTGTACATTTAGGAAGGAATCCAGGCCTTTCTTAAAGCAATCTACTGAGCTGGCCAGAACCACCTCTGGAGGGAGTCTATTCCACATTTTCACAGCTCTTACTGTGAAGAAACCCTTCCGTATTTGGAGATGAAATCTCTTTTCCTCTAGACGTAAAGAGTGCCCCCTTGTCCTCTGTGTTGACCGTAAAGTGAATAACTCAACACCAAGTTCACTATATGGACCCCTTATGTATTTGTACATGTTGATCATATCCCCCCTTATTCTCCTCTTCTCAAGAGAGAATAAATTCAGTTCCTCTAATCTTTCCTCATAGCTGAGCTCCTCCATGCCTCTTATCAGTTTGGTTGCCCTTCTCTGCACTTTCTCCAGTTCCCCGATATCCTTTTTGAGAACTGGAGCCCAAAATTGAACTGCATATTCCAGATGAGGGCTTACTAATGATTTGTACAGGGGGGCAAAATGATATCTCTCTCTCTGGAGTCCATACCTCTCCTAATGCAAGAAAGGACTTTGCTCGCTTTGGAAACCACAGCTTGGCATTGCATGTTATTATTGAGCTTATGATCTACCAAAACCCCCAGATCCTTCTCCACTATGGATTCCCCCAGTTGTACTCCCCCTAGTATGTATGGTGCATATTCTTAGCCCCCAAGTACAAAACTTTACATTTATCAACATTAAACCTCATCTGCCACATAGTCGCCCAATTACCCAGTGCATTGAGTTCGGCTTGTAAATTGGAGACATCCTGTAAGGACCTTATTCCACTGCATAGCTTGGTGTCATCTGCAAAGACTGAAAATGTTACTTTTAATCCCAGACCCAATATCATTTATAAAGCTATTAAAAAGTAAGGGTCCTAGCACAGAACCTTGGGGTACACCACTGATAACCTTAGACCATTCAGAGTATTGCCCCGTACACACGGTCGGACTTTGTTCGGACATTCCGACAACAAAATCCTAGGATTTTTTCCGACGGGTGTTGGCTCAAACTTGTCTTGCATACACACGGTCACACAAAGTTGTCGGAAAATCCGATCGTTCTGAACGCGGTGACGTAAAACTCGTACGTCGGGACTATAAACGGGGCAGTGGCCAATAGCTGTCATCTCTTTATTTATTCTGAGCATGCCTGGCACTTTGTCCGTCGGATTTGTGTACACACGATCGGAATTTCCGACAACGGATTTTGTTGTCGGAAAATTTTATATCCTGCTCTCAAACTTTGTGTGTCGGAAAATCCGATGGAAAATGTGTGATGGAGCCCACACACGGTCGGAATTTCCGACAACACGCTTCGATCGGACATTTTCCATCGGAAAATCCGACCGTGTGTACGGGACATAAGAATCATTAACCACTACTCTCTGAATTCTGTCTTTTAGCCAGTTTTCTATCCATTTACAAACTGATATTTCCAAACCTGCTTACCTGCTCCGTGCATTGGTTTTGCACAGAGCAGCCCTGATCATCCTCTCTTAGGGTTCTCCCGCAGATGTTCCTGGCTCCTCCTCTTCAGCCAGGGCCCCCCAATAGCAAGCTGCTTGCTCGGGGGGGGGGGGCACTGGTGGGTGCTCACTCCCGAGCCCCGCTCTATGCCTCCATAAGACACACAGAGCCCTGGCCCTGTCCCGTTCTCTCCTCATTGACTCACCGGCTGTCATTGGCAGTAGCAGGAGCTGATGTCTCGGCCAATGAGAAGCTCAGCTCTTGTGCACATTGCTGGATAGAGAGAGAGCTCAGGAAAGAAATAAGGGGGGGGGGGGGGGCTGGGGGGCTGCTGCACACAGATTTTTTTTACTTTTGTGCATAGAATGCATGAAGGTAAAAAAAAAAAAACCCTGAGCCTTTAAAACCACTTTAACCACTTAAGGACCGAGACTCTTTTTTAGTTGTTTACAAGTTAAAAACAGGTTTTTTTTTGCTAGAATATTACTTAGAACCCCCAAACATTATACAATTTTTTTTTCTAACACCCTAGAGAATAAAATGGCGGTCGTTGCAATACTTTCTGTCACACCGTATTTGCGCAGCGTTCTTGCAAGCACACTTTTTTTGAAAAAAATACACTTTTTTTAATTAAAAAAATAAGACAACAGTAAAGTTAGACCAATTTTTTTTTTATATTGTGAAACATAATGTTACGCCGAGTAAATTGATACCCAACATGTCACGCTTCAAAATTGCACTCGTGGAATGGCGACAAACTTTTACCCTTAAAACTCTCCATAGGCGACATTTAAAAAAATTCTACAGGTTGCATGTTTTGAGTTACAGAGGAGGTCTAGGGCTAGAATTATTGCTCTCGCTCTAATGATCGCGGCGATGCCTCACATGTGTGGTTTGAACAGCGTTTTCCTATGCGGGCGCTACTCACGTATGCGTTCGCTTCTGCACGCAAGCTTGACGGGACGGGGCACGTTTAAAAATTTTTTTCTTATTTATGTTACCCTTTATTTCTAATTTTTACACAGTTTTTTTTTTTTTAAATGTGTCACTTTTAAACATCCCTTGTAATAGAAGAAAAGCACGTTTTGATGTCGCTTCCGCCCTGCAATGGTATGGAGACAGGTGGGGGCCATCTTCCCCTCACTTGTCTCCATGCCCAGCAAGGGTGAAGATCCGATCGCCTCCACCACTGCCAACGGCCCCGGTAAGCGGCGGAGGGCACCGGAGCGTGGCGGGGGGGGCCTTCTCCTGCCGCCGATAAAAGTGATCCTGTGGCGAATCCGCCACAGAGACCACTCTTATTGGAAAGCGGACCGCCGGCCGAAGAAGAGCATACCGGGGTTATTGCAGCTAGCTGCTGCCATACCAATGATATCCCCCTTCAAAGTAAGGACGTATATCGGCGTGCGGCGGTCCGGAAGTGGTTAAGGTGAAAAAACACGAGGGTTTACAACCCCTTTAATGCATTCTATACATTAAGGTGAAAAACCTTCTGTGCTGCAGCTCCCCCCAGAGTTCCCCCTCCCCATTTACTTACCTGAGCCCGGTTTACAACTACAACTCCTTTAAGCATATCGGCAATGCTGACCAGTTCAAGATCATCTCATCGGTCATCATCCACAGGCAGAATTAGCTGCGTTGAGTTGTCTTAGGCTGAATTCACACCTATGGAATTTTTAGTGCTTTTCGCATTTTGCAGATTTGCACTACAGAACGTGTTCCATAGGAAACCATGTTGAATGGACTGTAGTGCAAATCTGCCAAATGCAAAAAGCACTAAAAATGCCATAGATGTGAATCCAGCCTTAAAGGGTTGAGAGCTTCTAGATTGCAGGTAAGTGTAAATATCTGAAGTTGGCTTATCCAGAGCCTGACTGCTTCTAAAAGCCTCCCAAGTTTGACTTAGATGGAAAAAATGTTGTTGGTACCAAATTGAGACCAAGCCGCATGTTGTACAGTGAGGTAGTCCTAAAAAGGTTTATTGGTAACACTGGAAGAAGCCTTGAGCTGCTCAAAAGAAAACTCAGTTCTATGACCTATTAACCATCAATTAAAATGGTCTTGGACTTTCTTATCCATCTTTTTGGTCTGGTGCTCCTAAAGCCGCGTACACACAAGCGGAATGTCCGGACAGAAAAAGTCAGGCGGAAGCTTTTCATCATCTATTCCGGTCGTGTGTATGCCTCATCAAACTTCTTTTTTTTTTTTTCGAAAATTCTGACGGACCTAGAAATGGAACATGTTCTAAATATTTCCAAAGGAACCAATTCCTATCGGGGAAAATCGATCGTCTGTATGCTGGTCCGACTGACCAAAAACAACGCATGCTGTGAAGCAAGTACGAGACGGAAGCTACTGGCTACTGGCTATTGAACTTCCTTTTTCTAGTCCCGTCGTACATGTTCTAGGTCACCTCATTCTGGACGGTCGGACTTTGGATTGACCGTAGGGGCGGACTGACCATTGAGCCACTTGGGCACTGCCCGAGGGCCCTGGGCCACTAGGGGGCCCCATCAGGGTTGCCAGCCTCAGTAAAACCAGGGACAGTATGTATAAATCTGTGTTTTTTTTACATCTGTCTCTGAAATGTCCCTTACCTACATCCTTTTGGTCTAAAAATCCTGAGATTATAGCTGCCCCACCTCTCCAGTACCTTCTCAGCCAATAGAAACATGTCTGTGTATACTGTGTGTACATTTATGTGTATACTGTGTGATTGTATACTGTGTGTGTGTATACTGTGTGGCCCCATAATCTCTGATTGCCTGGGGGCCCCGTAATCTCCTATTGCCCGGGGGCCCAATGAGTTGTCAGTCCACCCCTGATTGATCGTGTGTAGGCAAGGCCGCTTGAATGGAATTCCGTCGGTGAAACCTTCGGAGTTTATTCCGACGGCAAAACCGGTCGTGTGTACGCGGCATTAGAGGTACATTGACTAATCATTGAGGATTAGAGATGAGCTTTTGGTTTGGTCCAAACCTGGAAGGCAACTGTTATTGCTGGGCCATTGAGTAACAGGAGGGAGATGCCCTGCAGCTCCATAAATATAGAAGGAGTGGGGATGCTCATGACGTTATTGTCCTAATACAGCCTAACCACTTAAGGACCAGGCCTATTTTTCAAACTTGTTGTTTACAAGTTAAAATCAGTTTTTGTTTTTTGTTTTTTGCTAGAAAATTACTTAGAACCCCCAAACATTATATATATATATTTTTTTTCAGACACCCC
This sequence comes from Aquarana catesbeiana, assembly GCF_042186555.1. NCBI lineage: Eukaryota > Metazoa > Chordata > Amphibia > Anura > Ranidae > Aquarana > Aquarana catesbeiana. The sequence goes on from NC_133332.1 coordinate 14,398,194, forward strand.
AGAGCAGGGGTGTCAAACTGGCGGCCCTCCAGGTGTTGCGGAACTACAAGTCCCATCATGCCTCTGCCTGCGGGAGTCATGCTTGTAACTGTCAGCCTTGCAATGCCTCATGCGACTCGTAGTTCCGCAACAGCTGGAGGGTCCGCCAGTTTGACACCTGTGCCCTAGAGAATAAAATGGCGGTCGTTGCAATACTTTATGTCACACCGTATTTGCGTAGCGGTCTTACAAACGCAATTTTTTGGGGGGGAAAATACACTTTTTTTTTAATTAAAAAAATAGGAAAACAGTAAAGTTAGCCCAATTTTTTTTTATATTGTGAAAGATGATGTTACGCCGAGTAAATTGATACCCAACATGTCACGCTTCAAATTTGTGCCCGCTCGTGGAATGGCAACAGACCCTTAAAAATCTTCATAGGCGACATTTAAAAGTTTCTACAGGTTACCAGTTTTGAGTTACAGAGGAGGTCTAGGGCTAGAACTATTTCTCTTGTGCCAACGATCGCGGCGATACCTCACATGTGTGACTTGAACATCGTTTACATATGCGTTCGCTTCTGTGAGTGAGCACAGCCGGAAAGGGCGCTTTGAATTTTTGTTTTTTTTTTCTTATTTATTTTACTTTTTTTTTTACACTGTCCATTTAAAAAAAAAAAAATGTTGCATCATTTTTATTACTATTACAAGGAACGTAATCATCCGCTGTAATAGAAAAAAAAAGAATGACAGGTCCTCTTAAATATGAGATCTGGGGTCAAAAAGACTTTCCCTTTAAGGCTGTTCGGAGGAAGTGACCTTTGATGTCGCTTCCGTCATCCGTCGTCATTGAGTACTCCTCAGGTGGAGGAGTATAATTTGTGGCCCTGCCTCTACAGGTTTCACGACCTACACCACTTCTTCAGGAGGAGAGATGAGCCAAGAAACTGTGTACAATGGAGCACAACATATAACAAAATGCAATACATTCGAATAAGAACATCAAGAGTATTAAATTGAGCAAAAGGTCAAGATACCGACAGGGACAAGCACCTAAAGGAGGATCTCATTTCAAGTTGCCACAACTTCCCCCAGGCCGGGCATAGGGGGGTGGGCACAAAGGATGCCCAACCATACCCCAAGATTGCAGACTGGAAGATAAAAAAAAAATAATAATGATAGTACAAAAAACGAGGACAAAAAATGTTCAAAATAAATACATTAATAACAAAATAAATAGGTCAAGATTACGCTTACCAACAGGAACAAGCGCCTAAAGGAGGATCTCATGTGAGGATGCCACAACTTCCCCCCAAGGTGGGCATGCACCCAAATGAGGATCTTCTTTCAGGATGCCACAACTTCCCCCAGGGCAAGCATGGGGGGCACAAAGAATGATCAAAAAAAAAAAAATAAATAATAAAAGTTTATAAAAAACAAAGACGAAAGCATGTACAAAATAAATAATTAAATAAATATGTCAAGATAACGCTTACCAACACGGACAATTGCCTAAAGAAGTATCTCATGTGAAGATGCCACAACTTCCCCCAGGGTAGGCATGGGGGGCACAAAGGATGCCACACCGTGCCCCCCCCCCAAGATTGCAGACTGGAAGAATTAAAAAAAAAGTACAAAAAAAAAAAGTACAAAATAAATAAATTAATAAATATATAATAAAATGTCAAGATTACGTTTACCGGCAGGAACAAGCGCCCCCAGATCAAAAATGTAAAATAATAGTACAAAAAAAATTACTAAATAAATAAATGATAAAATAAATATGTCAAGATTAAGCTTACCAACAGGGACAAACGCCTGATCTCATGTGAGGAGGCCACAACTTCCCCCAGGATGGGCTTGGGAGGGGGGGACCAAAGGACGCCCAACCATGCTCTCCAAAATTGAGGACTGGAAGATCAAAAAAAAAATAAATAAATAATAGTACAAGAAAAAAATAAAACAAAAATGTACTGAATAAATAATAAAATAAATATGTCAAGATTATGCTTGCCAATAGGGACAAGCGCCTTAAGGAGGATCTCATTTCAGGAGGCCACAACTTCTACCAGGGTGGGCATGGAGGGTGCAAAGGATGTCCAACCATGCCCCCCAAGATTGCGAACTGGAAGATCAAAAATAGAATGAAAAATAATAGTACAAAAAAACCCCAAAATGTAATAAATAAATAATGAAATAAATATGTCAAGATTATCTTTACCAACAGGGACAAGTGATGCCACAGCTTCCCCCAGGGTAGGCATGGAGGGCACAAAGGATGCTCAACCATGCCCCCAAGATTGTGAACTGTAAGATCAAAAAAAAAAAAAATTAAATAGTACAAAAAAATAAAAAATTAACTAAATAAATAAATAATACAATAAATATGTCAAGATTACGCTTACCAACAGGGAGAAACGCTTGATCTCATGTGAGGATGCCAGAACTTCCCCTGGGGTGGGCTTGGGGGGGGGGGGGACCAAAGGACGCCTAACCATGCTCCCCAAGATTGCAGACTGGAAGATCAAAAAAATAAAATAAATAATAGTACAAAAAAATAAAAAATGTACTAAATAAATAAATAATAAAATAAATATGTCAAGATTACGCTTACCAACAGGGACAAACGCCTGATCTCATGTGAGGATGCCAGAACTTCCCCCAGGGTGGGCATGGGGGGGGGGGGGGGGATTGCGGACTGGAAGATTGAAAAAAAAATAATGGTACAAGAAAAAATAAATAAATAAATAAATAAATATAAATATATATATATATATATATATATATATATATGAAAAAATAAAATAAAAATGTACTAAATAAATAATAAAATAAATATGTTGAGATTACGCTTACCAATAGGGACAAGCGCCTTAAGGAGGATCTCATGTGAGGAGGCCACAACTTCCCCCAGGGTGAGCATTAGGGGGGCGGCACAAACATGCTCCCCAAGATTGCGGGCTGGAAGATTAAAAAAATAAAACACATTTAAATTTTTTTTTTTTTTTTATAAAAAACAAAGAAAAACTGTACAAAATAAATCATCCTAAAATAAATATTAATAAATGTATTAATAAATCTAGCACCCTGTTTGCTCTGGTGTTGGAACTTCCGGGTTCGGATCAAACCCAAGATCTTCCCCAATCTGATGTTAGGACCACTTTTTAAGACCGCAGATATTTTTTAAATTTTTTACGGGGCTCATAATGGAAAATTGGGAACATAATTGTTTTTTTTTCGACCTGAGGCGGGCAGAGTTGTTTTAGGAAGCGTTAGCGGTCCAGTCAGGAAAGGGTTTACCCGTCAGCAGTGATAAGCACAGCCGCGGAGGAGCGACGGGATAAGGCCGCTTTTGAAAAAAAAAATAACAAAAAAAAAACGTATCCCTTTTTATGACATTTCAATAACGTATTTTGAAAGCATAAGTAGCTGACAGTAGGAATTACAAATCTTTATTGAATAGTAAATTTCTTTTATGCTGACTGACTGGGATCATTAGATGTACTTCTGCAAAGTTACTCCGCCATAAACCTTCTTTTTTTCGCTGCTCGGCTGCCGTCTCCTCTTATAAAATATGGATCACTTTTTCAAAGAGGAGTATTAAAGCGCGCGGGGAATCACTGGCAATTGCATCCAGTTAGTCATTACACGACGTATACAAACAAATTAATTGCTTGTGTGCACAAATCTCGGAAAATAAGCTGGTGGGACGAGGCGCTGAAAATCCGCGTGGTTTTTTTTTTTTTTTTTATGATTTAAATCAAAACAAGCAATAACGGCGAGGCTCTGGGGAAATCAGCGCGGGGACAGACTGGGGATTTAGTACAGACAGAAGGACGCGCATATGAAATGCAATTTATTCGTTTTTCTTACACACCAAAAAAATATTTTCTTTCAGTTTCCCGCTGATGACTGTGATGTATCTGTGTGTGTTTTTTTTTTTTTTCTCTGAAGAACGGCGTTTTGGCGTCTCGCTTGTCCCGGAAAGGATGAGCGCCTAAGGAAGATGGATGGAGGAACTCCGCAGAAGTGTAAACTTTTTTTTTTTTTTTTTTCATTATGTATGTTCAATAAAAAAAAAATACATTCATCTTTAAAGGTAGATAGAAGAACATAGCTATTCATATGGCGGAATCTGCATGTGCAAAAAAAAAGAGCCGATCTTCTCTTCTGAGCAAATGTTCTTTATTTATTATGGGCAGTAGTAAAATACCGCATTATGACCACAAGATGGAGCTGAGAAGCATAGGGAATACAATATCTCACAAAAGTCAGTACACCCCTCACATTTTTGTAAATATTTTATTCTATCTTTTCATGTGACAACACTGATGCCTGATGAAGGGGGTCCTGTGTGGCTCCGAAACGTCGCTTCTATTTTTTTTTTTTATACTATGTGATTACAATTTTTCGACCCAATTTTGGAGATCCTGGTGTGCTGGTGACACTTCCTTCTCAGCACTGAAGAAATGACACTTTGCTACAATGTAAAGTAGTGAGTGTACAGCTTGTATAACAGTGTAAATTTGCTGTCCCCTCAAAATAACTCAACACACAGCCATTAATGTCTAAACGGCTGGCAACAAAAGTGAGTACACCCCTAAGTGAAAATGTCCAAATTGGGCCCAAAGTGTCAATATTTTGTGTGGCCACCATTATTTTTCAGCACTGCCTTAACCCTCTTGGGCATGGAGTTCACCAGAGCTTTACAGGTTGTCACTGGAGTCCTCTTCCCCTCCTCCATGATGACATCACGAAGCTGGTGGATGTTAGAGACCTTGCACTCCTCCACAAAAGTGGCAACAAAAGTGAGTAGACCCCTAAGTGAAAATGTCCAAATTGGGCCCAATTAGCCATTTTCCCTCCCTGGTGTCAGGTGACTCGTTAATGTTACAAGGTCTCAGGTGTGAATGGGGAGCAGGTGTGTTAAATTTGGTGTTATCGCTCTCACTCTCTCATACTGGTCACTGGAAGTTCAACATGGCACCTCGTTGCAAAGAACTCTCTGAGGATCTAAAAAAAAAAGAAGTGTTGCTCTACATAAAGATGGCCTAGGCCAGTGATGGCGAACCTTGGCACCCCAGATGTTTTCGAACTACATTTCTCATGATACTCATGCACTCTGCAGTGTAAGTGAGCATCATCGGAAATGTAGTTCCAAAACATCTGGAGTGCCAAGGTTCGCCATCACTGGCCTAGGCTATAAGAAGATTGCCAAGACCCTGAAACTGAGCTGCAGCACGGTGGCCAAGACCATACAGCGGTATAACAGGACAGGTTCCACTCAGAACAGGCCTCACCATGGTCCACCAAAGAAGTTGAGGTCACGTGCTCAGCGTCATATCCAGAGATTGTCTTTGGGAAATAGACGTATGAGTGCTGCCAGCATTGCTGCAGAGGTTGAAGGGGTGGGGGGGTCAGCCTGTCAGTGCTCAGACCATACGCCGCACACTGCATCAAATTGGTCTGCATGGCTGTCGTCCCAGAAGGAAGACTCTTCTAAAGATGATGCACAAGAAAGCCTGCAAACAGTTTTGCTGAAGACAAGCAGACTAAGGACATGGATTACTGGAACCATGTCCTGTGGTCTGATGAGACCAAGATAAACTTATTTGGTTCAGATGGTGACAAGCGTGTGTGGGGGCAACCAGGTGAGGAGTACAAAGACAAGTGTGTCTTGTCTACAGTCAAGCATGGTGGTGGGAGTGTCATGGTCTGGGGCTGCATGAGTGCTGCCGGCACTGGGGAGCTACAGATCATTGAGGGAACCATGAATGCCAACATGTACTGTGACCTACTGAAGCAGAGCATGATCCCCTCCCTTCAGAGACTGGGCCGCAGGGCAGTATTCCAACATGATAACAAGCCCAAACACACCTCCAAGATGACCACTGCCATGCTAAAGAAGCTGAGGGTAAAGGTGATGGACTGGCCAAGCATGTCTCCAGACCTAAACCCTATTGAGCATCTGTGGGACATCCTCAGACAGAAGGTGGAGGCAGGGCCGGTACAAGGGGGGGGGGGGCAGGAGGGACGGCTGCCCTGGGCGGAGTGTGGGAGGGGCGCCGGGTTGCCAGTAATAAGAATCACAGAATAGTCAGGCTTTCACACCGCTCTATGCTGCAGCCTCTGTTGCTGCTTTAGTCTGCCCAGAAGCGGGGCTAACGATGCGCCCACACCCATTGGCTGCCTCCTCTGTACAGTGACATCCATGCCCTATCTCAGAAGCTAGAGGGACGCTCTCTCCCAGGCCGGGCTCGAGTTTCTCTCAGTCTGTCCGGTGTCTTGTCAAATACAGTCCCCTATCATATAGTGTCCTCCCTGTACTGCGCAGGCGCAGTACGGAGGACAAACGAGACGCCGAAAGTCTCTGAAGTTAAACAGCTGATCATCAGCTGTACACGGCGCCTGCGCTTTTATTCTCACCCTATGTCCAGGATCATTCCCTACTATCCAAGTGGACATAGAGTGAGAATATATAGTTGCCGAGCGCAGCGAGGCCGTGCCTGAAGCGTGGCGAGCGAAGCGAGGGGCCCTCTTACACAGCCATCGCTAAGAACTGCCGAAGCGCCGTGTACAGCTGATGGTCAGCTGATCAACTTCGGACATTTTCGGCATCTCCTTCTGCTCCGTACTGCGCAAGCGCTGCGCATTACGGAGCGGACACTATCCGATAGGAGGACACTATATGGCAGAACACCGGCTCCATCGGGGCTGTCACAGGAAGAGCTTCTCTATAGGGGGCGGAGCAAGAAGATAACACTACACTGCAGTCCCGATCACTGCTTCATGCCCAGCACTGCAGAAATCAGAGCTCAGCACAGGGCAGAGTGAACATGAGAGGATGGATAGTTTCTGACTTCTGCAGCTGTGAGTCCTGATCTATACTGAAATCTAAACTCTATCTGGCTGTGCTGTAAACCTGCTGTACTCTGCACTAAACGTAAAAAAGAAAAAAAGTAAACCTGTTTAATAAGGTGAGATATGCTGGGAGTTCTCAGTGTTCTACAAAGTGTGGAGTGTACAGGTAGCAATGTCAGGGGATGACTTCCTCTGCTCTCAATAGCAAACCTGTCACCAGCAACATGGTCACAAGTGTGGAATAGACATTAAAGCGGCATTAAACCCACAAACAAACATTTATTATATTGCAGGTTACCAATTCCTAGATGTGATGGCTGCATTCGTTTTCTTTTCTGGGCTTTCTTTCTTTTGTTTTTATCTGGTGATCCAGCCAGCAAGTCTGTTTTTCCAAAGAACAAGCTCCTTTGCAGATACAGAGATGAGACAAACCATTTACCACTGACAAGGGGGTGCTTACTATGGTCAGCATTTATTTAAGTAAAATCTTTTTACTAAAAAAGGGGGAAAATATGTTACAGTAAATTATAAAGTGTAAACTGGAGTTTTACTTCAATTTGTTAATTTATCTAACAGATTTAGAAACACTAACACTCCCCTCCCCCCAGGCTGATAGTGCTGCTGTCTGCTGTGCCCCCTGTTCTCCTTTATCCAGAGTGGAAGCCTAAAGCCTATAAAAAAAAAAAAAAAAAAAAAAAGAAAACAAATGCAGCCACCACATCTAATGATTGGCAAGCTGCAATATATTACATTTTTGTTTTTCAGGTTAATATTTCTGAACCACTCCCCAGTTCATGCACACTAAAGTATTGTAGATATCCTGAACAAAAACAGTGAGGCTCCATTCACACTAGCGCGTTTTTTGATGCATTTTGCATTTTGCAGAAATGCACGGGAATTTTTTAACATGGGTTCCTATGGAACATGTTCACATCAATGCTTTTTTGTTTCTCTGCATTTTTGGAAAGGGTCAGGGACTTTTTTCATGCAAAATGCAGCGTTTTGCATGTAAGGCTCGATTCACACCTATGCATGTTGCTTTTGAGCGTTTTTGGAGGTTTTTTTTTCATGCTTGCCGCGTTTTTGAGCCGCGTTTTTTGCCGCGTTTTTGCGGCGTTTTTGCCGCGATTTGCGTTTTGCGTTTTTTTTTTTTTTTTTTTTTTTTTCATTTTTTTTTACAGTCTTAAAAAAAAATTACAAAAAAAAAAAAAAAAAAAAAAAACGGCAAAAACGCACCAAAAACGCACCAAAAACACTGCAAAAACGGTGCACTTGCGTTTTTGATGCTTGTCCATTGAAAACCATTACATGCAAAACGCTGCTTTTTGCATGAAAAAAAGTCCCCGACCCTTTCCAAAAACGCAGAGATACAAAAAAGCATTGATGTGAACATGTTCCATAGGAACCCATGTTAAAAAATTCCCGTGCATTTCTGCAAAATGCAAAATGCATCAAAAAACGCGCTAGTGTGAATGGGGCCTAATAGAATTCAATGGACAAGCATCAAAAACGCAAGTGCGCCGTTTTTGCAGCGTTTTTGATGCGTTTTTGCCGTTTTTTTTTTTTTGTTTTTTTTTTTTTAGACTGTAAAAAAAAAAAAAAAAAAAACGCAAAACGCAAATCACGGCAAAAACGCCGCAAAAACGCTGCTCAAAAACGTGGCAAGCATGAAAAAAAAACCTCCAAAAACGCTCAAAAGCAACATGCATAGGTGTGAATCAAGCCTTAAAGAACTTTAAAGTAGACCCTCCCAACCCTAAAAACATTTGGATCTAATGAATGCCCCCCCCCCCTCCACAGTCATAAAGGTCCGAACTCTGCATCACTACTGATCCCTTAAAATCTACATCACTTGCTACTGAATCCCTGCACTATGCATCCCTTTAAGCCTCACCCAATAGCCAGCACAGTGAAAGCCGCATCCTCTAGAAGCAGGGCCCAATTTATTATTTTAAAAATAACCCTGTCCCTGACTCCTACAATCACATTTCTTTTTTGCTCCTTGCACTTTGTAATTTATCCAATCCTGACTTCTGCACTCTAATTGTAGGTATGATGATCATGTGTAGGCAAGATGATTGGGGGGGGGGGGGGGCACAGTTTGAAAAGTTCGCCCTGGGCACTGGGGGACCTCGTCCCGGGACTGGGTGGAGGAGTGCAAGGTCTCTAACATCCACCAGTTCCGTGATGTCAGTGCACTTTAACCCTTTCACGCCGACCATATGCAAATATTCAGCCCCACTGGACTGGGCTTTTTTCCATGGGGCCGCATATTTGCTCATCTTCCACTGTGCTGGGAGCATGCCGAACTCCCAGAACAAAGACCGGGGTCTTACGGAGAGCCAGTGGCGGCTGGTGGTCCATTCTTTTTTGGGGGGGGGGGGGCAAACGAACACCCCCCCCCCCCCCCGCCGCTGGATCCACTCTTACCCCACCCACAATCGCTTCCCCTCCTTCTCAGCAGAGGCAGTAGGAGAACAGCCAGGTGGATAGAGTCGGGCCGCGGCACCTCTGCGCGTCACCGTCTGTGTTTTGGCAGAACACCGGAGACTGCACACTCATTGGGTGCCGCCAGCTCCACCCGCCTCCTCCTCCGCTCCTCTACTCCTCCTCTCCGCTCCAACCTCTGCCACACACATCACTTAAGTGATGAGAGCACTGTGCCCCAAGCCCACCCTTTTTTTTTTTAAAGCCAATTAGAGCCGCCTGCTCTTATCATGTGCTTAAAAAAAAAAAAAAAAAACACATTGAAAGCCATGCGTCTGGAGCCCTGCATGCAAATTAGGGGCTGGGTGCATGGATCAGGGAGGGCGGCGCCCCTAATGAGTGGCCGCCACTGCGGAGAGCCCCGGCCCCGTACTAACGATCAGGGCCCAGAAGTTCAGAATCTGGGTCACCTGATCGCTGTCATAGCCTCTGATTGGCTATCACAGTGATCAGTTACTGTGAAGCCTGCCTCCATGTCTTCTTTCTCTGTGAATGGAGGGGAGAGATACTTAGTGTATCTCTCTCTCTCTCTCTCTCTCTCCTTGCAGAGAAAAAAAAAGTTTGTAAAAAAATAATTATAATAATAATAAAAAATCAAAAAAAAAAAAAAAAACCTAGATCAACGTTTGATGTAGGTCAGTGCCAGGGTTAGTGTTTGGGTCAAGGTGTCAGAGCTGTGCTCAACCCTTCCTTCTCAAAGCTGGCCACTCAGCTGTTGGCTAATTGCCAGCTCCTATCTCTCCACAGTGACTCGCCTGTTGATGATATCCTGCTCGTCAGTGCTGCCTACTTAAGCCGTCCAGCCCAGATGATTTCTGCCTTCTCCTTGGTCACATCTCTAGAGGCGCTCTCCTGTGTTCCTGTTAAAGACTTGCTTGGCTGACATCCCTTCTGGTTCCAGATCCTGCTTGCTGTTCTACTACGTTCATCTCTGGCTCCCTGACGTTTTGGCTTGTCTGACTATCCATTCCGGTTCCTGAACTCTGGCTATGTTTTGACTACGTTTACTCTGTTTTACCTTTTTATTATTATTATTATTATTAAACAAGTGTGATTTAACTGTACTACTGTCTTATGCAGGCGATACACGGTTGAATTTCGAATGAATTTTCTTTTCAAAATCAGAATGTTCGGGTTTTTTTGTGATCCGATGATGCCATCATTGATTTTCGAAATTTGGCCGACCAAGCCTTCAATTTCACCTCATGTTGCTACAGAAAAGAATTTTCGTGGCTGGGAATCTTCTTTTCTCTCCGTAAATTTTCTTTTCTTATTACATTTCTCGCACAATTCTCCCATCATTGATTAGAAAATCGTTCGTTTTTCTAAAAATTTCCAACATGTCCGATTCCTAAAATTTGATTGCCGCACGAAAATCGGCTGTTGTTGCAGCCCCACTAATGGTGCGAAATTCATAGGAAAATTCTTTCATACGATTTTCGAAAGAAAATTCTTACGAAATTCGAACCGTGTATGGCCGGCATAAGTCTGATTCATGGTTTCTGACATGAGGTCAGGATCAAAAGTCAAGGTCAGTAGTTTTTGGGTTTTTTTAACAGGATTTTTTTTTTTTTTTTTTTTTTTTTTTTTTTAGTATTAGTGTCAGTGAGTTTTAGGTAGGATAAAAAAAAAAAAAAAGGCACTATTGTTTCTGGTCTGTACTACGGGTACAAACAATAACTAACATACACATATGTGGTATCGCTGCGATCGTCAGGAGAATTTGTTTTGGGTTGTTGGTGGCCGGTTATGGTAGCAGCAAGAAACCGCTTCATTTTTTTAAAAAAAAGTTTTTTTTTTACTATTTTGGGCCAGTTTTCCTTTGATATATAAAATAATTAAAAATCAGGGGATATCCATTACCATTTACCACCAAACGAAAGCCAGATATGTCCTGAAAAAAAAAAAGTGGTATAATCCACCTGGATGCAGTAGTTGTGCTGATATGTACAGTTTTACTAACACATGTCAGTCGCAAAATTGTGCTTAGGCATTTAGATTTGTTTTACCCTTTAAGCGCAAAGGGGTTAATGACACCCCAAATGCAGGTCGCAAACCCAGTGCGTTTGCCCGCTTCGGATCACATAGGTACTACAACCAGTTCGCATGGTTGTTTTGTACTAAAATTGGTGCATGCACTACTTTGGTGCGATTTGAGCCCATTCAAAATGAATGGGTTCATGTCACACCACACAGAATCGCAGAATTGCACAGGAATGTGGTGCAATTCCTGCGTGATTCAAGGTGTAAACCAGGGCTAAGGGCCCATTCACATGTGGATTGTAGCAATGGGTGCTGAAATGCATGAGCTGAAACAAATTACTACAATGAATCACAAGTAAACCGTGTTGCAATTCATTATGTGCAGTACAGTGTCTTGAAAAAGTATTCATACCCCTTGATATTTTCCACATTTTGTCATGTTACAACCAAAAACATAAAAGTATTTTATTATAGTTTTATGTGATAGACCAACACAAAGTGGCACATAATTGTGAAGTGGAAGGAAAATGATAAATGATTTTTAATTTTTTTAGAAATAAATATGTGAAAAGTGTGGGGGGGGGGGCATTTGTATTCTGCCCCCTTTAGGCTATGTTTCCACTAGTGCGTCCCCAAAGTCGCGCGATTTTGCCGCGATTTTTTACCGCGATTTTACCGCGACTTTTTACCGCGATTTGAAGCAATGCCTGTATCTATGGACCTCAAGTCGCATCAAAGTGGGACCAAAGTAGTGCAGGGACTACTTTGAAGTCGCTGCGACTTGAAGTCGCACAGATATGAACGGTACTCATTGGAAATCATGGGAAACAATTTGTCATGCGACTTTTCAGTCCCAAGTCGCATGAAAAGTCGCACTAGTGGAAACAGAGCCTTACTCTGATACCCCTAACTAAAATCTAGTGGAACCAATTGCCTTCAGAAGTCACCTAATTAGTAAATAGAGTCCACCTTTGTGTCATTTAATCTCAGTATAAATACAGCTGTTCTGTGAAGAGGTTTGTTAGAGAACCTTAGTGAACAAACAGCATCATGAAGGCCAAGGAACACACCAGACAGGTCAGGGATAAAGTTGTGGAGAAGTATAAAGCAGGGTTAGGTTATAAAAAAAAAATATCCCAAGCTTTGAACATCTCACGGAGCTCTGTTCAATCCATCATCTGAAAATGGAAAGAGTATGGCACAACTGCAAACCTACCAAGACATGGCCGTCCACCTAAACTGACCGGCCGGGCAAAGGAGAACATTCATCAGAGAAGAGCCAAGAGGTCCATGGTGACTCTGGAGGAGCTGCAGAGATCCACAGCTCAGGTGGGAGAATCTGTCCACAGGACAACTATTAGTCGTGTTCTCCACAAATCTGCCCTTTATGGAAGAGTGACAAGAAGAAAGACATTGGAGAAAGAAAGTCATAAGAAGTCCTGTTTGCAGTTTATGAGAAGCCATGTGGAGGACACAGAAAACATGTGGAAGAAGGTGCTCTGGTCAGATGAGACCAACATTGAACTTTTTGGCCTAAAAGCAAAATGCTATGTGAGGTGGAAAACTAACACTGCACATCACCCTGAACACACCATCCCCACCGTGAAACATGGTGGTGGCAGCATCATGGTGTGGGGACGCTTTTCTTCAGCAGGGACAGGGAAGCTGGTCAGAGTTGATGGGAAGATGGATGGAGACAAATACAGGGCAATCTTAGAAGAAAACCTCTTATGCCGCGTACACACGGTCGGACTTTTCGTCTACAAAAGTCCAACGGACGCCGACGGACTAAAGCTGGCTGGTAATCCGATCGTGTGTGGGCTTCTCCGGACTTTCAGCAGACTTTTTCAGCCTCAAATCCGACGGACTTTAGATTTGAAACATGCTTCAAATCTTTACGTCGTAACTACGACGGACCCCGAAATCCGCTCGTCTGTGTGCTAGTCCGACGGACAAAAACCCATGCTAGGGCAGCTATTGGCTACTGGCTATGAACTTCCTTATTTTAGTCCGGTGTACGTCATCACGTACGAATCCGTCGGACTTTTGTGTGGTCGTGTGTAGGCAAGTCCGTTCGTTAGAAAGTCTGCTGCAAGTCCGCCGAAAGTCCGCAGGAAGTCTGTCGGACAGGCTGTCGGACTTTTGTAGACGAAAAGTCCGACCGTGTGTACGCGGCATTAGAGTCTGCAAAAGACTTGAGACTGGGGCGGAGGTTCACCTTCCAGCAGGACAACGACCCGAAACATCCAGCCAGAGCTACAATGGAATGGTTTAGATCAAAGCATATTCATGTGTTAGAATGGCCCAGTCACAGTCCAGACCTAAATCACATTGAGAATCTGTGGCAAGACTTGAAAATTGCTGTTCACAGACGCTCTCCATCCAATCTGACAGAGCTTGAGATATTTTACAAAGAAGAATGGGGAGAAATGTCCCTCTCTAGATGTGCAAAGCTGGTAGAGACATCCCCAAAAAGACTTGCAGCTGTAATTGCAGAGAAAGGAGGTTCTACAAAGTATTGACTCCGGGGGGCGCCATACAAATGTACCCCCCACACTTTTCACATATTTATTTGTAAAAAAATGTTGAAAACCATTTATCATTTTCCTTCCACTTCACAATTATGTGCCACTTTGTGTTGGTCTATCACATAAAATCCCAATAAAATAGATTTAAGTTTTTGGTTGTTGGATGACAAAATGTGGAAAATGTCAAGGCATGTGAATACTTTTTCAAGGCACTGTATGTTCATTCACTGTGAATGATCTTGAACAGTTGGTTGAATTGGATGGACTTTGTGTCTTTTTTCTAACTATAACTAACTATGTACCTCACTGCAGAGTTTATCAGCTGCACCTAGTGACCATAATTCAGTATTTTCATTAGATACCTCAACCAGGACAATGATGCATCATGGCCACCAGATAGCGCTGATGACCAAAGGAAATAAACATCTTGGACACATGCCTGCACCCCGGAAAGTGCTAGGTTCATGGAAAAACATAATAAAATAGAGCAGAATACGGATTGTGGCATTCCTGGATAAATGTTAACATGCTCCACACGCCATAAGGGCTCATTTACACTTGAATACACATTAAAGTGCTTCAACATGTTTATTTGATGCTTCGATGGTGATTTTTTATAGCTTTAATGAAGCTTAGAAAATGCCCTGTGTGTGTTGATTTTCTATATTTTTTTTAATGGGACCCAGTAAATCCCCAGCTAAGTAGTATCCCCACTCAGATCCCCAGCTCATTGGTACCCTCATGCAGCAAATTATCAGTACCCTTCTTAAGCAGTTCCCCTGCTCAGTAGTAACCCCCAGCTTTGCTGATCCCTCACCAAGTAAAACCCCCAGCTCTGCTGATCACCCCGCTCAGTAGTAACCCCCAGCTCTGCTGATCCCCCGCTCAGTAGTAACCCCCAGCTCTGCTGATCCCCCGCTCAGTAGTAACCCCCAGCTCTGCTGATCCCCGTTCAGTAGTAACCCCCAGCTCTGCTGATCCCCCGCTCAGTAGTAACCCCCAGCTCTGCTGATCCCCGTTCAGTAGTAACCCCCAGCTCTGCTGATCCCCCGCTCAGTAGTAACCCCCAGCTTTGCTGATCCCCCCGCTCAGTAGTAACCTCCAGCTTTGCTGATCCCCCCGCTCAGTAGTAACTCCCAGCTTTGCTGAACCCCCTACTCAGTATTAACCCCCAGCTCTGCTGATTCCCTCCTCAGTAGTAACTCCCAGCTTTACTGATTCCCCCCCGCTCAGTAGTAATTCCCAGCTTTGTTGATCTCCTGCTCAGTAGTAAACCCCAACATTGCTGATCTCCCCTGCTCAGTAGTAACTCCCAGATCTGCTAAACCCTCGCTCAGTAGTAACCCCCAGCTCTGCTGATCCCCCGCTCAGTAGTAACTCCCAGCTTTGCTGATCCACTGCTCAGTAGTAACCTCCAGCTTTGCTGAACCCCCCCGCTCAGTATTAACCCCCAGCTCTGCTGATCCGCTCACTCAGTAGTAACCCCCAGCTTTGCTGATCCCCCCGCTCAGTAGTAACCCCCAGCTCTGCTGATCCCTCACTCAGTAAAACCCCCAGCTCTGCTGATCCGCCCGCTCAGTAGTAACCCCCAGCTTTGCTGAACCCCCCGCTCAGTATTAACCCCCAGCTCTGCTGTTCCCCTCACTCAGTAGTAACCCCCAGCTTTGCTGATCCCCCCGCTCAGTAGTAACCCACAGCTCTGCTGATCCCTCACTCAGTAAAACCCCCAGCTCTGCTGATCACCCCGCTCAGTAGTAACCCCCAGCTCTGCTGATCCCCTGTTCAGTAGTAACCCCCAGCTCTGCTGATCCCCCGCTCAGTAGTAACCCCCAGCTTTGCTGATCCCCCCGCTCAGTAGTAACTCCCAGCTTTGCTGAACCCCCTACTCAGTATTAACCCCCAGCTCTGCTGATTCCCTCCTCAGTAGTAACTCCCAGCTTTGCTGTTTTCCCCCGCTCAGTAGTAACTCCCAGCTTTGTTGATCTCCTGCTCAGTAGTAAACCCCAACATTGCTGATCTCCCCTGCTCAGTAGTAACTCCCAGATCTGCTAAACCCTCGCTCAGTAGTAACCCCCAGCTCTGCTGATCCCCCGCTCAGTAGTAACTCCCAGCTTTGCTGATCCACTGCTCAGTAGTAACCCCCAGCTCTGCTGATCCCCCCGCTCAGTATTAACCCCCAGCTCTGCTGATCCCCCCACTCAGTAGTAACCCCAAGCTCTGCTGATCCCCCCACTCAGTAGTAACCCCCAGCTTTGCTGATCCCCCCGCTCAGTAGTAACCCCCAGCTTTGCTGATCCCCCGCTCAGCAGTAACTCCCAGCTCTGCTGATCCCCCGCTCAGTAGTAGCTCCCTGCTTTGCTGATCCCCTGCTCAGTAGTAACCCCCAGCTTTGCTGATCCCCCCGCTCAGTAGTAACTCCAAGCTCTGCTGAACCCCCTACTCGGTATTAACCCCCAGCTCTGCTGATCCCCCACTCAATAGTAACTCCCAGCTTTGCTGATCCCCCCACTCAGTAGTAACTCCCAGCTTTACTAATCCCCTCTCAGTAGTAACTCCCAGCTTAGTTGATCCCCTGCTCAGTAGTAACCCCCAACATTGCTGATCCCCCCTACTCAGTAGTAACTCCCAGATCTGCTAAACCCTCGCTCAGTAGTAACTCCCAGATCTGCTGATCCCCTGCTCAGTAGTAACCCTCAGCTCGGCTGATCCTCCTCTCTCTCTGGTCCCCGCTTACCTCCCGCTATATTGCTCCCACCCTGCACACCACGTGTGACATCTGCTAGTTTCTCCTGCTCTGGTCCCCCAGCTTTTCTGATCCCCTCTCCCCCTGCTCAGTAGTAACTCCCAGCTCTGCTGATCCTCTGGTTTTCTGATCCTCCTCTCTCTCCGGTCCCTGCTCACCTTCCACTATATTGCTCCCATGCTGCGCACCACGTGTGACATCTGCTAGTTTCTCCTGCTTCAGTCCCCCAGCTCTGCTGATCCTCAGCCGCTCAGTCCTTGCTCTCCAGTCCCTGCTCACCTTCCGTCATAGCGTTTCCATGTTGCACACCACGTGTGCTGTCTGCTAGTTGCTCCAATCCAATCTGGACCCCGCTCACCCTCCTGCTGCTCCACACTGCACACCAGATGTGACGCCAGCACTACACACTCCCTACTACTGATGCCTTTCTGGTTCACTTGCTGGTTTGCATTTTTGGAAAGGGTCAGGGATTTTTTTCCTCGCAAAATGCAGCGTTTTGCATGTAATAGACTTCAATGGACCTGCATCCAAAACGCATTTTTGCCGCGATTTGCGTTTTGTTTTTTACACTGTATATAGCTGGTTGCTAAGGGCAGGGCTGGGAAACCGTCCGCCACGTCCTTAACAACCGATGAGTCATCAGCTGACAGCTGAATGTAAGAAAAAAGAAATGGCCAGCTAAAAAAAAATAGTGAAAAAAAAACAGCATGGGGTTTCCCCCCAGGTCCATACCAGGCCCTTGGGTTTACTATGGATTCGGAGGGCACCCCCCCACGCCAAAATTGCCAAAATGGCATGGGGTCCCCCCAAAATCCATACCAGACCCTTATCCGAGCATGCAGCCCGGCAGGTCAGAAAAAGGAGGGGACGAGCGACCGCCCCCCCTCCTGATCCATACCAGTCTGCATGCCCTCAACATGGGGGGGTGGGTGCTTTGGGGTGGGGGGGGCTCTGTCGGGGTCGGCGGGCGGGAGGCTTATCGGAATCTTAACAAGGGGGCCCCCGGATCCCGCCCCCCTATGTGAATGGATATTGGGTACATCGTACCCCCAGCCATTCACCAAAAAAAGTAGTATACTGTGACAAAAGACAATAGACAGTTTTTGACAAGTCCTTTATTAAAAATGTCTTTTTCTTCCCCGCTTCTTCCTCCTGTCTTCTTTGTCCGATGTTGTTCTTCCTCCGCCGTCGCTCCCGCGGACGACCCTCCTCTGATGCTGCGTCCCGCTGATCTATCCACGCCGATGTCAAGCATTTCCTAAGTGACTATGGGGCATGGCCATCGGATGACTTCTTTCGGAGGCCCCATCCCCTCGTGACGTCACTGACCCATCATGCCCCAGGCAGTGAAGTCACAAGGGGCGGGGCCTCTGGGTGACATCATCCGATGGCCACGTCCCATAGTTATCTAAGAAATGCTTGACATCGGTGCGGACAGATGCATCAGGACGCAGCATCGGAGGAGGGTCGGCGGCGGGAGCGGCTGTGGAGGAAGAACAACACCCGACAAAGAAGACAGGAGAAAGAAGAAGACCGGAAGATGAAGCGGGAGAAGGAAAAGGCCGGAGGAAGAAGCAGGAGAAGCCCGGAGGAGGAAGAAGCGGGGAAGAAGAAGACATTTTTAATAAAAACTTTCTATTGTCTTTTGTCACACTACATTAGTTTTTTTTGGTGAGTGTACCCAATATCCATTCACATAGAGGGGGTGGGATCTTGGGGCCCCCTTCCGATAAGCCCCCCGCCTGCAGACCCTGACAACCAATGGCCAGGGTCGTAGGGAAGAGGCCCTTGTCCCCATCAACACCCACCCCCCCATTTTAGGGGCATGCGGACTGTTATGGTTCAGGGGGGGGGGGGGGCGCTTGATCCTCCCCTCCCTTTCCTGACCTGCCAGGCTGCATGCTCGGAAAAGGTATGGATTTTGGGGGGGACCTCCCACCATTTTTTATTTTCAATTTTGGTGTGGGGGGGGGGGTCCCCTCCACATCCATACTAGACCCAAGGGCCTGGTATGGACCTGGGACCCCACGCTGTTTTACCCGTCAATTCTTTTTATTTTGCGTTCAGCTGTCAGCGGAGAAGCCCACTGACAGCTGATGACTCATTGGTTGTTAAGGATGCAGCGGCCAGATTCCCAGCCCCTTCCTTAACAACCAGCTATATACAGCGTAAAAAAAGACGCAAATCCCGGTAAAATCGCTGTAAAGGCGCGTGTCCAAAAACGCGGCAAGCACCGCAAAAAGCACTGCAGAAATGCTCAAAAGCAACATGCATAGATGTGAATCAAGCCTTAACCTCCGGAAGATTTTACCCCCCCCCCATCATGGCCAGGCCACTTTTTGCAATACGGCACTGCGCTACTTTAACTGATAATTGCACGGTCATACAACGCTGTATCCAAATTAAATTTATTATCATTTTTTTTGTTTGCTAAAAAGACCGACAATTTTGAAGAATAAATAATATTTCGTTTTACTTTCTGCTATAAAACAAATCCAATGAAAAAAAATCAAATCAAATCCTGGAAGCGATGTCACAACGTCACTTCCGGCTTACTCAGCTGCCAGTGCCGCAGATTAAAAAAAAATTACAGTATTCAGAATCACCGATTTTGGCGATCTGAAAACTTTTAAGAGCAAAGGAGGGATTTGTGGTCTTTTAGACCCTCCGATCCCTCCATAAAGAGTACCTGTCACCACCTATTACTGTCACAAGGGATGTTTACATTCCTTGTGACAACAATAAAAGTGATCAGAATTTTTTTTCAGACATTTATGGTCACTCCCCGGCATCACCAGCAGTGTCAGCGTGGACGTTACCATCCTTTTAGGAGTTTTTTGCTGGCGTCCATCTTCCTTAGGTGTCCTCGCCCCCTCAGCTCCTGGGAGAGATACTTGATGGTCACCACTAGTTCAGCACCACTTGTACATGTTGTGTACCAACATATTACATACATTCGCTTCTGATGAGGCGACAGTCGCCGAAACGCGTCGAACCAACAGGGTATCCAAGATGCATTATGTTATTACATATGATGTGAGTCACTCAATTTTAATGTTAACCTTTTATATCCATACAGAGCCAACTGGCACAAGATGTTTGTACAACTTTTTTCCTGATTGATACCTTTACATGTTATTACTCAATAATGGGTCATTGGTTATGAGGATCATTCAACCAATTATTTGTGCATGTATATGTGTTATGTCGTGTATATCTTTGATAAACTTGCGTTTTTAATCCGACATATTTTCCACTCATGTGCCTCATTCAAAGACCCAAACCTACCCCCCTTTTCTTGCAAATCATACATGTGAGGTATCGCCTCAATCGTCAGAGTGAGAGAAATAATTCTAGCAAAAGACCTCCTCTGTAACTCTAACCTGGAAACCGTAAAATTTTTTTACAGCATTGCCTATGGAGATTTTTAGGTACCGTAGTTTGTCGCCATTCCACGAGTTTGCCCAATTTCAAAGCATGACATGTTGGGCATCTATTTACTCGGCGTAACGTCATCTTTCACATTATACAAAAAAAATTGGGCTAACTTTACTGTTTAGTTTTCATGAAAGTGTCTTTTTTTCCCCAAAAAAATTACATTTGAAAGACCACTGCACAAATACCGTGTGACATAAAATATTGCAACGATCGCCATTTTATTCTTTAGGGTCTCTGCTAAAATATATATGTGATGAAGTCCGGACACCCTGTTGGGTATTTCCGCCAATAAGCTGCTTCCCAAGTCCTGGAACACGAGACCAATGGATCTGGCTATAGAAACCCCAAGGACCAGACAACACCAGTCTTGGAGTACACCAGAAAATGAACTGCTTTAAACCATCAGATAAGGACTACTCCCATTATCTCAGACAAAGGTCACCTTACACAGTAGAGCTAGTCCTATTATCATAACAATGGCCTCCTTAGACAGTCCAGCTCCCCCCATAGGATTAGGGGATGACCTAGTGGGAGGGGTTTTTATGCAGCAAATATATTCCATTATTGAAGTGAAACGTATCCCCTTACACAAAATAGTGAATAAATCCCCCTCCCCCATAGACTTGGTGGTCCACTTAGTGCCCCCCCCCCTAAATTGGTGGTCAGCGTAAGCAGGAGATAGGTCCACCACTGCTCAATGAACCCCTAGAAACATCCAGAGGAACCCTGGTTCAGAAAGTTGGGTGTAGACCAGCTTTTCTCAACCTCTTCACCCCATAGGAACCCTTAAAATTATTTCCCAGTCTTGGAGAACCCCTGTTAAAACCAATTATTTGTGGGTCGGTGGGGAAAATGCTTTTATGATGGTGTTCAGATAAAAGAAGGCCCCTGTTTGCCACTCTTGCAAACAGTTGAAATGGTCTCATGCCACAGCCTCGGCCAGGTTGTGTTGGACCTGAAACTATGCAGGCATGATTAATTGGGAGATCCATCGGCCACAACTCAGGGAACTCCTAGCAATCTCTGGAGGAACTTTAGGGTTCCATAGAAAATTGGTTGAGAGAGGTTGGTGTAGCCAATGCCCGTGTTCTCTACAATCTCAATCCTGGAAGAAGGGGGCCCCTTGTAAACCCCAAAGTGTGTTGTTTGTTTGTCCTAACTGGATATAGCAATAAATAAACTCTGAACATTGTCTACACAGTTGGCGTTCTTTACATGTACCTCTCCAAACACAGATTTTAGTTCTGTATCCCCATTAGAAGAATACTTTGGTCACAGGGACAAGTAGTGTAAATAACCACACTAATAAAAAACCCTCCCCCATGCTATGTAGCACCCTGATGTTTAGGCAGGGTTGCTATTAAATTTATTTGCCAAGTGAAAGTTGCCTTGGCCAATTGATAGGTCAATTGATTTCACACTAATTCTGGAATTGCTGCACTTCTCTCTTCTGTCACTAGCTTGCAGGGTATCTGGTGACATTTGATAAGACAAGGGCATTGCAAGGACAGATTAAGAATGAATGGGGTGTCTCAGCCAATGGGCAGGGATTTTCTTGGGTCCCTTGGCCTGCTGGGAGCGCCAATTTATTTGTGTGGAGTCAGGTGATCGGGGTTCTGTGCCACCTGGACGGCTGTCTGGGTAGACGTGTGTCGTATTGCCCCCCGGGCTGCTAGGCCAGAAACCTAAGGCCTATCCCGGGGACATCTTCCTACACTATATAAAAAAAGAAAGGGGGGGGGTTCCACTTTAGAGCTGAAGTTTAATCTTCTGATATTTTGCCTTCTCCCTATTTAGCCCCCCGCCCCAGTTAAAGTGGTTGTAAACCTCAGTCATGACATGAACAAAGCCTATTTTTATATAGGATTCATATAGCGCAAACCGTTTACGCAGTGATTTACAATGTAGGGGGTGGAGGGGGGGCAGTACAATTACAATACAGTTCAATACAGAAGGGACAGGAGGGCCCTGCTCATGGAGCTTACAATCTAAAGGGAGGGGGTACAAAAGGTAATAGCTGTGGGGGGTGATCTGATGGAGGTGGCTCGGGTCAAGTTCTTAGGTGGAGGTGGGGTAGGCTTCCCTGGATATATGAGTTTTCAGGGATCGCCTAAAGGCAGACAGGGTAGTAGAGGCTGACCAGACATACTGCATACTGGGGCAGGGAGTTCTGGAGGATGGGAGAGGCTCTGGAGAAGTCCTGGAGGCGAGCTTGGGAGGGGGGTAACAAGGGAGCTAGACAGCAAGGAGGTTCTTGGAGGAGCGGAGAGGATGATTTGGGTGATATCTGCAGATGAGATTGGTGATGTAGCTTGGAGGCGATGTTGTGGATGATAGAAAATAACAATGTTGCGCTAACACATGTGACCACCTCGATGACTGGATACTCCACAAAGCATACATTAGGAACAAACAAAGAGGCTTAACAAACATGACTTAGTACTTGTTGGCAAAACTCTTGTTGGCAATCGCAGAGGTCAGACATTTCTTGTAGTTGGCCACCAGGTTTGCACACATCTCAGGAGGGATTTTTTCCCACTCCTCTTAGCAGATCCTTTTCAAGTCCTTAAGGTTTCCAGGCTGACGTTTGGTAACTCCAACCTTCAGCTCTCTCCACATTATACCCATTCACCACCCATTTTCAATGCCCTGAAGCAGGTTCTCACCCAAGAATTTTGACGGTACCTGGCCCCCGTCCATCGTTCCTTTAATGCGGTGAAGTTGTCCTGTCCCCTTAGCAGAAAAACACCCTCAAAGCATAATATTTCCACCTCCATGTTTGACAGCGGGGGTGGTGTTCTTGGGGTCATAGGCAGCATTCCTCCTCCTCCAAACACGGCAAGTTGAGTTGATGCCAAAGAGCTTGATTTTGGTCTTCTGACCACAACACTTTCACCCAGTTCTCCTCTGAATCATTCAGATGTTCATTAGCAAACTTCAGACGGACCTGTACATGTGCTTTCTTGAGCAGGCTGACAAAGGGGTCCTGCGTGACTCCGAAACGTTGCACCTTTTTGTGTTGTGATCATGCAATAAACGAAACCGTTGGGACGCCACCTTGTGCTGATCCTTGGTGTGCTTGCAAATATCGACATTGTGACTTGAACCAGTATCCAGCTGGTTGTTGCTGCAGCACCCAAACCTTTAGAGCTTATACCAGGAACGTGTGCGATGGGAATATGAAACATTTATTGAGCAGGGGGAGCTTGTGGGCGCTACAGCATTTCAGTCCTTCACGGTGTAGTGTGTTACTAATTGTTTTATTGGTGACTATGGTCCCAGCTGCCTTGAGATCATTGACAAGATTCTCCTGTGTAGTTCTGGGCTGATTCCTCACCGTTCTCATGATCATTGAAACTACACGAGGTGAGATCTTACATGGAGCCCCAGACAGAGGGAGATCGACAGTTATTTTGTGTTTCTTCCATTTGCGAATAATCGCACCAACTGTTGTCGCCCTCTCACCAAGCTACTTGGCGATGGTCTTGTAGCCCGTTCCAGCCTCGTGTTGGTCTACGTTCTTGTCCCTGACATCCTTGGACAGCTCTTTGGTCTTGGCCATGGTGGAGAGATTGGAATCTGATTGCTTCTGTGAACAGGTGTATTTTATACAGGTAACAAGCTGAGATTAGGAGCACTCCCTTTAAGGGAGTGCTCCTAATCTCAGCTCGTTACCTGTATAGAAGACACCTGGTAGCCAGAAATCTTGCTGATTGATAGGTGATCAAATACTTATTTTACTGCAATGCAAATCAATTTATAACTTTTTTGAATTGCGGATTACTGGATGTTTTAGCTGACGTCACCTCTGGGGCATGGAAGCCTTGTCGGACCGTCACTCAGATATAGGAAGCGGGGGAAGCCAAGCCTCGATTTTTTATCCTTTTGCACTTCCAATCATACAGGCTATAGAACATCACGTGATCCCATTATCGGTCCATGTAACTTAGACAGTCCTGTAGCTTTGTTTACTTATCAGCATTATATTGAATACCTGGTGTTTAACCAGCTGCGCCGGGAAGGGCTGTATGAGCCAGAGCAATTAAATAACTTCACGATCTCTATATAACTAAATATAGATGCTCTAAAAAAAAAAAAAAAGCGACACCACTAGAAAAAAATGTAATGAACACAAATCTCCATTCTGGAACATCACTTCCTAAAGGCCCTCCGAGTACTCTCCATTAGGTCTAATAGCTAAAAGAGCCCTCTAGTGGCCATAAGTGATATTTTGCCTTCCCCCTATTACCATACTAATCGCATTTTAAAATAAAACCTTTACATTTTCATTCCGTACCTTATGTTAAACCCAGTGATGTCATTACCTGGTGTCTGTGTTCTTCTATGCAAAGCAGGCAGATCATGGCTAGTGGGAGGGGCCGGCAGGGTGCTGTACATAGCTTCTTAAAAAAATTCACAGCACCCAGCCCCAGTACTCCTCTCAAGAGCCCTCAGTCCTGACACAAGCAGTGGGCTGGCTCTTGGGAGGAGTTATGCAAATATCAAAATGCCTTGATGGGTGGATGACAGCCTGAAGGAGCAGGTGCTCCTAGGTAGGCTGTATTTTCAAAGGTAACGCCCACCTGTGCTGAGCCTCCATGATTGACAGAACTGAAATCCAATCCCTGAAAAGCAGCGTGGTCGGTGACAGTCTGGCTAGGGCGGAGAGTGTAGATGATGCTGGATGTCCTCCAGCCAGGAAATGAGGTGGGGCTCTGTTTAACTTGCTGCAGCTTCTGATGCACATTGTGAGAAGCTCACAGTTTGAAGTGAAATCAGAGGAAGCCATTTCAGTCCAGGAGAGGAGCCGGTACAACTGTGCAAGACCGGAGGGGGGCCGGAGGGAGGATTGAATAAATCTTTGCTAGTAGACTTGGGCCGAACGCCCCCTTGAACATCGCAAAAGTTCTGCCCTGAACCCCTATGAAGTCAATGGGACCTGAATTAGAAAATCAAAAGTGCCCATTTTGAAGGCTTATCTGCAAGCAATTGGCCATAAAAAGGGTATGGGGGTCCATGTACCAATGCAATTTTTTTTAAACATTGTTTTTAAAGGAGCAGTGATATAAATTTTGCTTAAAGTGAAACAAAAATGAAAAATTCCTTTAAATATAGTGCCTGGGGGTCCCCTTAGTCTGCCTGTAATGTGGCACATCTTTAGCATGTATAGAACCTGCTGCAGCAAAACTGAGGGTATGACTTCCCTGGGGGGAAATGTACCAATGCAAATTTTTTTTTTAAAAAAAGATTGTTTTTATAGGAGCAGTGATTTTAATTACGGGTTAAAGTGAATCAAAAATGAAAAATTCCTTTAAATATAGTGCCTAGGGGGTTCCCTTAGTCTGCCTGTAAAGTGGCACATCTTTAGCATGTATAGAACCTGCTGCAGCAAAACTGAGGGGATATGTACCAATGCAAAATTTAAAAAAAAAAAGATTGTTTCTATAGGAGCAGTGATTTTAATTACACTTAAAATGAAACAAAAGTGAAAAATTCCTGTAAATATAGTGCCTTGGGGGTCCCCTTAATCTGCCTGTAAAGTGGTGCATCTTTAGCATGTATAGAACCTGCTGCAGCAAAACTGAGGGTATGACTTCCCTGGGGCATATGTACCAATGCAAATTATTTTTAAAAAATGTTTTTATAGGAGCAGTGATTTTAATTACACTTAAAGTGAAACAATGATAAAAAATTCCCGTAAGTATAGTGCCTAGGGGGTCCCCTTAGTCTGCCTGTAAAGTGGCGCATATTTAGCATGTATAGAACCTGCTGTAGCAAAACTGACATTTATAAAGAAAAAAAAATGACATTCAAATTGCCGGCAATACAAAAATGTTAAAAAAACAGCGTGGGGGGGTCCCCCCCATGCATACCATACGAGATGAGCGAGCGCCCCACCCCAAAGCACCTTGTCCCCATGTTGATGTTCCTGACAACCCTGGGCTGTGTTATGGGGGTCTGCCCCTCCCAATGGTACCCCTAACCATTCAACAAAAAAAGTGTCAAAATTAAATAAAGAGGAGGCAGGAGGCAGTTTTTGACAATTCCTTTATTAAAAAATGTCCCCCAATGTAGATCCATTGTCACTCATGGGGCTCCCCCACCCCAAAGCACCCCCCCACCCCAAAGCACCCCCCCATGTTAAGGGCATGTGGCCTGGTATGGTTCAGGAGGGGGGAGGGGCGCTCGCTCACCCCCACCCTCCTTTTCTGTCCTGCCAGGCTGCATGCTCGGATAAGGGTCCGGTATGGATTTTGGGGGGGACCCCACACCATTTTTTTTTCTTTAATTTGGCATGGGGTTCCATATAAAATCCATATCAGACCCAAAGGGCCCAATCAGGGCTTAGAGTGCACTGTGGGGCGCTCAGGGGGCGAACATAACGCAAAGCCTTGCCCAGTCAGGGCTTAGAACACACTGGGCAGCGCACAGTGCATTGTGGGGCGCTCAGCGGGCGAACATCCCCCCGCTGAGCACCCTGCAAATTTGGATGTTCGCTGAACGGGCCAATAGACGATGTTCAAGCCTGAACATTTGCTCGGTTCAAACTGTTCGTTCAACTCTATTTGCTAGGATGACGGTTGCCCGGCTCTGCACAGCAGAAAAAAACAATGCACTTTTTTTTTTTTTCTGTGAACGTGTAAAAATGCAAAACGCGGCGGAGGACCATCTGGCACACACCTGTGATAATGATCCGCACGCTATTTATAGAGATAAATAAATGGCATTGAGGATTGCCTAATGCACCGCGGAAAATCCACTTACGGACGCCGCTCTTCACGGAGAAGACGAAGATTGGTGAAGAGTTGTGTGAGTTCAGACAATGACTTCCTCAAGGCTCTTCCTATTCCTCATCTAAACTCTCCTCGCCGAAAGCGATCCGCACTCATGGAGGGCCGAGGAACTGGAAGTTGTCCTTCACTAATCAGATGGAGCTGAAGATGGAGCAGGAGCTTCTGCTGGTGGTATTGCATTGTGTGCATTGCCTAAGAAGAGGTTTATGAGACAGACTTCATATTGGTGCAAGACATTAAAGTGTAAGTCCACCCCAACACTAAAATCCCTGCATCTGCAGACCTCCACGATCGAACACGAACCTATCTAACCCTGTAAAGAAGGAATCGCTATACATAACTTTTTTTGAAGCCGATCCGAACTGATCTCCAGTGGCGGAAGCTCTGCAGAGGACACAGCCGACATCTAGACATGTGCACCGCCGAAAAATTTTTTGTTTTCGTTTCATTCATTTTTTTTTTTTTTTTTTTTCGAAAAATTCGGAATTCGTAAATTCGAAAGTTTGGGAATTCGTAAATTCGAAAAAGCTGAAAATCCGAAACATACAATAAATCCAAAAATAAGAATGAAAATCCGAAAATTCAAAAGAACGAAAATAAGAACGAAAATATGAAATATTAACTAACTAATAATAACTTAACTCTTACTAAACTATTAAATCATAGGTATTGAAATTTCAAATTTGGCTGCTAGCGAACGTAAAGAATACGAATTTATCCGAAGTTAGGAATTATCCGAAATAACGAATGCCGTTTCTAAAGGTATGGAACGGAACAAATTACTTTTTATCATTATTTTAATTATTTATTATTAATTTGTTCCGTCTCATTTGTTTAGATGCGGCATTCGTTATTTAGGATAATTCGTAACTTCAGATAAATTTGTATTCTTTACGTTCACTAACAGCCAAATTTGAAAGGAAATTCCAATACCTATAATTTAATAGTTTAGTAATAGTTAAGTTATTATTAGTTAGTTAATATTTCAGATTTTCGAATTTTCGTTCTTATTTTCGTTCCTTTGAATTTTCGGATTTCTTTCTTATTTTTGGATTGTTCGATTCCCGAATTTTCGAATTCCCGAAATTCAGAAATCCAAAAATAAGAAAGAAAATCCGATAAAATAACTAACTAATAATAACTAACTATTAAATGATAGGTATTGGAATTTCCTTTCAAATTTGGCTGTTAGTGAACGTAACGAAGACGAATTTATCCGAAGTTACGAATTATCCGAAATAACGAATGCCGCATCTAAACTAATGAAACGGAATGATTTAATAATAAATAATAATAATAAAAAGTAATTTGTTACGTTCCATTTGTTTAGATACGGCATTCATTATTTCAGATAATTTGTAACTTCGAATAAATTCGTATTCGTTACGTTCACTAACAGCCAAATTTGAAATTTAACAGCCAATACCTATAATTTAATAGTTTCCTGGGATGTCTTTTACTTGTTGCTCCCCCTGCTACCTCCTGGGATGTTTTTGTCTCATAGCATCTCCTCACGTTGCTTCCTGGATGTCTGTCACACATAGTGCCCCATGCTGCCTGCTGGGATGTCTGTCACAGATCTCAGGAGGCAGTTGCCACTGGATTCTGCTCTTAGACAGAGGTGCTGCAGGGCGTCAGGACATCCCCCATCACCCCCTGGGATGTCAATGTCACACAGCGTACCCCCTGCTGTCTCCTGGAATGTCAATGCTACAAATAGTGCTCCCTGCTGCCTCCTGGAATGTCAATGCTACAAATAGTGCTCCCTGCTGCCTCCTGGAATGTCAATGCTACAAATAGTGCTCCCTGCTGCCTCCTGGAATGTCAATGCTACAAATAGTGCTCCCTGCTGCCTCCTGGGATGTCTGTCACACATAGTGCTCCCTACTGCCTCCAGGGATGTGTGTCACACATAGTGCTCCCTACTGCCTCCTGGGATGTGTGTCACACATAGTGCTCCCTACTGCCTCCTGGGATGTGTGTCACACATAGTGCTCCCTACTGCCTCCTGGGATGTGTGTCACGCATAGTGCTCCCTGCTGCCTCCTGGGATGTGTGTCACACATAGTGCTCCCTACTGCCTCTTGGGATGTCTGTTACACATAGTGCTCCCTACTGCCCCCTGGGATGTCTGTTACACATAGTGCCCCCTGCTGCCTCCTGGGATGTCTGTTACACATAGTGCTCCCTACTGCCCCCTGGGATGTCTGTTACACATAGTGCTCCCTGCTGCCTCCTGGGATGTCTGTCACACATAGTGCTCCCTGCTGCCTCCTGGGATGTCTGTCACACATAGTGCTCCCTGCTGCCTCCTGGGATGTCTGTTACACATAGTGCTCCCCGCTGCCTCCTGGGATGTGTGTCACACATAGTGCTCCCCGCTGCCTCCTGGGATGTCTGTCACACATAGTGCTCCCTGCTGCCTCCTGGGATGTCTGTCACACATAGTGCTCCCCGCTGCCTCCTGGGATGTCTGTCACACATAGTGCTCCCCGCTGCCTCCTGGGATGTGTGTCACACATAGTGCTCCCTGCTGCCCCCTGGGATGTCTGTTACACATAGTGCTCCCTACTGCCCCCTGGGATGTCTGTTACACATAGTGCCCCCTGCTGCCTCCTGGGATGTCTGTTACACATAGTGCTCCCTACTGCCCCCTGGGATGTCTGTTACACATAGTGCTCCCTGCTGCCTCCTGGGATGTCTGTCACACATAGTGCTCCCCACTGCCTCCTGGGATGTCTGTCACACATAGTGCTCCCTGCTGCCTCCTGGGATGTCTGTCACACATAGTGCTCCCTGCTGCCTCCTGGGATGTCTGTCACACATAGTGCTCCCTGCTGCCTCCTGGGATGTGTGTCACACATAGTGCTCCCTGCTGCCTCCTGGGATGTCTGTCACACATAGTGCTCCCTGCTGCCTCCTGGGATGTGTGTCACACATAGTGCTCCCTGCTGCCTCCTGGGATGTGTGTCACACATCCCAGAAGGCAGTTGCTGCTGGATTCTGCTCACGGGCAGAAGTGCTGCAGGGCTTCAGGACCCAGCAGAGACCTCATGCAGGTACTTCCGTCCCAAATACCTGCATTGTTTGTGCATGTGCGGCAAGCCCCACACATGCACAGATGTGCCGCAGGCCAGTGTGCGGGTTTTGAAAATCTGGCAGAGGCCTTTGGTACATCTGCGCATTTTCTGATATATTCAAACTTGGCCGCACGGGCACGGAGAAGTGGGGTAGAAATAACAGGGGACTGAAGTTCCTGTTTAATAAGGGTCTCTTTTTTTATGATAAAAGACGAAAAAAAAAACCTCAAAAAATGATCCTGTTTCTGTATATTGAGAAATGTCAGGAATTTATCCATGGAGACTTATCAAAGTCCACTTTTAATTTTAGGCAATCTCATGAACCCTTCGGTCTTGCTCTCGGGTGAAGCAGGGGTTCCTACATACACACTCTGGATGGGATTTGGGAACTAGGTTCTGGGTGTGGCTCCTGAAGGATGTGATTCATGGAGACAGAAGACATTTGAAGTATCGGTATCGGTGCTTAATAATTACTGTAGCAGACGTGTTTTGTACCCGGCGCTCCTCGGGAGGATTGAACACCGCGCAGCATATGCTGAATTCTGGCAATCGTCTGTTTACAGAAGTTTAGAAAATATTTTGAGCAGTTGGGCATGAAATTATTTAATATCCCTCTCGAGAGGAAATGCTAACAATGTTCAAGGCGCTGTTCCCTCACTCTTCGTGAATGCTGTTCTTTTCTTTTTTTTTTTAAATGTGTGTCTCGTGAGAACCTGGACGGCCGAGAGCGCACTTTCCATCGCCGCGGCCTGGAACAAAATAGACAATACCGGCACATGTGGCCGATTAAAAATAGCTGGAGGTGGACCGTCCGAAACAATTGTAGGTGCTCCATTAACGAGGTCGTAAATCTTCCCTGAAATGTTCCGTACTCATTGTCTCCTTTACGTAATCGCATAACTTTTGTTATAACAAACCGGTTCAGAAAATTCTGGAATGTGCCGCCGTCCTATTTATAGTTTTCATTTGGTCAAGTGAAGGATGAGAAGGGGTGGAACGTTCCGAGTTAGTAATGCGGGTCTCTAGTATAACACTTGGGGTCAGATAGTTACATGTCCGGGATTTAAACTGTATGTAGCGCTACCCCCCGTAAGAGCAGGGCTGGTGCAAGGATTTTTGACACCCTAGGCAAAACCTCATTTTGCCGCCCCCTAGGCTCCACCCCTGACTCTACCCCCTTTTCCCTGCCCATGTATACCCCACCTTTTTAATGAAGCGCCCATCAAACGCAGCCCACCAGCGCCCATCAATGCAGCCTCACCATTGCCCATCAATGCAGCCTACCAGCGCCCATCAATGCAGCCTACCAGCGCCCATCAAATGCAGCCTACCAGCGCCCATCAAATGCAGCCTACCAGCGCCCATCAATGCAGACTATCAGTGCCCATCAAATGCAGCCCCACCAGCACCCATCAATGCAGCCTCACCAGTTCCCATCAAATGCAGCCTACTAGCACCCATCAAATGCAGCCCACCAGCGCCCATCAATGCAGCCTCACCAGCGCCCATCAAATGCAGCCTACCAGCGCCCATCAAATGCAGCCTACCAGCGCCCATCAAATGCAGCCCCACCAGCGCCCATCAATGTAGCCTCACCAGCGCCCATCAAATGCAGCCTACCAGCGCCCATTAAATGCAGTATACCAGTGCCCACCAATGCAGCCTCCCCAGCGCCCCATTAATGCAGCCTACCAGCACCCATCAATGCAGCCTACCAGCACCCATCAATGCAGCCTCCCCAGCGCCCATCAAATGCAGCCTACCAGCGCCCATCAATGTAGCCTACCAGTGCCCATCAAATGCAGCCCCACCAGCGCCCATCAATGCAGCCTACCAGCGCCCATCAATGCAGCCTCACCAGCGCTCATCAAATGCAGCCTACCAGCACCCAATAAATGCAGCCTACCAGCGCCCATCAAACGCAGCCTCACCAGTGCCCATCAATAAATGTTTGCTTGCTTACATTCATTTGGGAGTCAGGACACAGACGCAGTCCTCTGCTGCCTCTGTGCCTCTGTACTATGTGCGAACGAAGCGGCAGCTGCCTGCTGATGCTTGCTGCAGAGAGAAGAGAGTAGGAACACCAGTGGCCAGGCGCCCTAGGCAGCAGTGTGCCCTAGGCAGCTGCCTAGTTTGCCTAGTGGTAGCACTGGCCCTGCTTAAGAACCACTGGCTAGGATGGGTCATCTGCTGTTTGCCTTGACCTTCTCCAGAACCTCGGCCCCTCTGACACACCAGGTTGAGTGTACAAACTTATCTTATCACAGGAAATTGCTGAAAAGTTATACTTCGTACCCTGTAGTAGAGCTACATCAAAGAAAATAGGTACTGAACCAGGTAGTAAAGGCAAACTTCATATATTGTCACCCAATACGGTTGGTAACTAGGCATAGAATGGGATAACAATGGGGATAACAAAATTTAGCATACAAAGTGATAACCAGTAGGGACGAGGCATAGGATGACATTTGGCACCCAGATCAGCATAAACAGTAGCAAGGCCACCTCAAGTGCAACAGTGAGCAGAATTAAAGTTCACTCTACTGAGTGCTAGAACTATAGTATACAGTGGAACCTTGCATTACGAACATAATCCGTTCCAGGAGAATGCTTGTAATCCAAAAAACTTGCATATCAAAGCGAATTTCCCCATAGAAGTCAATGGAAAGGAAGATAATTCATTCCGCATTGACTTCTATTGCATGCAGTACCGCATATGGCCAGAGGTGGGGTGGGGCACCAGAGAGCCTCAGAAATAATCGTGCACAGCTTGGCTGAACTCGAAAAGCCTCGGAAAGGCTCAGAAAGCCTCGGACAGGTTCGGAAACACTCGGGAACGGAGGATTTCCGAGTATTTCCGGCTCCGGACCATTCAAAGTGTCACCGGCGCCCCCACACCTCTGGCCAAATGCGGTACTGCACACCACATTAGCTTGAATTCTGCTCGTTTTGCAAGACAACACTCGCAAACCAAGTCAGAATTTTAAAAAAAAGTTGCTCGTCTTTCAAATTGCTCATTAACCATGTTACTCGTTAACCAAGGTTCCACTGTACTGCCAAGTGATGCTAGTCCTAAACCAACTGGGTATGTACTGTTCAAAAGAAAAGTAGGATGGTAGGGGAGGGGGCAGGGGAACAAAGCGGGATTGCAGAATAATTATTATTAGAGGGGCAGCCCTTTGAAATGTTCATCTGCCGGCTATCGTTGGGGCCCTTTAAGAGAGCCTTTGCATCCAACAGTGGTCCCAGTTAACCTGCATGCAGTATAGGTACAATATACGGTATAGTCTTGGCAGGGGTTCAAGGTAGATGCAGTGGAATAATATCCTTACAGGATGTCTCCGATTTACAAGCCGATCTCAATGCTCTGTCTAATTTGGGCGACTATGTGGCAAATGACGTTTCATGTTGATAAATGTAAAGTTCTGCACTTGGGTCTAAGAATATGCATCATACATACTAGGGGGAGTATAACTGGGGGAGTCAATGGTGGAGAAGGATCTGGGGGTTTTGGTAGATCATAAGCTCAATAATAACATGCAATGCCAAGCTGTGAATTGCAAAGCGAGCAAAGTCCTTTCTTGTATTAAGAGAGGTATGGACTCCAGAGAGAGAGATATCATTTTGCCCCCCTGTACAAATCATTAGTAAGACCTCATCTGGAATATGCAGTTCAGTTTTGGGCCCCAGTTCTCAAAAAGGATATCGGGGAACTGGAGAAAGTGCAGAGAAGGGCAACCAAACTGATAAGAGGCATGGAGGAGCTCAGCTATGAGGAAAGATTAGAGGAACTGAATTTATTCTCTCTTGAGAAGAGGAGATTAAGGGGGGGGGTGGGGTATGATCACCATGTATAAATATGTAAGGGGTCCATATAGTGAACTTGGTGTTGAGTTATTCTCTTTACGGTCAACACAGAGGACAAGGGGGGCACTCTTTACGTCTAGAGGAAAGGAGATTTCATTTTCAAATACAGAAAGGTTTCTTCACAGTAAGAGCTGTGAAAATGTGGAATAGACTCCCTCCAGAGGTGGTTCTGGCCAGCTCAGTAGATTGCTTTAAGAAAGGCCTGGATTCTTTCCTAAATGTACAGAATATAACTGGGTACTGACATTTATAGGTAAAGTTGATCCGGGGAAAATCCGATGGCCTCTCGGGGGATCAGGAAGGAATTTTTTTTTTGCCTTCCTCTGGATCAACTGTGGGTTAATGATTTTGTATTTGGGATTGTATTATTTTTTTCTTTGGTTGAACTAGATGAACTGGTGTTTTTCTTTCAACCTGACTAACTATGTAACTATGTGATACACAGGCGTTAAGAGTATGTAATGCACAGAGTGCAAGGATCAGGAGTATGTAATGCGCAAGGTGCAGGCACCAGGAGTATGTAATGCGCAAGGTGCAGGTGCCAGGAGTACAAGGTTTCCTATTTAGAATAATAAGCTGTCAGGTTAGCAAAACAGCGATATCAGAACCGATTCAATCATACAGTTTGTAGTGTACACAGATTTGAAAAACAATGGGATAAAGGAATATTCCTGAAGGTTTATCTCATGGTTACTGTGAAACTGTGTGAATGCATCAATGCAGTACATGTTATCAGAGCTTGGATTCATTGAATGAGTTTACCAAAAATTTAAATATTGCAGAATATACAACCTCATGCTACATAACTAAGCTCCGTTTCATGCCGAATAAAGTAAATTATTATTGTATCTTAATTAGAAAACTATCTTTATTATCTTTTATTATTTATTATTATTATTTATTTATTATTATCTTTTATTTATTTATTATTTTTATACCTATTATTTATTTATCTTTATTTTCGGGTTATTCGGTGTGATTGGAATTCGTAAATTCATAAATTCAAAAATCCAAAAATAAGAAAGAAAATCCGAAATTTTGACAGAATAACTAACTAATAATAACTAACTATTAAATTATAAGTATTGGAATTTCCTTTTCAAATTTGGCTGTTAATGAACGTAGGGAATATGAATTTATCCAAAGTTACGAATTATCTTAAATAACGAATGCCGCATCTAAAAGAAATGGAACAAAACAAATTAATAAATAATAATAATAATAATAACACGTTTTTATTATTATTATTGTCATTTATTAGTATTAATTTGTTACTTTCCATTTGTTTAGATGCGGCATTCGTTATTTCGGGTAATTTGTAACTTCGGGTTAAATTCATATTCCTTACGTTCATTAACAGCAAAATTTGAAAAGGAAATTCCAATACTTATAATTTAATAGTTAACTTATTATTTCAGATTTTTTCAGGTTTTCGGATTTTCAAATTTACGAATTTAGGAATTTATAAATTTTTGAATTTACAAATTTTTGAATTTACAAATTTTTGAATTTACGAATTTATAAATTTTCGAACATTTAAATTTAACAATATTTGGGAATATTCGTTAAATGTGTTTTCGTTAATTCGGTTATTTCCGAATTAACTAATTTGTCTAAATTCGCTAAAAAACGAATTCGGAACAAAACAAATTGCACATGTTTATCAGGGGTATGTAATGCACAGAGTGCAGGAGTCAGGGGTATGTAATGCCTATAGGGTGCAGGCGTCAGGAGTATGTAATGTACAGGATGTAAGGGTCAGGAGTATGTAATGTACAGGGTGCAGGCATCAGGAGTATGTAATGCACAGAGTGCAGGAGTCAGGAGTATGTAATGTACAGAGTGTAAGGGTCAGGAGTATGTAATGCGTGCAGGGGTCTGGAGTATGTAATGCACAGAGTGCAGGAGTCAGGAGTATGTAATGTACAGAGTGTAAGGGTCAGGAGTATGTAATGTGCAGGGTGCAGGTATCAGGAGTATGTAATGCACAGAGTGCAGGGGTCAGGAGTATGTAATGACGGGGTGCACACTTCCCTCACAAGCAATATCATACCCCTCTTTCCCCTCTCCGAAAAATGTCAGCATTGATTTTCACGTCCGACCACCATCATTCCAGTTTCCCATTGATCGTAAGGAACATTTAAACTCTTTTTACAAACCCTGGTCACTAATAAGTATATTTCTTATAATTGCCAGCGCCATCTGGTGGCCATATTGCAGTATTTTCCTGAACTACCGCAATAGGGAAAATACCACATTATGACCACTAGATGGACAATCCTAGAAAATATACATATTGGACACATTACAGGGATTATTTGGGAGCAAGTAATAACTCAAATTTTACTTTTTTCTGGGCTTTTTGTATGTAAATTTATAATTCATATCAAGAAACGTGACATTTTCCTCCAGCCCCATGGAACGCACAGATAAAGGACTCCAACTTATTTAAAGCAGCAGGGGATCTCCCAGTTCCACAATTAACTGGTGACATATGCCAGCACTGCCAAGAGGATTTTTCTGTAATTCCCTTTAAACATGAATGTAGCATTTTTGCTTCTGTTGCAATAAGTTCATCCATCTGTGTTGTGGACCTGCTGGGAAACCGGGGATGAGGGAGACACCGGGACATATAGGACAGGTCCGCTTTAAGCCAGGAAGAAGCGGTGTGTATTCTCGGCCTTTTGGCTAAGGTCAAGTGTAGTATCTGTTCTTATCAGTTACCAAGTGGGGGCGCTGTGCTACTGTCCTTGACCTATGGCGGTAGGTTAGGGGTGGCGGTGGCTATGCAAATCCACTTGGTGTAATGGTAACCTGGATGGTTAGTATCGGGGAGAGCCGAAACTGGACTGCTCAACGAACTGAGGGCCATTAATAGGTCTCCTCTAGAGAAAGTCGCAAGGGTTACCTCCTGATGAGGATGGAGAGGCACTGGTCTGGCCGAATGGCCGGGTCCCGAAAGAAGCCCGTGGTGTACGTACTCCTGGAGTGGCAGTCCAGGGGTGCCGTAATTCTCATCGTGAGTGGGGGCTCACTTTGAGTTTTGCTGGCACCTAGGTCACTGCACCATCACACTTTTTTTTACACCTGCCTCTTGGGCCGGGCCTTTTGGCTAGGTCCAGAGGAATCTTTATTCATGTCCGGAAGGCCGGCCCTTGTACTGCACAATGGCACTTAGCAATTTCTTCACTTACCTTTTCCCCACCTTTATGTTGTTTGTCGTGTTTGTCACTTTATGTTTTTTTTTTTTTGGTTGTTGGGTTTGTACACGTTTCACGTTTGATTAGTAGGGTGTAGGTCCTCGGGCCTGCCCTGAACATCTTAGGAGAGGTTGGACATGGCCTTCTGGCTTGGTTTGTCCTCTCTCATGGGGTCTCCCTTCGGGGGAGCCCCACCTAGTACTTGGGGTGGTCTGTTTCGGCAGACCTCCCAGAGAACGGGGTCCGTCTGGTTTTGGCCAGATGGACCATATTACATAGTTACATAGTTGGTGAGGTTGAAAAAAGACACAAGTCCATCAAGTCCAACCTATGTGTGTGATTATATGTCAGTATTACATTGTATATCCCTGTATGTTGCGGTCGTTCAGGTGCTTATCTAATAGTTTTTTGAAACTATCAATGCCCCCCGCTGAGACCACCGCCTGTGGAAGGGAATTCCACATCTTTGCCGCTCTTACAGTAAAGAACCCTCTACGTAGTTTAAGGTTAAACCTCTTTTCTTCTAATTTTAATGAGTGGCCACGAGTCTTGTTAAACTGCCTTCTGCAAAAAAGTTTTATCCCTAGTGTGGGGTCACCAGTACGGTATTTGTATATTGAAATCATATCCCCTCTCAAGCGTCTCTTCTCCAGAGAGAATAAGTTCAGAGCTCACAACCTTTCCTCATAACTAAGATCCTCCAGACACTTTATTAGCTTTGTTGCCCTTCTTTGTACTCGCTCCATTTCCAGTACATCCTTCCTGAGGACCCCATCGCCTAGTTACCATGTGAAGTACCCGTAGTCCCAGTCTGGAGCCTAACGCCCCAGGGGATCAGGGCAAAGGTCCCGTCTCTTCGGAGGAGGACCATATGTACACCCTGTGTACTTTTTGTGTCTCACTTTTTGGCGTACACTTTATTTTGAACCGGGTGGAGTTTTTGGAGGGTGCTCACACATCACAGGCTTTAAAAAAAGACGAGAAAAGAAGCGGCGTGTATTACACAGCCATGAATCATATCTGATGGTTGCCATCCCCGGGACCGCAGTGTGTGTTCTGCTGTAAACATTTAATATTCTGATTGAGGTCTGCAGGGTTCAGCTCATCTCCTGCAAACTGTAACCAACTTTTCCCTGATTATGTTCCGAATATCCCGGAGTTTCCACCATTAATTATAGATGTCCCCTATTTCCTTTCCCTATAGAAGCATCTGTCTACAACATTCTCATTACATTTCATTCTACATATACAATAAACCGAAATCTATAGACAAATAGAAAAACTGCACAGCGGGATCACCTGAAGAGGGGAAGAAAATGCTTAAAGCGGAACTAAACCCGTTGATTTAATGGTTTCAAAAAATAGTTACATTCCCGGCATGCCAGGAATGCTAACTGTCACATTTTCTTGTGCTCTCAACCAAACTGTCAAACCATTACAGTAAGGCCCCTTTCACACTGGGGCAGTGGGTGCGTCAGCGGTAAAACAACGCTATTTTTAGCGCCACTTTACCGCCAATTTCGCGGCGCTATTTGTCCGCTAGCGGGGTGCTTTTACCCCCCCCCCCCACTAGCGGCCGAGAAAGGGTTAAAACCACCACAAAGCGCTGCTGCAGCAACGCTATGCCGGCGGTATAGCCACGGTGCCCCATTGATTTCAATGGGCAGGAGCGGTTTAGGAGCGTTATACACACTGCTCCTTCACCGCTCCAAAGATGCTGCTAGCAGGACTTTTTTTTAGCGTCCTACCAGCGCACCGCTCCAGTGTGAAAGCCCTCAGGGCTATCACATTGGAGACACAGCAGCGGCTCTTTCAGGGCGCTTTGCAGGCACTATTTTTAGCACTGTAGCGCCTGCAAAGTGCCCCAGTGTGAAAGCGGTCTTAATGGCTGGTGTCGTAACGGATCACATGTGCAGCATCATGGCAGTTACAGATCAAATCAGCCATAACATTCTGACCGCTGACAGGTAAAGTGAATAATATTGGTTATCCCCTTACAATGCCACCTGAAAGTGGGTGGGATATATTAGGCAGCAAGTGAACATGATGTCCGTGATGTCGAAAGCAGAAAAAAATGGACAAGCGTAAGGATTGGAGCGACTGTAACAAGACTGTGTGCAGTGTTCAGGACCCACCAAAAGGGATTCTGGAAGAAAGGAAGAACAGGCCAACTGGTCACGGGGTCATGGGTGGCCAAGGCTCATTGATTGAGGTGGGGGAGGGAAGGCACAATGATGGGGGGAAGGCTCATTGATGGGGGGTGAAGGATCATTGATGGGGGGGAGGGAAGGCTCAATGATGGGGGGAAGGCTTATTGATGGGGGGAGGGAAGGCTCATTTATGGGGGGGGGCTCAATGATGGGGGGAAGGCTCATTGATGGGGGGGTGAAGGATGATTGATGGGGGGGATCATTGATGGAGGTGGGGAAGGAAGGCTCATTGATGGAGGTGGGGGGAGGATCATTGATGGAGGGGGGAGAGAAGGATCAGTGATGGAGGTGGGGAGGGAAGGCTCATTGATGGAGGTGGGGAGGGAAGGCTCGTTGATGGAGGTGGGGGAGGGAAGGCTCGTTGATGGAGGTGGGGGAGGGAAAGCTCATTGATGGAGGTGGGGAGGGAAAGCTCATTGATGGAGGTGGAGAGGGAAGGCTCATTGATGGAGGTGGGGGAGGGAAAGCTCATTGATGGAGGTGGGGAGGGAAAGCTCATTGATGGAGGTGGAGAGGGAAGGCTCATTGATTGAGGTGGAGAGGGAAGGCTCATTGATGGAGGTAGAGGAGGGGAGGCTCATTGATGGAGGTGGAGGAAGGAAGGCTCATTGATGGAGGCGGGGAGGGAAGGCTCATTGATGGAGGTAGAGGAGGGGAGGCTCATTGATGGAGGTGGAGGAGGGAAGGCTCATTGATGGAGGTGGGGAGTGAAAGCTCATTGATGGAGGTGGGAGGAGGGAAGGCTCATTGATGGAGGTGGGAGTAGGGAAAGCTCATTGATGGAGGTGGGGAGGGAAGGCTCATTGATGGAGGTGGGGAGGGAAGGCTCATTGATGGAGGTGGGGAGTGAAAGCTCATTGATGGAGGTGGGAGGAGGGAAAGCTCATTGATGGAGGTGGAGGAGGGAAGGCTCATTGATGGAGGTGGGGAGTGAAAGCTCATTGATGGAGGTGGGAGGAGGGAAGGCTCATTGATGGAGGTGGGGAGGGAAGGCTCATTGATGGAGGTGGGGAGGGAAGGCTCATTGATGGAGGTGGGGAGTGAAAGCTCATTGATGGAGGTGGGAGGAGGGAAAGCTCATTGATGGAGGTGGGAGGAGGGAAAGCTCATTGATGGAGGTGGGAGGAGGGAAAGCTCATTGATGGATGTGGGAGGAGGGAAGGCTCATTGATGGAGGTGGGAGGAGGGAAAGCTCATTGATGGAGGTGGGGAGTGAAAGCTCATTGATGGAGGTGGAGAGGGAAGGCTCATTGATGGAGGTGGGAGGAGGGAAAGCTCATTGATGGAGGTGGGAGGAGGGAAGGCTCATTGATGGAGGTGGGGAGTGAAAGCTCATTGATGGAGGTGAAGAGGGAAGGCTCATTGATGGAGGTTGGGGAGGGAAGGCTCATTGACGGAGGTGGGGGAGGGAAGGCTCATTGGTGGAGGTGGGGGAGGGAAGGCTCGTTGATGGAGGTGGAGGAGGGAAGGCTCATTGAAGGAGATGGGGAGGGAAGGCTCATTGATGGAGGTGGGGAGGGAATGCACATTGATGGAGGTGGGAGGAGGGAAAGCTCATTGATGGAGGTGGGAGGAGGGAAAGCTCATTGATGGAGGTGGGAGGAGGGAAGGCTCATTGATGGAGGTGGGGAGGGAAGGCTCATTGATGGAGGTTTGGGGAGGGAAGGCTCATTGATGGAGGTGGGAGGAAGGAAGGCTCATTGATGGAGGTGGGGAGTGAAAGCTCATTGATGGAGGTTGGCGAGGGAAGGCTCATTGATGGAGGTGGGGGAGGGAAGGCTCATTGATGGAGGTGAGGAGGGAAGGCTCATTGATGGAGGTGGGGAGTGAAAGCTCATTGATGGAGGTGTGGAGGGAAGGCTCATTGATGGAGGTGTGGAGGGAAGGCTCATTGATGGAGGTGGGGAGGGAAGGCTCATTAATGGAGGTGGAGGAGGGAAGGCTCATTGATGGAGATGGGGAGGGAAGGCTCATTGATGGAGATGGGGAGGGAAGGCTCATTGATGGAGGTGGGGAGGGAAGGCTCATTGATGGAGGTGGGGAGGGAAGGCTCATTGTTGGAGGTGGGGAGGGAAGGCTGGCCTGTGTAGTCTGAGCCAATAGAAGAGCTACTGTAGAACAAATTGCTGGAAAATGAATGCTGGTTCTGATGGGTGTCAAAACACACAGAGCTTCGCAGTTTTTTGTGTATGGGGCTGCATAGCCGCAA
This sequence comes from Aquarana catesbeiana, assembly GCF_042186555.1. NCBI lineage: Eukaryota > Metazoa > Chordata > Amphibia > Anura > Ranidae > Aquarana > Aquarana catesbeiana. Next base: position 14,439,572 of record NC_133332.1, read on the forward strand.
ACCAGTCAGGGTGCTCATGCTGATTCGTGTCCACAGCCAAAAGCACCCACAAACACACACAATGGGCACATGAGTATCAGAACTGGACCACGGAGCAATGGAAGAAGGTGGCCTGGTCTAATTAAGAATGGTTTGAGGAACACAATGACGACTTTAACGTGTTGCCTCCAAATTCTCCAGATCTCAATCCAATCGAGCATCTGTGGGATGTGCTGGAAAAAGACGGCCCCACCTGGCAACTTACAGAACTTAAAGGATCTGTTACTGACAGCTTGGTGCCAAATACCACAGCGTACCTTCAGAGGTCTAGTGGAGTCCATACCTCGATGGGTAATGGTTGGTGGTTATAACGTTCTGGTTGATTGGTGTAAATCCAATCACGAAAATCTCATCTAACTTTAATCAGTTAATGTAATTTCAAATGTTCTCAAACATAATAAATCTGCAGCTTTTTTTTTAAAGTGTTACTAAAGTCAGATTTTTTTTTTTATTAAAATAACAAAATGTTATACTTACCTGCTCTGTACAGTAGTATTGCACAGAGCGGCCCCGATCCTCCTCTTCTCGGATCCCCGTCAGCGATCTTGGCTCCTCCTCTTCTTTATGTGTCCCCATAGCACGCAGTTTGCTATGGGGACAAACGGTGCATGCTTGCTTCCGACCTGTGTGTCTATGGAGCCGGGCTCTATGGACTTGCACCCGCCCCCGACTTCCTCTTCACTGCATCTGATTGACAGTAGCAAGAGCCAATGCCTCCTGCCGCTGCTCAAATGCAGTGTAAGGAAGAAGAGAGGGGAGAATAGATGCCTGCCCTCCACCCCCTCCCGCCGCTCTTTCCGGGTCTCCCCAAACCACCATTCGGCGCGTCCGCCGGCTAGGCTGAGACCCGAACAAAGCCGGATTCTGCTCTGATCGGGTCTGCGATGTAACACAACGTGTCACAACGTCACTTCCGGTTTACTCGAATGCCGGTTTAAAAAAAAATGACAGTATTCAGAATCGCCATTTTGGCGAACTGAATACTTTTAATTGCAAAGGAGGAATTTGGGGTCTTTTAGACCCCCCCTGGATCCCTCCATAAAGAGTACCTGTCACCACCTATTACTGTCACAAGGGATGTTTACATTCCTTGTGACAGCAATCAAAGTGATCAGATTTTTTCTTTTTTTTTAAGTGACAATGTAAAAAAAAAAAAAAATGAAAAAAAAAAGTTTAAAGCGCCCGCGAGCTCGCACAGCAAAGAAAACACATACTCAAGTCGCGCCCCGCAAATGTAAACAGTGTTCAAACCACACATGTGAGGTATCGCCGCGATCATTAGAGGGAGAGCAATAATTCTAGCCCTAGACCCCCTCTGTAACTCTAACCTGGTAACTGTTACATTTTTTTAAAGCGTCGCTTAATGGAGATTTTTTTAAGTATTTTTGGAGATTTTTTAGTTATTGTAGTTTGTCGCCATTCCACGAGCGTGCGCAAAGCGTGACATATTAGGTATCTATTTACTCTGCGTTACATCATCTTTCACATTATACAAAACAATTGGGCTAACTTTGCTGTTTAGTTTTTTTTTTTTTTCTTCTTTAATTCATGAAAGTGTCTTTTTTCCCCCAAAAAAGGTGTTTGAAAGACCGCTGCGCAAATACCATGTGACATAAAATATTATATACTGGTATATAATAAATAAATAAATATATATATATATATATATATATATATATATATATATATATATATATATATATATATAAATTTGGGGATTCTAAATAATTTTCTAGAAAAAAATACTGATTTTAACTTGTAAGCAACAAATGTCAGAAATAGGCTTAGTCATGAAAGGGTTTAATGTAAGCAATGTATTAAGGTAAAAAACATTTTTAGGTATATTATCACTTTAAGTATTTCCTGGTGATCCTGCCATGAAGGTCCTTGTTCAGGCACTTCCTGTTATATACGGTGACATGGTCCATTGTTGCCACTATTAGGAAGGATTATATTTAAGATTGCTTATGATGAGCATGGAAAATGTAGCTCAGGTTTTTATACCAGGACACTACCTGCCTGGAGTTTGCATGTTCTCCCTGTGCCTGCGTGGGTTTCCTCCGGGTACTCCGGTTTCCTCCCACACTCCAAAGACATGCTGGTAGGTTAATTGGATCATGTCTAAATTGTCCCTAGTATGTATGAATGTGAGTTAGGGACCTTAGATTGTAAGCTCCTTGAGGGTAGGGACTGATGTGAATGTACAATGTATATGTAAAACGCTGCGTAAATTGACGGCGCAATAAGTACCTGAAATAAATAAAATAAATAAAAAAAAAAAAATATATATATATATATATATATATATATATATATATATATATGTATGTGTATGAGAACTCCAGAGTTAGACATATGAGGCACTTCAGATTCAAAACTGGAATCCTCTCATCAGTACTCCATTAGGACATAAATCCAAGGAGAAAGGATAGAAGACTCGACATAGTGTAAAACCGTATATAAAATGTAATTTTTTTAAAAAAAGGTAAAACAATCACATTTCAGTAAACATCAAAAGCCATGGGTTGAATGGTGCATCACAAAAATCAAGTTGTGATGGCATAGGCAGGACAGCGGATCCAACGCGTTTCGTCTCAGTCAGACATCATCTGGGGTGTCCTGATGTCTCTGCTGTCACAATATTTATAGACAACGTACCCCCTCAAATGAGTAACCACACTGCTTAACACGGCGTCTAATCAGCCAAACACTTCTGGGGGTTTACCAGCCATGGATTGAATGGTGCATCACAAAAATCAAGTTGTGATGGCATAGGCAGGACAGCAGATCTGACGCGTTTTGTCTCAGGCAGACATCATCTGGGGTGTCCTGATGCCTCTGCTGCCAAAATATTTATAGACAACGCACCCCCTCAAATAAGTAACCACACTGCTTAACACGGCGTCTAATCAGCCAAACACTTCCGGGGGTTTACCGGCAAAATGGCGCAGAGGCGTGCGTGTCAAGCCTCGATCTGAAAGAGAGCCGAGCATGTCAAGCCTCGATGTGAAAACAGGGGAAGACACTGGAAGTAGCGCAATAACGTGCGCGTCAAGCCTCAATCCAAAGTGCTAGGCGAACGGGTCAAACCCAAATGGAAACGAGGAAGGACCGCCAGATATGACGGCATCATGGATATAAGTCAAGCCTCTTATACAAACAAAGGCCAAGACCGGCCCACGTACCATCAAAACCCAGTTCACTGCACGTTACCCAAGACTCTACATGGAGAGACCAGGCGAGGCAGCAGGCGCCATCTAGATAGCGGGTCACGCCTCGTTTAAAAAATGAAGGTGAGAACCGTAAAAAAATGACGTTGAGGCTGCAAATCTCGTCATATACTCAATCGTGACATAACATACATAACATGTATAAACAATAGCATTAGTAATAAATCTTCTGAATAAAGATAAAAAATAATTAAAACAAGGCAATACCGATTATAATTATATAAAATCTATATAAAAATTATATAATTATACAAGTGTTTTGCACATGTTTTCAGTGGCAGTTTGCAGGTGTTCAGGAGGTGATACTGCCACCTCTTGAGGTTATTTAAACCCAGGTGTACATTCTCAGAAACTCAATGTAGAGATTTCACCAATAGAGATTTCACCAATAGAAACCCCCAAGGAAGAAGAAGAAGAATATCTCCGGGTGGGTTTGAGTCTCCAGCACCCACTAAGAGGTGAAATATCATCTTTGGGCGGAGTGTCCCTTCAAATCTACTAGCTAGCTAGCATTTGTGTGCCATTTCCTGAGTGGTGAGGACCACTTAGTCTGGGAATTCTTCTGAAATTAGTCACGGGGGGGGGGGGGGGGGGGGGGGTTCCAGGTTCCCAGCAGGGGTTTGTGGTCATTTTTTGCTTTACAACTCTTTTCCTCTATTTGTGTCTTTAATTCAACGTGTTGATTTGCTGAAGGTTTTCTTTTGGGCAACAGTACCAACAGGAAGGTCACAGGGGTCGCAGCTACAAAATACTGCAAAGGAAAATAATGAGGGGGGGGGGGGGGGTTGAATGATTTCCAACCATTGTAATATTCCTGAGCTCTGGACAGCATGTTGGCAGCCACAGAGGCTGTTCAGAAGCTGATGGTTTCATACTCAGTGGAAGAAACTTCTGGAATCTGCAGAGGAAATCCATAATACCGTTTCCTTTGCTGATTGGGTTGCAGGCCATCAAAGGCTTTATATTTGGCACCTAAAACATCTGTATAAATATTGTGTCACTTTTGCTAGAGAAGAGAAATATGTGACACTCCTGGAGAGTAGTGGGATCACCAGGAGGCCTTGAGGTTTTTTTAGGTTCTAACCAGGCTGCATGGAGTTTGTCCATATGGGTTATCTCCAGCGCCCTTGGTTGGAGTAGTGTTGGGAACACATGCCAATGCTCGACTTGCTAAGAGTTGAACCTTGTTAAAAAGGCCAATCCCACTGAAGTGTATGGGGGGTGAATCTGGTTAGAGCAACTTCAGTCTCCCTTATGGTTGGACCCACCCCATCTTTGATGCCACCATCTTTAGACAGGGCCATCTTAATAAATGGAAGGCCCAAGGACCCATGTGCAGGGAGGCCCATGATCAGGGCCCTGAAAAGGGAGTCGGGTGCTGTGTTGGGGGTGCACTTGCGATTTGGCCGCTTATGCCCATCTCTTTTGACAGGAGTAACTGCAGTGTAATGCCTGTCAGAAGGAACAGCGGCTGGAGAGAGGATTCAGCTTTTTTACTCCCTCGTGCAGTTGTCTGTGAGTACAAGGGGGAAGGGGGGGACACAACTCTGATGTATGAGGACACTGTGATGGGGTAACCTGATGTAGGCTGGTAGGGTCCCCAGTGCATTAATTTGCCCAGGGGCCCATGATGCGATTATTATTTCTTTGGAAATACAGCACATACGGTGCCTTGAAAAAGTATTCACACCCTTTTAAATTTTACACATGTCATGTTACAGCCAAAAACGTAAATGTATTTTATTGGGATTTTATGCGATAGACCAACACAAAGTAGCACATAATTGTGAAGTGGAAGGAAAATGATAAATGGTTTTCAAAATTGTTTACAAATAAATATCTGAAAAGTGAGGGGGGGTACATTTGTATTCAGCCTCCTTTACTCTGATACCCCTAACTAAAATCTAGTGAAACCAATTGCCTTCAGAAGTCACCTAATTAGTAAATAGAGTCCACCTGTGTGTAATTTAATCTCAGTATAAATACAGCTGTTTTGTGAAGCCCTCAGAGGTTTGTTAGAGAACCTTAGTTAACAAACAGCATCATGAAGGCCAAGGAACACACCAGACAGGTCAGGGATAAAGTTGTGGAGAAGTATAAAGCAGGGTTTTATAAAAAAATATCCCAAGCTTTGAATGAATTAATGAATGAGTGACTTGTATAGCGCTACCTATGCGAACTGAATCGCCTCAGGGCGCTTTTTGCTGCCGGTGTCCATCCAAGCTTTGAACATCTCACGGAGCTCTGTTCAATCCATCATCGGAAAATGAAAAGAGTATGGCACAACTGCAAACCTGCCAAGACATGGCCGTCCACCTAAACTGACCGGCCGGGCAAGGAGAGCATTCATCAGAGAAGAGCCAAGAGGTCCATGGTAACTCTGGAGGAGCTGCAGAGATCCACAGCTCAGGTGGGAGAATCTGTCCACAGGACAACTATTAGTCGTGTTCTCCACAAATCTGACCTTTATGGAAGAGTGACAAGAAGAAAGACATTGGTGAAAGAAAGTCATAAGAAGTCCTGTTTGCAGTTTGCGAGAAGCCATGTGAGGGACACGGCAAACATGTGGAAGAAGGTGCTCTGGTCAGATGAGACCAAAATTTAACTTTTTGGCCTAAAAGCAAAACGCTATGTGTGCCGGAAAACTACCACTACACATCACCCTGAACACACCATCCCCACCGTGAAACATGGTGGTGACAGCATCATGTGGTGGGGATGCTTTTTTTCAGCAGGGACAGGGAAGCTGGTCAGAGTTGATGGGAAGATGGATGGAGCCAAATACAGGGCAATCTTAGAAGAAAACCTGTTAGAGTCTGCAAAAGACTTGAGACTGGGGGGGAGGACAATGACCCTAAACATACAGCCAGAGCTACAATGGAATAGTTTAGATCAAAGCATATTCATGTGTTACAAAGTCCAGACCTAAATCCAATTGAGAATCTGTGGCAAAACATGAAAATTGCTGTTCACAGACGATCTCCATCCAATCTGACAGAGCTTGGGATATTTTCCAAAGAAAAATGGGCAAAAATCTAGATGTGCAAAGCTGGTAGAGACATCCCCAAAAAGACTTGCAGCTGTAATTGAAGTAAAAGGGGGTTCTACAAAGTATTGACTCCGGGGGGCGCCATACAAATGTACCCCCCACACTTTTCACATATTTATTTGTAAAAAAAGTTGAAAAGAATTTATCATTTTCCTTCCATTTCACAATTATGTCCCACTTTGTGTTGGTCTATCACATAAAATCCCAATAAAATATATATTTACGTTTTTGGTTGTAACATGACAAAATGTGGAAAATTTCAAGGGGGTATGAATACTTTTTCAAGGCACTGCAGTGACTGCAGGCTCCTGGGTTTAGTAACACTTTAAGTGATTTCAACATGTTTTTGAATTATTGGGAGAGACTTATTGGGAGAGGAACTGAACACAAGATGCAATGCCGCTAAAACATGAATCTCCAACAAAGGGAGGTTTTCTAAAGTCTAAAGTTGCAGAATCGTAAAAATCAAGCCTTTTTTTTTTTTTTTTTTTCTTCAAAACTACTTTGGGGCAGTTTTACATGTTCTCACCTAACTGGTTAAAAAAATACCCTCATGATTCTAAAATAGTTTTTTTTTGGTTTTTAAACGTTAAATGTTTTTACCAAGCACGAAAATTAGAATTTTGCAGTAATCTGTGATTTTGTTCGCCATCCTGAGAATGGCAATGTCTGATCCGTCTCTCTCCTCCCTTCCCTCATCCCCGGTTTCCCAGCAGGTCCAAACACAGATGGACGCCTTATTGCGACAGAAGCAAAAATGCTACATTAATGTTTAAAGGGATTAAAAAAAAATCCTCTTGGCAGTGCTGGCATATGTTACCAGTTAATTGTGGAACTGGGAGATCCCCTGCTGCTTTAAAAGATGGAGTCTTTTTTTATTTTTTATTTTTTTTTATTTCACACGCGTTCTGCAGAGCTGGAGGAAAATGTCACATTTGTTGGTATAAATTCTGAGTTTACAAACAAAAAGCCCAGAATAAGTAAAAAAAATCTATATTATTTCTGGCCCGTTCTACGTCACCGAGGAGGAGAACTGAGCCGAGAAGTTTATATAGGCACAAAACGTTTTGGGGCTTTGATTTGTTTTGGACTTTTTTGTAGATAATTATTATTATTACTATACAGGATTTATATAGCGCCAACAGTTTGCGCAGCGCTTTTCAACATCAGGAAAGACAGTACAGTTACAATACAATTCAATACAGGAGGGATCAGAGGGCCCTGATCGTTAGAGCTTACAATCTAGAAGGGGGGGTCAGGTGGAACAAAAGGTAATAGCTGTGGGGGATGATCAGATGGAGAAAATGAAAATACAGTTGTTAGGTGTGGGTAGGATAGACTTCTCTGAAGAGGAGGGTTTTCAGGGATCGTCTAAAAGCTAATATGGTATAATCAGACAGATTGGGGTAAGGAGTTCCATAGGATTAGAGAGGCTCTGGAAAAGTCCTGGAGGTGAGCATGGGAGGAGGTCATAAGGGAGATAGCGAGTGGGAGGTCTTGAGAAGAATGAAGAGAACGATTAGGTTGGTATTTTGAGACTGGGTCAGTGATGTAGCTGGGGGCTAAGTTGTGGATGGCTTTGTAAGTAGTTGTTAGTATTTAATTTGTTGGCTGAGCGGAAGCTAGTGGAGGGATTGACAGAGAGGAGAAGCATACACAGAGCGATTGGTAAGGTGGATGAGTCTGGCAGAAGCATTCATGATGGATTGAAGGGGGGATGTAGAGCAGGCTTTCTCAACCTTTTAACCCTAGAGGAACCCCAAAAATTATTTTCAGGTCTCGGGGAACCCTTACTAAAACCAATTTATCAGGGGTCAATAGGAACAACGCACCTAAAACTGGTGGCCATTAGGAAGAATGTCCCCCTTAAAATGGTGCTCAGATTGCCACCCTTAAAGATGGCTAAAAAGATATTTGGTGTCATGCTGCCGGCTTTGCTAAGTGATGCTGAACCTTGAACTCTGTAGGCACCGTCAAAAAGGTGGTTCATCAGCCAAAGCTCAAGGAACCCCCAGCAACCTCTCGAGGAACCCCAGGGTTCCACGGAACCCTGGTTGAGAATGGCTGATGTAGAGGTAAGCCAATGAGGAGGGATTTGCAGTAGTCGAGGCGAGAGATGACCAGCGAGTGAATTAAGAGCTTTGTTGTGTCATTGGTTAGAAAGGGGCGTATTTTGGAGATGTTGCAGAGGTTGGGGCGGCAAGATTTGGACAGTGATTGGACGTGGGGCTTAAAGGAGAGTTCAGAGTCCAAGACTACACCTAGGACCTAGGCATGTAGGGATGGGCTTATAGTTGTGCCATCGATTTTGACAGAAAGATCAGGGGAAGAGATGCGAGGGGGAGGAAAAATTATAAGTTTGGTTTTAGAAAGATTAAGTTTGAGGAAGTGATGTGACATCCAGACTTATATATCGGATAGTAAATTAGTTATACGAGAGGAAACTGAAGGAGTGAGCCTAGGGGTAGAGAAATAGATTTGAGTGCCATCAGCATAGAGATGGTATTGGAAGCCATGGAAGGCTATCAGCTGACCCAGGGAGGAGGTGTAGATTGAAAATAGGAGAGGTCCAAGAACAGAACCTTGGGGGACCACAACAGAGAAAGGAAGAGGGGAGGAGGAAGTAGAATTGTAAGTAACGCTAAAGGTGCGGTTGGATAAGTAGGAGGAGAACCAACGAAGAGTACAGTCACGAAGACCAAAGGCATGGAGTTTTTTTTTTGAGGAGAGGGTGGTCAACCATATCAAAGGCAGCAGAAAGGTCCAGGAGTAGGAGTACAGAATAGTGTCCATTGGTTTTGGCCATTAGTAGATCGTTTGTTCGTTTTAGGAGAGCAGTTTCTGTGGAGTGTTGAGGACGAAATCCAGACTGAAGGGCATCAAGAAGGCTATTATCAGCAAGGTGGTCGCTCAGTCGGTTATAGACCAGACGTTCAAGGAGTTTGGATAAAAAGGGGAGCAAGGAGATGGGGCGTAAGTTGGCAAGATTGCTTTGTGGAAGGAAATTAATAACTTTCAAAGTTCAGAAAAGTGCTTAAAGCTAAAATCCGGGCACAAAAACTTTCAGTGAACCCTTTCATTGTCAGAGACGTTTTTGCATTTTTTTGCACACTTGCACTTTAGGCCTGAAGACTAGCTAAAACTAGGGATGAAAAGGGTTTGGTGAACTTCAAATAAATTCAGGTGCTGAACTCGAAGCCCATTGAAATCAGTGGTGACCCGAATTTGTCAAATCAAAAATGCCCATTTTCCTTTTGTCTCCAAAAGTCCCCCGAAATATTAAATTTTTAATTTTTTTTTTTTAACAGTTGGACATTTACAGCACTAGAAGTCTTTATCCCCTACTTATCTGTACACAAGTGGAGTGATCAAAATATTCAGTGGGTGGAAGACATTCTAGTTAATGGTGTACCTAAGCCTTTCTCTGAACTAAATTCCCTACACAGTATTCCCTCTTCTGAGTTATACATATCTCAGGGAGGTGCAGTCCGGGGAGGCAGGTGAGGCAGGGCCATGAACATTAAAAAAATAAAAAATAAATAAAAACATTTTTACATTTTTTTTTTTAAAATCGACTTCGAGGGTCTCAGCTCAGCGACCTGGGGTCACAGAGACTGAAGTCCTACCCCACTACTGTCTTAATTTGGGGCTCCTATGACCTATCATTCAGGAGATATGGGGCGCCTTGTGCAGCCTGTCAGAAGCTACATACAGAGCGGTCAGTTTAAATACAAGCTGGCACACTCTGTTTGCAGCAGACTGAGAGGATGAGTTCACCGTGCCTCTCCTCACTTCTTATCAGAGGCACTGAGCTCAATGGACAGCTTGGAGCCTTGGACCAATGGTAAAGTACCATTAGCCCAATCTGTCCAATAAAAATGCTGCAGTGGAGGCACGCCTCTCACTGCAGTGTTATAGAAGAGGGCGTGTCTAAAAGACAAATGCTCCCTTCCAGCTCAGCCCTCTTAACTACAAGCAAAAAACGTGTTTATGTGTATAAGATTTACACAATCCCGTGTTTTTCTCACACAGTTAAGAAGGAGAATGAGAATCTGCTGCTGCTGAAAAGGTACAAGCCAAATCATATATTATTATGCTATATGTTATAAGATAAGAATTTATTATTTACCTTTTTACTGTGAAATTACTGGTTGGAAGTTATAACTTGAAACTTCAGTAATTTGTCCGTTAAGCCACCTGCTTGAGTACAGATTTTTTAAAATATAGTAAATTATCTTAAAAAATAATTTATAATAATTATTTGTATATTACTTATGGTAATTAACCCGTTACCACCCAGGTCAATTCTGACACTTCTCTCCTACATGTAAAAATCATCATTTTTTTTGCTAGAAAATTACTCAGAACCCAAAAACATATATATATATATATATATATATATATAAATATATATATATAGTTTTAGCAGACACTCTAGGGAATAAAATGGTGGTCATTGCAACTTTTTATGTTACACAGTATTTGCGTGGCAATTTTTCAAACAAAAGAAATTGTTTCATGAATAGAAAAATAAACACTAAAGTTAACCAGATTTTTTTGTACACTATGAAAGATGATATTACGCCGAGTAAATAGATACCCAACATGTCACGCTTTAAAATTGCGCACACTTGCGGAATGACGCCAAACTTCAGTACCTTAAAAATCTCCATAGGCGATACATTAAAAATGTTTACAGGTTACATGTTTAGAGTTACAGAGGAGGTCTAGTGCTAGAATTATTGTTCTCGCTCTAACGTATGTAACCTGTGTCTATCTGGCTCTGATACTAGCCAGTGCCTCCCCAGCCATTAACCTCACCGCACGTCCCTGGTATATCAGAATGACCAAATTTCTGAAGACTAGTCCTATCCCAGCAATCAAAATTCCTTCCTCGATATATGCTTTTCTACAAATCTCCCACACCTAGCTCTAAAGGTATCTCTCTCTTTTATAATGCTCTTCAATGCAAAACTACTTTCTGCAAGACTGGTCCTATCCCGCGATGGGAGATGGATTTGCAGAAGACCTACGCGCCAGAACAATGGCTCCAGGCAATTTAGATTCACTCATAGTATTTCAAGGTGTACAAACCACTGGGAACTCTCTCAAAAAATAATCTCTCATTGGTATTTCACACCCTACCAAGTGGCACAATTCTACCCCTCCCAATCACCTTAACGCTGGCATAACTGTGTTCAAATAGGCAACCTCTACCATACTTTATGGGCCTGTAAAGGTCTAACAAGTTTCTGGAATCAAGTATTTGATTTGGTCATGGGTATTCTAACCCCACCTAGTCTAGATTTGGCCCTACTTAACCTAGATATTGGGAATTTCCCATCCCCATTTTGTTTAGTAGTTGCCCATATACTAGTACTGACATCTAGAATGGTCATTACTAGATATTGAAAATCGGAAAAGGCTCCCAACCTATCTGAAGTGGTTGCGTCGCTCAACCTCACTTATGAGTATGAAAAATCCTTAGCCATACGCTCCGGTAGGCTAAGCAAATTTGAAAAAGCACGAAAATAGTGGCTACCCTGGGTTAAGGCTTAACACTTGTATATCTTGATATGACTTGTTACTGAACTTCTCGTTAATTATGCTTCGTCCATAAGTACTGTGCTTTATACGTTCTGTTACTGTACTAATTGTATTAAATATAGTGTTCATGTCTGATACTATGTTCCATTTTTTTTTCTCTTTTGCTATCTCTGTCCCATTTGGGGGGATTTCTCCTCACAGGTCCTGTAGACACAACAGGAAGTAAGAGGAGCATTCACCAGAGTGAGGGAAATTGCCTATTAATGCCTTCTCCAAAATTGTAGGGCATGAGGGGTGGGTCTTAGACACCCTGGGCTCACAGAAAGTAAGTTTTATTGAGGTTTGGCATCATTCAACCTGGAAGAGGACCTGAGCTGGATTTGGTGAGTTTGTAGGCAGGTGCAGTTAGCTACTTTGCCACTGGGTGGCTCTGTACCAGAATAGTGTGAAAGATGATTTGACAAAGGAGGCCATGCCTTCGAAAAGCATCATTGTGGCCACTGTGACTCGTGTCTCCGTCTCTTTGTCCCCCTCTGTGTTGCAGTCTTCTGGCTACAGAGTGTGGCGCCGGCTGGACCGGGCACATGCGTAGTAGCACTTGCATGCCAGGGATTTGCATCAACGGCCCCTGGGGAGTCCAGGCTGTCAGCTGGCCTTTTTGGAGTTGATATCCCACCCAGGTCTTTCCGCTGGCCATCAAGGAGGCACTCCACTAATCAGGCCTGTATGGTAGAGTGGCCAGACGGAAGCCACTCCTCAGTAAAAGGCACATGACAGCCCACCTGGAGTTTGCCAAAAGGCACCTGAAGGACTCTCAGACCATGAGAAACAAAATTCTCTGGTCTGATGAAACAAAGGTTGAACTCTTTGGCCTGAATGGCAAGCGTCATGTCTGGAGGAAACCAGGCACCGCTCATCACCTGGCCAATACCATCCCTACAGTGAAGCATGGTGGTAGCAGCATCATGCTCTGGGGATGTTTTTCAGCAGTAGGAACTGTCACACTAGTCAGGATCGAGGGAAAGATGAATGTAGCAATGTGCAGAGACATCCTTGACGAAAACCTGCTTCAGAGCACTCTGGACCTCAGACTGGGCGAAGGTTCATCTTCCAACAGAACAATGACCCTAAGCACACAGCCAAGATAACAAAGGAGTGGCTATGGGACAACTCAGTGAATGTCCTTGAGTGGCCAAACCAGAGTCCAGACTTGAACCCGACTGAACATCTCTGGAGAGATCTGAAAATGGCTGTGCACCGACGCTCCCCATCCAACCTGATGGAGCTTGAGAGGTCCTACAAAGAAGAATGGGAGAAACTGGCCAAAAATAGGTGTGCCAAGCTTGTAGCATCATACTCAATACTTGAGACTGTAATTGGTCCCAAAGGTGCTTCACCAAAGTATTGAGCAAAGGCTGTGATACTTATGTACATGGGATTTTTTCGTTTTTTATTTTTAAGACATTTGCAAAGATTTCAAACAAACTTCTTTCACGTTGTCATTATGGGGTATTGTTTGTAGAATTTTGAGGAAAATAATGAATTTAATCCATTTTGGAATAAGGCTGTAACATAGGAAAATGTGGAAAAAATGTTAAACAACAGCTGACTTGCATTTTTGTGTTTTGTGCCCCAGCCTGGAACCGACCTTTTAAGAGATGGGGTTGACTTTAACCACCGCACGCTGCGTCCACATAACCCAATACAAGGAAATGAAATCATCCATGAAACTTCAGAAGTGCTGAACCTTCTTCCCAGACAGGAATAACGAGCGGAGCAGAAAACGAGGAGGAGATTGTTTGGCTTTCTCCCGGGGGTTTGCGAGGAAGTTACGCTGGAACACGAGGGCCGAGGATCCTCGCCGCGCAAAACTCATTTTATATTGTCTAATTGTTAATCAGAGAATAGAGGCATGGAAAGAATAATGTAACACAGCAGTATGTTAATCACCTGATCTGGGCCGCTCCAAATGTCCTCACAACAGCCAAATTGTTCATTATGTGCAGGAGAGGGACGCTTATTGGAGTCTCCTCAGTAGGCGCATGATAAATGTGCGAAATTAATTTTAAATTATAAAAATGGGATTAATGAGAACACAATCCCTTGATGGGGTTTGGAAGTTAAGACGGCTGCTACTTTTAACCACGTTACGGCGAACGACAAGCAGAAAAGAAGTTTAGAACTTCTGAAGAACAACAAAATTACAGCTTCATACGTAATCCCCCCCCCCCCCCGAAAACTGGCGACAAGACCACACAAGGTCAGGTCATCCCGCGTTGCTTCGTATATCTTTGTATTGGGCACTCCTGCTCTTTGATGAACCCTTTACTTACTAAGGAGGCTCTACAGTCCTTCTGAATTCTTCTAAAAAAGAAATTATTTATAAATCCTCTTCCCATATTTCCTATTTGTACCTGACTTCCTAATTTACTATTGTAGAAACCTACATACTGAGTCAATATCCTTATACCACTTACACAGAGCGTTCGCAAACCTTCTCTTTCCGGTCCCCCCTCTCAGTGGCCCCATGGGAAGCCGCTGCCCCTGAGGGCACTCATGCATGCTTGCACCAGTGGCGGCTGGTGCTCAAAATTTTTTTGGGGGGGCGCAAACAAACTGAAAAAAAAAAACAATCAATTGCAGCCACTGTGCCCATCAAACTCAGCCACTGTGCCATCGAAAGCAGCCACTGTACCCATAAATTGCCGCCACCATGCCATCAAACGCAGCTCCTGTACCCATCATTTGCTGCCACTATGCCCATCAATTGCCGCTACTGTGCCCCATCAATTGCTGCCAGTGTGCCCATCAATTACGGCTACTGTGCCCCATTAATTGTTGCCAGTGTGCTGTGCCCCAACAATTGCCGCTACTGTGCCCATTAATTGCTGCCAGTGTGCCCCATCAATTGCCGCTACTGTGCCCCATCAATTGCTGCCAGTGTGCCCCATCAATTGCCGCTACTGTGCCCCATCAATTGCTGCCAGTGTGCCCATCAATTGCCGCTATTGTGCCCCATCAATTGTTGCCAGTGTGCCCATCAATTGCTGCCCGTGTGCCCCATGAATTGCTGCCAGTGTGCCCCATCAATTGCCGCTACTGTGCCCCATCAATTGCCGCTACTGTGCCCCATCAATTGCTGCCAGTGTGCCCATCAATTGCTGCTACTGTGCCCTTCAATTGCTGCCAGTGTGCCCATCAATTGCTGCTACTGTGCCCTTCAATTGCTGCCAGTGTGCCCCATCAATTGCTGCCACTGTGCCCTTCAATTGCCGCTACTGTGCCCATCAATTGCTGCCAGTGTGCCCATCAATTGCCGCTACTGTGCCCCATGAATTGCTGCCAGTGTGCCCCATCAATTGCCGCTATTGTGCCCCATCAATTGCCGCTACTGTGCCCCATCAATTGCTGCCAGTGTGCCCATCAATTGCCACTACTGTGCCCCATCAATTGCTACCAGTGTGCATCGCCCGGGAGTCGGGACTTACCTGTCTGGCAGCGGGTCACGGTGGTGTCCTCAATGTCCACGCTCCTCGACGTCTCCGGTCCTCTCTATCAGGCGTCCAATCACAGTGCCTGTTGTTTCAGCCAATCAGGAGACAGGTAACCAGACCCGAGCACTTGATTGGCTGAGAGGCGAGTCAGTGTTAGGAAATCAATTTATTCGCTTTCCTAACACAACACTGAGTAAAAAGCAAATGCACAGCATTGCGCCCGCTGTTTACCATTTTGTAAGCCTATTAGAGCCCACGGCTCTAATCAGGAGCCTCCAAAAAAATCCCTGCTGCTGTAATACAGGTGCCCGGCGCCAGACAAGGGGCCGGACACCTGAATAGGGTGCGGCGACCATAGATAGATTCATGCTTGTGATTAGCTCACTGCTTGTGATTAGCGCTCCGCAGTGCCGACTTCCTGGAGGGCTCTGCACGTGCGAATTGCGAACACGCCCAAGCTCATCCTTAGCAATGAACGATGATTGCACCCACATGTATAACTCACAAATAAATCGAACCCCTTCACGCCGACGTAACACAGATATGCGTCCTTCGGCTTGAATGGGGTTGTGCCGGGGTGGTGCCTGCAGCTGCAGCATCACCCCGGTACCGTTTCTTAGAGCCGACGGTCGGCTTTCCTGTAATGACAACCGACACGGATAAGTGGCCTCTTAGCTGCTATAACAAACAGCGGGAGGAGACGCCCCCCCCCGACATCCACCATCTTCCGCGGCTAGCCTGAGTTCTCCCGCCCAACCGGGAGGCCCGAGCGACCAGTCGGGACGAAAGCATGATCGGCTTCGATCGGGTCTCAGATTTAGTAACCCTGGAGGGATGTCGCGACATGACTTCCAGTTTACAAAAGACTTAAAAGGTGCCGACCTTTAATAAAAAATCCACTTAAAAGCATTCAAAACGCCAAGTTTGGCAGTTTTGAATACTGTCAAAGGAGGGATTTGGGATCTTATAGATGCAGATCTCTCCATAAAGAGGACCTGTCACGTGGCTATTACTGTTACAGGGGATGTTTACATTCCTTGTGACAGCAATAAAAGTGATCGAAAAAAAAAAGGGACAGTGTAAAAAAAAAAAAAAAAATTAAATAAATAAGAAAAAAAAAAAATTAAAGCACCCCATCCTTCCATGCTCGCGCGCAGAAGCAAACGCATACATAAGCTGCGAACGCAAAAGTAAACCGCGTTCAAACCACACGTGTGAGGCATCGCCGCGATCGTTAGAGCGAGACCTCCTCTGTAACTAAACTGGTAACCTGTAGAAATTTTTTAAAGCGTCACCTAAGTACTGTAGTTTGTCGCCATTCCACCAGTGTGCACAATTTTAAAGCCTGACATGTTGGGTATCTATTTACTCGGGCTACCTTTACTGTGTTGTGTTTTTTTTTTTTTTAATTCATGAAAGTGTATTTCTTCCAAAAAAATCGCATTTGAAAGACCCCTGCGCAAATACAGTGGGAAAATATAAATAATGAATAAAACAAATAATAATAATAATAAAAATAAACAATATATAAAATATTGCAACGATCGCCATTTTATTCTCTACGGTCTCTGCTAAAAAAATATAGATAGATAGATAGATAGATAGATAGATAGATAGATAGATAGATAGATAGATAGATAGAGATATCTATAGATATTTTCTAGCAAAAAATACAGATTTTACCTTGTAAGCAACAAGTGTCATAAAAAAGGCTTAGGCATGAAGGGGTTAAACTGATAAGCTGTTTTTAAAATTGGAGAATTTTAGGTACTGTAGTTTGCCACTATTTCACAGGCAGTTTTAAATCTTGACATGTTTGGTATCTATTTACTCAACGCAACATCATCTTTTTTTTTTGATTTTATGTCTACTAAAAATTCATTTTGGTGTATAGTTTTTAATCGGCTGTGAAAATATCATGTGACATAAAATACTGTAACAGCCACCGTTTTATTCTCCATGTACTCTACTTTTAGAAAATATATATTATTTATAACTTTCTAGCAAAAAAAATGCTGATTTTAACATGTGTGTGAAAATGTAAAAAATTGTCCCACACAGCAAGTTAGAGGAAAGAACATGAAAAATAGAAGAGGGATGGAGAGTACAGAAAAAGTATGAATATTTATCCTTTACTTGCCTGAATAAGCGCAGACTACTTTCTGCAGAGATCCTGAGGGGCTGCCCCATAAGTGCCAAAGGGCCGCAGGTTGGGCGCCCAGGGGGTTTAGATTCATTGTCTCCAAACTGGAGCCAGAGGGCCAGAGCTGGAATTTGCTTGATTTTATCCGACCCTTGGGGCACTACTTCTTCCAGTGACACAAGGCAGTATTACTTCTACTGATGCCAATGATGGGGCACTATTCCTTCTACTGACACCAATGATGGGGCACTATTCCTTCTACTGATGCCAATGATGGGGCACTATTCCTTCCACTGATACCAATGATGGGACACTATACCTCCTACTGATACCAATGATGGGGCATTATTACTCCCATTGATACCAATGACAGGACACTATTTCTCCCACTAATACCAGTGATGGGGCACCTTTCCTCCCTCTAATACCAATGATGGGGCACTATTCCTCCCACTGATACCAATGATGGGGCACTATTCCTCCCTCTATTACCAATGATGGGGCACTATTCCTCCCTCTAATACCAATGATGGGGCACTATTCCTCCCTCTAATACCAATGATGGGGCACTATTCCTCCCACTGACACCAATGACGGGACACAATTTCTCCCACTGACACCAATGATGGGGCACTATTCCTCCCACTGACACCTGTGATGGGGCACTATTCCTCCCACTGACACCTGTGATGGGGCACTATTCCTCCCACTGACACCAATGATGGGGCACTATTCCTCCCACTGATACCAGTGATGGGACACTATTCCTCCCACTGATACCAATGATGGGGCACTATTCCTCCCACTGATACCAGTGATGGGACACTATTCCTCCCACTGATACCAATGATGGAGCACTATTCCTCCCACTGATACCAATGATGGGGCACTATTCCTCCCACTGATACCAGTGATGGGACACTATTCCTCCCACTGATACCAATGATGGGGCACTATTCCTCCCACTGATATCAATGACAGGGCACTATTCCTCCCACTGATACCAATGATGGGGCACTATTCCTTCCACTGATACCAATGATGGGGCACTATTCCTTCCACTGATACCAATGATGGGACACTATTCCTTCCACTGATACCAATGATGGGGCATTGGTTACGCCCAGGGATACCAGGGCATTTTTTTAGTCTTACTCGCCAAAGTCTGTCCCCCTACAGTCTGTAGGACAGTAGACTGGCCCTTTAGAAAGATTGGAGACCCCCTATATTTAGATCATGAAATGGGGGAAAACTTGAAAGCTTTCTTATTTTGGGTGGTGTTCCACTTTAACATGGGACTGTCCAGCAGTCATACTGTTAACCCTTCGCAGACCGTCACAACAATTGTACAATGTGCGAGCAGGATATGAAGCACGATGACATCTAACAACCTCCTCACACTAAACAACACATCTGTAAAATGAAAGAAAAAAAAGGAAAAACGAAGGTTAAAATACTTTTATGGCAAAAACGCTTCCTGATGAAGCAACGACATTTTTCACTTAAATCGTTTTTATTGGTCTTATTTGCCTAATAGGTTTTGTGTGCGCAGGAAATTTTACGTCTGACTTTTTAACGGAGAGTTTCAGGAAGCCGAATGACTGCGGGGGGAAAAAACAAAAAATAATAAACGTCTTCATAAAGTGTTCTGGGAAAGTGTTCAGATCGACTTTGTGTTCTAACGCTGAAACCGCGGCCAAACGGCAAAATCCCACATCTGAAATACATAAGTGGGAATTGTCCTACCTGTCAGAGGCTTCTTAATTGCATTCCGCCCGCTCTCGTGATTGGCACAGCCCTGGTGAATGGGGGGGGGGGGGGGGACGTCGCTGTTCAGCGCTGGCTTCAGATCTGAACAGAGAATCGATTTTCGAATAATGTTAGAAAATTTCTTTTTTTACTTTTCGCTCAGATGTCAAATCTGTCACAAAACCATCATATTGTTATATAATGGACTGAACAGAGCCGGTTAACCCCTTGCTGCCCATGTAACATGTAGAACCCTTCTAGTGTAGTGTAGAGTAGGCTGCCAGGTAAGTTTAGTTAGCTCCTATGTAATCCGAATTGATTGATTAGGGCTGCTCAGTGTTTCACTAACTGCTTCTCTGTTGCTTCTCCCTGTCTTCCTCCAGATTTACAACTATGCATTCTTATTTTGCAGATTTGCACTACAGAACATGTTCCATAGGAAACCATGTTAACCACTTGCCGACCAGCCGCCGCAGTTGTACTGCGGCAGAATATCACGAAACACGAAAGCTGGGCGAAACAACGTTATGTTACATCGCTTCTTCCTGCGGCCACTAGGGGCGCGAGCGTGCCCGCTGCTTTCCCCCAGAGCCGATGCAAGTGCCCAGCGGGCAGGATCACCGCCGGGCTCCCGCGGTCGCTGCTGGCACACCGAGAACCGGGATCTCTGTGTGTAAACACACAGTTTCCGGTTCTCTGAGGGGAGAAGAGTATGAACAGAAGATCTGTCATCTCCCCTACACAGTCCCCTCCCCCCTTCAGTTAGAACACACACTAGGGAACACAATTAACCCCTTGATCGCCCCCTAGTGTTAACCCCTTCCCTGCCAGTGACATTTTTACAGTAATTGGTGTGCATTTTTATAGCACTGATCGCTGTATTAATGCCAATGGTCCCAAAAATGTGTCAAAAGTGTCTGATGTGTCCGCCATAATGTCACAGTCCCGATAAAAATCGCAGATCGCCACCATTACTAGTAGAAAAAAAAATAACAATAAAAATGCCATAAAACTATCCCCTATTTTGTAGACGCTATAACTTTAGTGCAAACCAATCAATGTACGCTTATTGCGTTTTTTTTGTTTTTTTTTACCAAAAATATGTAGAAGAATGCATATCGGCCTAAACTGAAGAAAGAAATAGTTTTATTATATATTTTTGGGGGATATTTATTATAGCGAAAAGTAAAAAATATTGCGTTTTTTTTCTAAATTGTCGCTCTATTTTTGTTTATAGCGCAAAAAATAAAAACCGCAGAGGTGATCAAATACCACCAAAAGAAAGCTCTATTTGTGGGGGGGGGGGAAGGACATCAATTTTGTTTGGGTGCCACGTCGTACGACCGCGCAATTGTCAGTTAAAATGGCCCAGGGCCGAAAACGCAAAAAAAGTGCTCTGGTCAGGAAGGGGGTAAAACCTTCCGGGGCTGAAGCGGTTAAATGCAAAATGCAAATAGCACCAAAAAATGCATATGTGTGAACCAGGCCTTCTAGAGGTCACTTCCATACCGGGCCAATCCTGGCATTCATCTCCTACGTGTAAAAATCATAATTTTTTTTTTGCTAGAAAATTACTCAGAACCCCCAAACATATTTTATATATATATATATATATATATATATATATATATATATATATATATATATATATACATATACATATATACGTATATATATATATCTATGTGTATATATATATATGTGTATATATATATATGTGTATATATATGTATATGTATATATATGTATATATATATACATACACATATATACATATATATATATATACATACACATATATATATATGTATAGTCCAGGGGGTGAGGTGCACGTAGATCACAGCAGTATGTGCTAAAGCAATCAAGCCTTCCCAAGGGCTTAAATATAAAAAAAATCAAGTGGGATTGCTGCACAAAAATAATTTTTAATGAAGAATTGTCAAAAAAGACATCAAAAAGACATCAAAAAGATAAGGCAGTCAGGGCTAATACAGATCATGCCTATAAATGACCACATACATGGTGGAATATATAGCTCATCGTTAGTCAATTTAGAAAGTCAAACAATCTGTTATCAATTAGTTCATTAGTAAATCATTGCATGAAACTCTGTTTAAACACATAATATAATACAATCATGGAAACGAAAGGTCAACAGTAATGTCAGTGTTCTCACACCGTACAGGATATCTCAATCAGGAATCCTAAAAATAAAGTGAATCCAAATATTATATATAAATTATATAAAAAATATAATGAAAATAGTAAAAATATAATAAAAATTACTAGAACTGTATCAATTAATGGTGTATAAATCCACCTGATGACATATAACGACCTATCTACTAGAGCTGCACAATTTTGGCTAAAATGAGAATCACGTTTTTTTTTTGCATAGAATAAAGATCACGATTCTTTCAGGATTCTCACGGTGTAACATCTTTCACATTATACAAAAAAAAAATTGGGCTAACTTTACTGTTAAGTTTTTTTTTTTTAAATTCATTAAAGTGCATTTTTTCAAAATAAATTGCATTTGAAAGACCTCTGCGCAAATACGGTGTGACATAAAATATTGCAACAATCACCATTTTATTCTATAAAGTCTCTGCTTAAAAAAAAAAAAAATACATAAATAACTATAGATATATATAGATATATAGATCTATATATATCTATATATATATATATAGATATATATCTATATATCTATATATATATATATATAGATATATATATATAGATATATATCATGTTTGGGTGTTCCAAGTAGTTTTCTAGCAGAAATTAATGATTTTTTTACTTGTAATCAACAAATGTCAGAAAAGGTTTGGTCTTTAAGGCCCGGTTCACACTTGTGCGATGGCAGACATCGCATGTAATTCGCAGCGCACTGCTGTTCACATTACATGCGATGTCTGTGCGGTGCGATTTCAGCCATACAGATAGTGTGGCTGATATCGCACCGCATTCGGTCCAAACACGCACAAGACCCTTTTTTCTGCTCGGACCAGAATCGGATCACATGTGTGTTCACACATATGCGATCTGATTCATGTCCAAACTGTCAGTTGGCAGTGCGATACGCGAGCTGAACTGGGGGTGTCATTAACAATGTATTGACACTCCCCAGCAGCTCGCATATGGCAGTGTGAACTGCGATGTGGGAACCCGCAGTGGATTCTCAGGGTTCTCGCATCGCACAAGTGTGAACCGGGCCTTAATGGTTAAACTTCCTTCATTTACACACTGGAGTTCTTTCCTTTGATAAAAGAAGGAAAAGATACTTTGTTTCTACTGATAAAAGAAGGAAAAGATACTTTGTTTCTACTGATAAAAGAAGGAAAAGATACTTTGTTTCTACTGATAAAAGAAGGAAAAGATACTTTGTTTCTAATGATAAGAGAACGAAAAGATACTTTGTTTCTACTGATAAAAGAAGGAAAAGATACTTTGTTTCTACAGATAAAAGAAGGAAAAGATACTTTGTTTCTACAGATAAAAGAAGGAAAAGATACTTCGTGTCTAATGATAAAAGAAGGAAAATATACTTTGTTTCTAATGATAAAAGAACGAAAAGATACTTTGTTTCTAATGATAAAAGAACGAAAAGATACTTTGTTTCTACTGATAAAAGAAAGAAGCCAATAAAAAAATCATATATAATCCTAAACAACCAAAATGATATCAACTCAAAGAAATAAATACAAATCGAAAAATCTGAATTTAACCCCTTAGGTTGGAGGGTTTCAAGCTCATGTATCCAATTCACCTCTCGTTTTCTCAACTCCAATTCTCTGTTGCCTCCCCGTCTATTTTTAGATACACCCTCTATTACCATGAATCTAAGCTGTGTGTCCTTTTTTCCATAAAGTGTCTAACTAATGGAAGCTTATCCAACTTATCTCTAATGGAATATTTGTGTCTCGCTGTGCGATCTTTTATTTTCTGTGTAGTCTCTCCTACATAAATGAGGCCACAAGGGCAGTTAATGATATATATGACATAGGAGGATTGCCAGGTGTAGTAGTCTTTTATGAATATATCATAACCTTTTTGGGGGATGAGACTTTTGCCTTTAATCATACCTGTGCACTGTATGCAACAGAGGCAAGGGGAATGAACCCTTATTTTTAGGACCTAAAAACATCACACATGGAGTGGGTATGGAGTATTGGTCAGATTTTACTAATTTATCATGAATAGTCCTCCCACGACAATATGAGGGTAGGGGAGGATTATAAAAATTCAGGAACCGAAGGATAACATGCTATTCAAAATTGACCAGTGTTTTTTAACAACTTCCACCCAGGAAAGTTTGGCTGCTGAATGACCAGGCCATTTTTTGCGATTCGGCACTGCGTCGCTTTAACTGACAATTGCGCGGTCATGCGATGCTGCACCCAAACAAAATTCACGTCCTTTTTTTCCCACAAATAGAGCTTTCTTTTGATGGTATTTGATCACCTCTGCGGTTTTTATTTTTTGCGCTATAAACAAAAAAGATCGACAATTTGGAAAAAAACACAATATTTTGTACTTTTTGCTATAATAAATTTTTTTTTTTTTTTAAAGCGAATTTTTTCTCAATTTAGGCCGATACGTATTCTTCTACATATTTTTGGTAAAAAAAAGGCAATAAACGTATATTGATTGGTTTGCGCAAAAGCATTTTTATTTATTTATTTTTACTAGTAATGGTGGCGATCTTCGATTTTTATCGGGACTGCGACATTATGGTGGACACATCGGACACTTTTGACACATTTTTGGTACCATTGGCATTTACACAGCGATCAGTGCTATAAAAATGCACTGATTACTGTAAAAATGTCACTGGCAGTGAAGGGGTTAACACTAGGGGGTGATCAAGGGGTTAACTGTGTTCCCTGGGAGGTGATCCTAACTGACGGGGGAGGGAACTGACTAGAGGAAGTGACGGATCGTGGTTCCTAGCTAATAGGAACACACGATCTGTCACTCCTCACAGAACAGAACAGGGATTTGTGTGCTTACACACCCACTTCCGTGTTCTGTCCCTCGTGCTCGCGATCGCTCGTGGCCGGCGGTCATCGCGACCGTCGGCCACGAGCATTGGCTCCCCCCCGCGCACCTGCTATGCCATTCCTGCGAGCCGACAAATAGCTACGACGGTTCGTGGAATTGTGCCGACCTGCCGCAGTAAAATGATGGTGGCTAGTCGGCAAGCGGTTAATGATGTTATTTATTTTGTTAGAAAATGGATGGAATTGAGAAATGAAAGGCATTCTGCGACTTGAACTCCTGATTTTGTTGTTATTATATAAATTGATACGTTCAAAGTGAACCAAATCTTTAGGATATCCTCGCTTTCGCAGCCTGTCTTCCATTTCATTCAATCTAATTTTACAAGTGTCTGCAGTACTTGTAATCCTTGATACCCGTTTAAATTGGCTCCGGGGGATGGATTTAAAACCCCTCGGAAGATGAAAGCTAGAAAATTGTAACAATTGATTACGGTCAGTGGGTTTTCTGTATAGATCACTGACAATGTGTCCATCTTGTATAGATAACAATGTATCCAAGAATGGAGTTGCTTCATAATTAATGGACATATCCAATTTTAAAACAGGAATTAACAAATTTAAATATGAATTGAATAATGACAGTGAGTCAAGGTCCAGATGGCAAAGGCGTCGTCAATGAACCTGTACCAAACTGTACAGTTATCATTGAATAATTTGCAATTGTAAATGAATGCCTGTTCTAGCATATCCATGAATGCATTGGCATATGGGGGTGCCACATTAGAGCCCATCGCTGCTCGAGCGCAGAGGCGGCTCTCTAATTAGGCAAATTAGGCGGTCGCCTAAGGCCTCGCCCTCACAGGGGCCTCGCGGCCGCCTAATTTGCCTGTTCTCAATCACTGAAGTTGACTCCGGCGGCTCCGCCTACCCCCACTGGGACTCTGTGGCTTAGGAGCTGACGGACAAATCAGATACTGCCCGTAGCCTGAGGAATAGCGGCCTCATCACGGAGCGTCCCAGTCCGTGGGGCCTCATGTGTAAGTTTTGCCTAAGGCCTCACAAAGCCTAGAGCCGCCTCTGCTCGAGCGAGCTGCAAATACTAGGTATCTGATGGATTTTGTTGTTGGAATGTCCGATCAATGTCCGATCGTGTGTACAGGGCATAAGACTGGGATGCTATTAAAGTTCATGTGTGTGTAAAGGCAGGCATCCCAATACTTTTGGAAATATAGTATATATATATATATATATATATATATATATATATATATATATATATATATATATATATATATATATATATATATATTCTCTTCTAAAACTATCTTTAATAGTTCCTATATATATATATATTTATATATATATATATATATATATACATATAAATATATATATATATAGGAACTATTAAAGATAGTTTTAGAAGAGAATTTATATATATATATATATATATATATATATATATATATATATATATATATATATATATATATATATATATATATATATATATATATATATATATATATATATATATACTATATTTCCAAAAAGTATTGGGACGCCTGCCTTTACACACACATGAACTTTAATGGCATCCCAGTCTTATGCCCTGTACACACGATCGGACATTGATCGGACATTCCGACAACAAAATCCGTCGGATTTCTCCCAACCCCTGAAAAACAACCCCAACACCATAATCCCCCCTCCACCAAATGATTTGGACCAGTGCACAAAGCAAAGTCCATAAAGACATGGATGAGCGAGTTTGGGGTGGAGGAACTTAACTGGCCTTCACAGAGTAAAGTTTTAAGCGCCAACGAGGGGACGTTGGCGCTTAATAAAAAAAAGTTTTTTCATTTTTATTTATTTTTACACAGTCCCTTTTAAGTTTTTTTTTTTTATTACTTTTATTCCTATTACAAGAAATATAAACATCCCTTGTAATAGGAATAAGGTATGACAGGTCCTCTTTATGGAGACATTTGGGATCAATAAGAACTCAGATATCTCCTCTCCCCTAGAAAGCATGAAATAAAAAAAAACAAAAACCTTGATCTCTGCTTTCTAGGAAAAAAACTGGCAGCGTTTACATCTGCCAAAGCCAGAAGTGATGTGATGACATAATTTCCAACCTCAAAGGGTCTTATGCCGCGTACACACGGTCGAACTTTTCGTCTACAAAAGTCAGACGGACGCCGACGGACAAAATGCGGCTGACAATCCGATCGTGTGTGGGCTTCCCCGGACTTTCAGCGGACTTTTCCAGCCGCAAATCTGACGGACTTTAGATTTGGAACAAGCTTCAAATCTTTACGTCGTAACTATGCCGGACCCTGAAATCCGCTCGTCTGTATGCTAGTCCGACGGACAAAAACCCACACTAGGGCAGCTATTGGCTACTGGCTATCAACTTTCTTATTTTAGTCCAGTGTACGTCATCACGTACGAATCCGTCGGACTTTTGTGTGATCGTGTGTAGGCAAGTCCGTTTGTTAGAAAGTCCGCCGCAAGTCCGCCAAAAGTCAGTCGAAAGTCTGTCGGACGGGCTGACAGACTTTTGCAGCCGAAAAGTCCGACCGTGTGTACGCGGCATTAGAGATGGTCAGAGAAAATCCATCGTCCATGGCCAGTTCCATGGTAATCTGGCACCGCTGCCGGATTGGTAATCTGCCTTACCGATCGCATGGGAGGGCCCGGAAATGCACTGGAGGGCAGCGGGGAGGGGGCGTCCCCTCCTGCTACCTGTCAAAGCCATCCAGTGGCTGAATAGCTGCTAGGATGGCTTTTACATTACAGGGAATCGCTGGCTGAAAAGAAAGATATCTGGATGATGTCTGCTGCTGAAATCATCATCCAGATATCACCACTTCAACCCAAGGATGTCATATGATGTCCTACGGGCGATAAGTGGCTAGAACTATACTGGGAGAAGGAACAGGGCATGCAGCCTACATATTTATGGAACTCTAGCCAATCCCTGGGGAGCTGTGCCCAGTAGGTGGTGAGAGAACCTAGAAATAGTCTGAGGCCTGAGCAGCAAGCAGAAGTGTTCCTGGGTCCAGCCCTGTAGGAGAAGACCCCTGTGCAAGGGCTCTACCCTCTGGTGCAGGACCTTTTAGAGGAGGCCTTTAGGAAGATTCCAAGGTCCCAGCTAGGCTTATTTGCAAGTCCAGGGATCAAGTTGGGTCTGGAGAAGCTCCAGCTGTCCTATGGTGGTGAGAGTCTACATCTCCCTCACTAGGAAGAGCCTGGTGGATATCGGCAGGAGGCAACTGAGGATCCTGTGGCTATGTGAGTAGATGACCAAAGTGCTAAAGAGTAGTGACGGTGTAGCTTTTAACCAGGGCCTCTGATAAGGGGGGCAGCACCTGCCCTCCTGCACGGGACCCAGGCCTCAAAATTTCAACAGGGGTGCCCAGAGCAGCAGGAGGGGGTGCAGTTACTGAAACCAATCTCCCTATGTTTACAATGCTTTAGTTTGTGAATAAACAGGGAGCCTCTGTACAGAGCGCTTCTTGTTCATTCACAATGCAGCTGAGGAACTTGTGTCCTCAATCTCTTCTTTGTCTCAAAAGTGAGGTGTTGGGTGTCTGTTTAGACCCCTAATATTGCGCCAACCCCCATAGGGGGTTAAAAAAATAAAAAATAAACAAACTGCAAAAAAAAAATTAAAAAACTTAATTAAGGGCTCATTCTCACAGTTATTTTGGTTGCAGGAATGAGTGGTTTGTTCATGAAGCTGGAGCTGCCTATTAGGCTTGGGTCACTGTTCCTGTCAGCTAGGCTGTACAGAGCCCCATAATTTCTAACAGCAGCTCTGCTTTTAACTCTGCAAGGATTACAGGTCACCGTCAGCATAGAGATCCTGTGTGGAACATTCCTTGTTTGTTGTACAAAGCAGCCAGAAGTGCGGAGTCCTCAAGTTGTTCAACAATCCAAGTTCATTGTTCCCAATAAAACCCCCCAAAAGAAACCCCTAGACCAGGGGTGCCCAACCGCTGGCCCGCGAGCCACATGTGGCCCGCGGCGCCCTCCAATGTGGCCCGCCATGTCTTGCTCTGAGATGGCGGGGCGGCAAGCCCAGATCGTGGGTTCCCGACCTGCCATCTTCGAGCATTACTGCGAAGAACAGATTCGCCGCTAGAGGAAGCAGAGCCAATTCTTCCTGTATAGCGCCGGCTCCTTCACAGGCGGAGTGATACCAAATGTGACTCCACCTGTGACAGGAAGCATGGGCTCTGCTCTCTACTGCAGCTGCATGCTTCTGTCACAATTATGCTCGGGGATGGCGGGTCGGGACACAGGAACCCACGATCTGGGACAGAAGCCACAAGTATCAGTACCAGCCACCAGTATCAGTACCAGTACCAGCCAGCAGTACCAGTACCAACCAACAGTACCAGTACCAACCAGCAGTACCAGTACCCACCAGCAGTACTAGCCAGCAGTACCAGTCAGCAGTGCCCACCAACAGTACCAGTACCAGCCAGCAGTACCAGCACCTGTCAGCAGTACCCACTAGCAGTACCAGCCAACTGCAGGAATCCTGAGGAAGAAATGAAGATTGAGGTCAGTTGAGGAGCAGGTAATCCGCTGTGCATCAGTGTGAAAGCAGCCTTAGGCCTCTTTCACATGATCGGGCGCGCCTGTCTGTTTTTCCATTGGACTCAAACGGACTCTCCATTCACCTCTATAGAGCGGCAGATGTGAACGGACTCGTGTCCGTTTACACCCGCCTATTTGCAATCCCATTTCTCCTTAAAAAAAAAAAAACAGAAGGGGATCTGTCCCCTTCTGTCTGGGCAGATCTTAGGGTAGAGCGGGTTGCGTCCGTGTCTGCTCTACATATGCAGAGAGGACACAGACCTGCCATCCCCCCTTTACGCTCATTGTGGCCCGTGACTGGTTACCAAGTCGATAAAGTGGCCCTCGCTCCTCAAAAGGTTGGGCACCCCTGCCTTAGACTATTCTTTGGAGCCAGTGGAAGAATGCAGGAAATGCTGTGTGCCTGGCTGTGTGAGCTCCAAGGGGGAAATAGGACCAAAATAAAGCAGCGACTCTTTAGCGGGTGTGCTACAAATGTATATGTGAGGGGACGACCGGCCCATAGTAAAAATACGTCATTACTTTGAGGTTTAAATACCTGGGGGAATGGCATAACGTTTTTTACTGTGGCTGGTTCTCTGTAAGATAACAATAGTCCGGATTTGCCGCGGGATCTCTTTTAGAAGCGGTGAAAGGGG
Source organism: Aquarana catesbeiana (assembly GCF_042186555.1). Lineage (NCBI taxonomy): Eukaryota > Metazoa > Chordata > Amphibia > Anura > Ranidae > Aquarana > Aquarana catesbeiana. The sequence goes on from NC_133332.1 coordinate 14,469,078, forward strand.
TGCCCCCCGCTGCTTCCCTGTCATTCCCGGGCTTACCCGACCCATTGGTAAAGCCCGGGAGCAATCCAATGCAGCCGTTTGCTGGGCAGGAAGACTAGTGAGGCCAAGATGGCCGCCATTCATCTCATTCATATGTCCGTCACTTCAGGTTCCTGGTCCATAATAGACAATTTAAAATTTTTTTTTTTTTTTTAACCACCTCCCACCCGCCATGCAGTAAAAAGATGGGCGCAAGGTGGCTCTCTCCTTCTGAGAGGACATCCTCCCACTCTGCCCACTCCTACACGCCCAAGGGGGGCACGCAGCGTGGTGATCGGGGGATGCGCTGTGTCCCTGGGATGGGTCGCCAGTGGCGGCCCAGTGGTGGAAGTGCATTAGGGGCACCTGGGCGCCGCCCCATTTCTCCAAGCCACCCCCCCTATATGCAATGGATAGATTCATGCACAGCATGAATCTATCCACGGCTGCCACAGCCGCCCCCTATTCATGTGTCCGGCCCCTTTGAGGACGCCGGGCGCATGAATTACAGCGACCGGTGATTAAAGCCAGAGGCTCTAATAGGCTTCAAAATAGAGTGGGCTCGGGGCGCAGAGGATGCGCTCCGAGCCCACCCTGGTTGAAACACCGATCCTCAATCCGGCCAATCGGTAGAGGGTGTGAGACCCATTTTCCGATTGGCCGCAAAAGAGAAGACTCCCGATTGGCCGATGAGGAGGAGGGAGGAAACCGAAGCCGCTGTCGCCGTGATGACCCGTGGAGAGCAGGAGAACGGGAGGCTGCCGCCGACGTGCAGGGGAAGCCGCCGGTGATGGGGGTAAGTGTTACTGACTGGGGGGGGGCGCATACTGTTTGTCGCCCCCCCCCCCAAAAAAAATTACACCAGCCGCCACTGAGCGGCACATCACTGATCTCAGTAAAGAGCCATTTACATGGCTCTTTACCCATGTGATCAGCTGTGTCCAATCAATCTGTAAATAAGGAAATGGCAATGATCGGCATTCCTTTCCTCACACTCACAGAGTTTGAGGAGAGGAGAGCCGATCAGCGGCATTTCCTCACAGGGGAGATCTGATCATCAGTGCAGCTCAAACAGTGCCCAGAACTGATTCCAGTCAGTGCCACCTCATCAGTGCCAAACAGTGCAGCCTATCAGTGCAGCCTCATAAGCGTACATCAGTGAAGGAGAAAAATTACTTATTTACAAAATTTTATATCAGAAACTAAAAAAACCTTCTTTTTTTTTTCACTTTTTTTCTGTCTTTTTTCATATTTTTTTGCAAAAAAAAAAAAAACAAAAAAAAAACAGTGGTGATTAAATACCACCAAAAAAAAGCTCTATCTGTCTCAAAAAAATCATAAAAAAGTAATTTGGGTACAGTGTTGCATGACCGCGCAATTGTCATTCAAAGTGTGACAGCGCTGAAAGCTGAAAATTGACCTGGGCAGGAAAGAGGGTAAAAGTGCCCGGTACCGAAGCGGTTAAAGTAAAAATTCAAAAATAAATAAATAAAATATAAAAAATGTATTTATATATATATATATATATATATATATATATATATATATATATATATATATATATATATATTTGATTTTAAATGTAACCCAGATCTCTCAATAAAGAGGACCTGTCATCCTTATTTCTATTACAAGGGATGTTTACATTCCTTGTAATAGGAGAAATAGGAATAAAAAAAAAATAAATAAAAACAATAAAGGGACAGTGTAAACATCAAAAATAAAAATAAATAAAAATAAAATAAAAAGCTGTTGTATGTTTGTATTGTCTGTGTGTTTATTTAGAAAAATAAAAAGATTTTAAAAAAATAAAAAAATTAAAAGTAAAATTAATAAGAATTTTTTTTTTTTTAAACGCCCATCCCATGCTCACTCACAGAAACATACGCATATGTAAATGGTGTTCAAACCACACATGTGAGGTATCGCCGTTACAGCGAGAGCAATAATTCTAGCCCTAGACCTCCTCTGTAACTCTAAACTGGTAACCTGTTTGTGTCTCCATTTCATAAACGTGCGCAATTTTAAAGCATGACATGTTAGGTACCTATTTACTTGGAGAAACATCACCTTTCATATTATACAAAAAAATGGGGGTAACTATTGTATTTTTTTTTTTTATTCATTAAAGTGTATTTAACCACTTCAGCCCCGGATAGGATTTGCCCCCTTCCTGACCAGGCCTTTTTTTTTGTGTCGCTTTAACTGACAATTGCGCGGTCATGCGACTCTGTACCCAAATAAAACGTATGTCCTTTTTTCCCCACAAATAGAACTTTCTTTTGGTGGTGTTTGATCACCTCTGCGGTTTTTATTTTTTGTGCTATAAACAAAAAAAGAGTGACAATTTTGCAAAAAAAAAAAAAAAAAACACAATATTTTGTAGTTTTTGCTATAATAAATATCCCAAAATTAAAAAAAGAAAAAAAAATTTCTTCAGTTTAGGCCAATATGTATTCCTCTACATATTTTTGGTAAAAAAAAAAATTACAATAAACGTATATTGATTGGTTTGCGCAAAAGTTATAGCGTCTACAAAATAGGGGATAGATACAAAATAGGGGATAGATTTATGGCATTTTAATTTTTTCAATTTTTTTTTTACTAGTAACGGGGGTGATCTGCGATTTTTATCAGGACTGTGACATTACGGCGGACAGATCGGACACTTTTGCCACTATTTTGGGACCATTGACAATTATTCATTATACAAGTATTCATTCATAAGAGGAAAGGACTGGTAAATGAAATATTTACTGGCCCCTTCCCCGCTCTCCATCCTGAAACTTCCCTCGCAGCAGGTGGCGGGAGAGGAAGGAACTGGCAGCACTGCAGGGGGGAGATAGGGGGTGCCAGGAAGCAGGGGGAATTGGCACCGCACAGGGTGATTCAGGGTGTGCCAAGGCACACTCGGCATACCCTGTGCACACCTATGCCCCTCCCATAGAAGAAAGCTTAGGTGGCATAGGTGTGTGCACAGGGTATGCCGAGGGTATGCCGAGTGTGCCTGGGCACACCCTAATCACTGCACACCTGTGTGCACGCCTATGCCCCTCCCATTGAAGAAAGCTTTCTTTGTTTGTATTGGGGGTATGTCACACCAGTTTAGATACACGCAGAGGCGGCTGGTGTTTTTTTTTTTTTTTTTTTAGGGGGGCAGCAAATAACTCCCCCCCCCGGTCGGCCGGTGGCACCCCCTTTTCCCCCTGTGCGGTCAGTCGATCATACAGCCTGCACTTACCCCATCTAGGTCACGGGCAGGCCGCACCCCTACAGGTGGTGGGTGGTGGCTTCCATCGCATTTCCTCCTCCTCTGCATCATGATGGCTTCCGCTGTGCGTCTCCTTCCACCTCCTCCTAGGGGTCATGATCGCCTGTCCTTTTAGCCAATCAGGTGACGGGTCTCAGGACCCGCTTTCTGATTGGCCCGGGAGAAGGATCAGTGTGACAATAGCAACTATTCATTCGCTATTGTCACACTGGGCTCGGAACCCAGTGTTCTGCACCCCAAGCCCACCCTTTTTTTAAGCCACTGGTTTAAATCACGTGCTTAAAAAAAAAAAAAAACACCCGCCCATTGGAATCCATGGTCCAGCGCCCTGTATGTAGATCAGGGGGCCGGATGCATAGATAGGGGGGCGGCGCCCTTGCACCCCAATGGACGGGCCTACACTGGCAATCGATACAGATCAGTCACTGTATTCATTCAGAAAAGGAAGGGGCCGGTAAATGAAATATTTAACGGCCCCTTCCCCGCTCTCCAGCCTGAAACATCCCCCGCAGCGGCTGGTGGGAGAGGAGGGAAGCTGGCAGCACTGCAGGGGGGAGACAAGGGGTGCCAGGAAGCATGGGGAATTGGCACTGCACAGGGCAATTAGGGTGTGCCCGGGCACACTCGGCATACCCTGTGCATGCACACGCCTATGCGCCTCCCATAGAAGAAAGCTTTGTGTGTTTGTGCCACGTATAGGGGTACATTACACCTCCAGTTTGGATACATGCAGTGGCGGCTGGTGTTTTTTTTTTTGGGGGGGGGGCTCTAATCACGTGCTTAAAAAAAAAACACACCCTCCCTCCCATTGGAATCCATGGTCCGGAGCCCTGTATGTAGATGGGGGGGTTCCTGCACCCCTAAGGGACAGGCTGCCACTGGCAATCGGTACAGACCACTCGCTGTATTCATTCAGAAAAGGAAGAGGCTGGTTAATGAAATATTTACCGGCCCCTTCCCCGCTCTCCAGCCTGAAACGTCCCCCGCAGCGGCCGGTGGGAGAGGAGGGAAGCTGGCAGCACTGCAGGGGGGGAGACAGGGGGTGCAAGGAAGCATGGGGAATTGGCACCGCACAGGGCGATTAGGGTGTGCCCAAGCTCACTCGGCATACCCTGTGCACACGCCTATGCCCCTCCCATAGAAGAAGGCAGGAAGGCAGGGGCAACCACTATGATCCTTGGCGTTGGTGAAAGTGGTCAGTATATGATAGCATCATTTGTTTGTGACCGCAGCTAGCTGCTGGCACCCCTGCAATAATTTGTGTCACCTGTTACCTGTGATCATACAGAGTTCCCCCTCCATATTTCTGTGGACTCGCTTGGTGATTTTCATTGATGTCACTGTGGAGCTTTATGGAAAATTGGTGGTCCTTAGAAATCCCTTGAAGAAGCCCATGTCGGCGAAACATGTTGGGATCTGATATCAAGCACTGATCACTTTCTGGACACCAGTGACCATTAATGTGATATGTATTATACTCTGATTTTTATTTGAACCCAAAATTTGTTTTAATTTTATATGAATAAACTTTCTATTTTTATAAAATGTATCTTTTATAATTGTGGGCACTGCTATAATCCCAATCATCCTCTTGCTATAATTTTAAATCCAATAGGGATGAGGTGCCGGATATCATATTGTCACCCAATCTGTTACTCAACCTTTGTGTGTTTGTGCCCCGTATCGGAGAGTTATGTTACACCTCCAGTTTAGATCCACGTAACGCGCGTCGCCTGGCTCCCCTTTAAGCCGTTTTGCTATTTTTATCCATGTATCTGTACAGATAGGTGAAAGATACGAGCTTGTTTGCTTTTTTTTTTTCCGCCGAGCCTCTAATACATTAACTCTGCTTTAACAAAAGCGGGTATTGATTTACACGGCCCAGTTGTATATCTTTCCGCAGCGTTCATGTCAATAAATCATACATTTGCATTGTAAAGAGCGACAAAACCCAGAAAAAGGTACACGACATTAGTGTATAAATCAATGCACGGCTCCCGTATTTGCTCTCCCGTTTTGCTCTCACCTTGATAAATGGCCCTTCAACGCAAACAACAATACAAGCGGAAATGTGTGTTTTGTGAAAGGGATAAATATACATTGTGGAGGGGGGGGTGGGAACCTATAAAACCGCCGCCGCGGACAAACGTGACCTTTATGTCGCGTGTGCAGAGGCGGCGGATCAAATAGACGAGAGACGTGCGCGCTCAATTCTCCCGTATAGAAAGACCCTGATTGTGAATTTACAAGATGTCACCGAGATGTAGAGAGATGATGAAATCCCATTATGTGTCACATCTCTTCCTGGAAAGACATAAGTGTTCCTCTCAATATTAAACCAAGGAGTAATGCATTCAGGAGGGTGAATTTACATAAAGCCGCTGCGTTATTGCATTAAGGCAAGAAGAATATCTGCGGATTGTCAGATCAGTCCGGGGAAATGTGAAAAAAATGTTTTGTAACTGCAATGTAATGATATCCAGCAAATTCTGCAACTGTGCTAATGTCATATAATCCTCACTGGGCACTAGACATGCCTAAGAAAAAATGTCATGAAAGTACACAAGGTGTGGGTAGTACCTCCCGTCCAACCAGTGCTGGGACAAGATCATCCAGTGCCCAAGGAAAAGATGCCAAATTGCACCCCCCCTTCATTATGTGAGAGTTTATGAGAGAGAGAGCACAGCCCATACCTCCTCCCGTCTCTCTCCTACTCTCCTTGCCACTTCCAGAGCTGGGCTGACAGAAGTAGTGATACCACTGTCACTACTCCTGTCAGCCTGCGGCTCCCCCATCGTTACAATACATGTTGTGCCCAGGGCAGCTGTCCCTTCTGCCCACCCCTTGTCCCGGTCCTGCGTCCAACTGCTCTGAAGCACTCCCCCCCACCTAACCCAACACATACTGACAATATCCTACTGTCAAAGTACCACCCAACCCAACACATACTGACAATATCCTACTGTCAAAGTACCACCCAACCCAACACATACTGACAATATCCTGCTGTCAAAATGACAGCCGTGAGTTGTGGTGTAAAAAAAAAAACAACTATTCTAGCAACTGTTGTCAATGTCTAATGCAGTGTTTATAAACGTTGTTGAGATGTCAAATACAAAGCAACATTGTTTATATACATTATTATTATTATTATACAGGATGTATATAGCGCCAACAGTTTGCGCAGCGCTTTACAATAATAGGGGGGACAATACAGCAACAATACACTTCAATAAAAGAGGGCTCCTTCCAGTGTACAATCTAATAGGGACTTTGTTCTTATGCAAGATAAAGATATACACAGTAACATTGTTTATAAACATTGATCAGACAGGAGATGGAGCGATACAAAGTAACTTTATTTATAAACATTGATCAGACAGGATATGGAGAGATAAAACGTAACATTATTTATAAACATTGATCAGACAGGATATGGAGAGATAAAACGTAACATTATTTATAAACATTGATCAGACAGGAGATAGAAAGATACAAAGTAACATTGTTTATAAACATTGATCAGACAACAGATAGAGAGATACAAAGTAACATTGTTTATAAACATTGATCAGACAGGAGATAGAGAGATACAAAGTAAAATTATTTATAAACATTGATCATACAGGCGATGGAGAGATACAAAGTAACATTATTCATAAGCATTGATCAGACAGGATATGTAGATATGCAGTAAAATGTAGCATTGTTACTTTTGTATTCATTCTATTCCATTCATCTGCAAAATCATCAAAGGGATGAGCTCTTTTTTTCTTTTTCTTTTTTTGTTTAGATAAAATTTGTTCCTATTTAACCCCTAATATCTTCAACTTTACCCTAAACAGCCCTAATTTACTTAATCTGCTTCTCCCCAGACAAGCCCCTTTCAAAGCAATAGGAGGCTAACAGCTCCCACAGCTATTTACAGCCACTCGCATGTAATCGCTCATGCAGCGATTACCTGCGGATGATCGGCCCTGGGGGCAGGCAGTCTGTGTTCAGGGCCAATCTTTGCATTTGCTAGCAATTAATTGAGGGCGATTTTAGTAGTAAAATCACATTTGTGGACCCATCCCTATGGAACGGAACTCTGTGTGATCATTTTTGTGAGCTGACCTTTACATACTAGTGGGCTTCCCTTACACCTCCAGTCCAATACCCCCTGGAGTTGGACTGCCTCAAATAGGCTGGTTCTCTTAGACTCACTGAGGTGCTGTGGGCACATGATTCTCCCCAGAGTGCCAGCATCAAGGTACCCCTGGGATTCCACCAGACTGGTCTAACCCGCACCACCCAAGATACCATTCCATGCCTTCCTCAGGCCTTACCACAATGGATCCCAATAGTAGCTTCAACCAGCATCTGTTTGTTCCCAGAAGACATTCCCATTTTAAAGGTTAGGAGAAGGAAGAGTCCACTCAATGGAAGCCCTTAAAGTCCTTTTACTGAAATGCAGTTGCTTTACATATATACATCCTTCCAGTCATATACATCCTTCCAGTCATCTCAATGGTGACAGTATATTCCTTAGATGTAAACCATTAAAGAACAGCAGAAATGGGAGCCAAGTCAGGGAGCAGCTCATATATTTAGAGTTTACATCCCATGCCAAAGGGATGCCAGTGTCCTTCATCGCATGCTAAAGGGATGCTAGAGTTTTAAATCCCATGTCAAAGGGATGCCAGAGTCCTATATCCCATGCTAAAGGGATGCCAGAGTCCTACTTTCCAGGCCAAAGGGATGCCAGGGTGCTCCACTCCACGCTAAAGGGATGCCAGGGTGCTCCACTCCATGCCAAAGGGATGCCAGGGTGCTCCATTCTGTGCCAAAGGGATGCCAGGGTGCTCCACTCCACGCCAAAGGGATGCCAGGGTCCTCCATCCCACGTCAAAGGGATGCCAGAGTCCTCCAACCCACACCAAAATGGATGCAGGGGTCCTCCATCCCACGCCAACGGGATACCAGGGTCCTCCATCCCACACCAAAGGGATGCCAGAGTCCTCCATCCCACGCCAAAAGGATGCCAGGGTCCTACATCCCACGCCAAAGGGATGCCAGGGTCCTACATCCCACGCCAAAGGGATGCCAGGGTCCTAAATCCCATGCCAAGGAGACGCCAGGGTCCTACATCCCACACCAAAGGGATGCCAGAGTCCTCCATCCCAAGTCTAAGGGATGCCAGGGTCCTAAATCCCATGTCAAAGAAATGCCAGGGTCCTAAATCCCATGCCAAGGAGACGCCAGGGTCCTACATCCCACACCAAAGGGATGCCAGAGTCCTCCATCCCAAGTCTAAGGGATGCCAGGGTCCTAAATCCCATGTCAAAGGAATGCCAGGGTCCTAAATCCCATGCCAAGGAGACGCCAGGGTCCTACATCCCACACCAAAGGGATGCCAGAGTCCTCCATCCCAAGTCTAAGGGATGCCAGGGTCCTAAATCCCATGTCAAAGGAATGCCAGGGTCCTAAATCCCATGCCAAGGAGACTCCAGGGTCCTACATCCCACACCAAAGGGATGCCAGAGTCCTAAATCTCATGTCAAAGGGATGCCAGAGTCCTAAATCCCATGCCAAGGAGATGCCAGGGTCCTAAATCCCACACCAAAGGGATGCCAGGGTGCTCCAATCCACGCCAAAGGGATGCCAGGGTCCTCCATCCTGCACCAAAGGGATGCCAGGGTCCTCCACCCCGTGAAAAAAGGGATGCCAGGGTCCTCCATCCCATGCCAAAGGGATGCTGGGCTCCTCCATCCCACGTCAAAGGGATACTGGGGTCTTCCATCCCACGTCAAAGGGATGCTGGGGTCCTACATCCCACGTCAAAGGGATGCTGGGGTCCTCCATCCCACGTCAATGGGATTCCAGGGTCCTCCATCCCATGTCAAAGGGATGCCAGGGTCCTCCACCCCGCGAAAAAAGGGATGCCACACACTGGAACAGGGCTGGTACTACCTCATTATCTATAGTACACCCCATTTACTACCCTGGGGACCTCTAGCGGCCACACTACCTGTTTTTCACTACCAAGTTTCCCAATCGTAATCATGGCAACATCTAGTCGCCAATTTGGGGAACTACCCTGGGCACCTCCATACCCCTTCCTGACCCCTTAAATATACAGGAACACATAAAGAAGCTCCCTTGGAGTCTGGAAGACAATGCAACTGTACTAAACTCAGAAATGACCTTTCTTCGGTATTCTATTATCCAAGACAGCCAGGTTCAACAAGTTCAACATGTTCAGGAAGGGACTTCAGCCCCTTGATATATGATTTTATTTTGTGGAACCACAAATGCATGTGGTGCTGGAGGGGTGGCAGTGGTGGAGTGGTGGGTGGGGTTGCTACAATGGGTGACGCTGGAACCTGTGAACACAACAGTTGCATTTTTACCAGTCCCTATTAAGGGGCATTCAGACGATGAGAATAGCGGAATCTAGAAGGATTTATTATCTGCAAAAAGTGAATACTTATGTAAGCCCCTTATCGGGGTGCCTAAGCCAGTATAAATAATGTTCATATTGTGTAACTTTCGCGCAGTTTGAAGCCAAAACTTAACCCAGCAAATATTTGTCAATATCTAATCCCAAATATTTTTCTAAAATCTTATCCAACATTTCACTCCATTTGGCGTTCTTAAAAAATCTCCCTGACGGTCCGGAATGACATTTCATTGGCTTAATGAGGTACAAAAATGGAACATGAACAGCTGAAAGAATCTGCGTCGTGTCAATTATCCGGAACTTCCACCTGGTCGCCAATTGTTCTCATTTACATATGTCAGTGAGACCCCTGGCGCTGTGACACCGCAAAGCCCTTGTCTGTGGAGCCATTTCCATTTTTCTGTAGGATTATCGAACCGTCTCCCTCCCAGCCGTGGAGACCAGGCAGCATTTCAGAACATCGTCATTGAGCCTTCCTGGTTGGGAGCCATGTTGTGTCCTGAGGACCAGGGGGGGGACGTTGAGCAGAAGGCTTTTGTAAGATTTTATTTTTTCTGTTTATGAAGTTTTCACATACAGCACAGAGCAGAAAGCATGTAAAACTCTTCCCATTGCATAGATACAACCAGTGGCAGCCTGTAATGCAGAGCCCAGGAGCACCGCCCCCTTACCCATGCGTCCAGCCCCTAATCTACATGCAGGGCGCCGGAGGCATGGATTCCAGTGGGAGCCCTGAGCCCACCCAGTTGTGTGACAATAGCAAATGAATATTTGCTATTTTCTTCCTCATTCTCCTCCTGGCCAATCAGGAAGCGGGTCCTGAGACCCGACACCTGATTGGCCGAGAGGAGGAGGGAGGGATTGGCCTAGGAGGAGGGAGGGAGAAGATGCGCAGCGGAAGCCGCCGTGATGCCTGAAGAGGAGAAGAAGCAGGGGAAGCCGCCCGCGACCTAGATGGGGTAAGTGCGGGGCTGACCGGGAGGGGGGCCACCACTGGATACAACTAGCAACAATAGCTACAGCAAAGGTCAGGAAAGGCAATGCTTGAGTCTGCGGAGTCCCTTGCCTATTGGCCCAGAGAATGGCCAGGATGGGCACACCTCCCGAGTCCCGACCCAGAGAAAGAATCCCAGCCCGCCATCCCATGGATTCTTGGAGACTGGACCCCTTTCCTGCACCTTCCATTCACAGCTGCTGGAGGCTCCCACCTTACCACTGTGAGCATGGCCACATGGAGTCCCAAGAACTGGACCCCGCACCTTCCATCCATGGCTGCTGCAGACTCCCACCACACCACTGTGAGCAGGGCCACACAGAGTCCCATAGACCAGACCCCCGCACCTTCTATCCATGGCTGCTGGAGACTCCCACCACACCACTGTGAGCATGGCCACACAGAGTCCCATAGACCGGACCCCCGCACCTTCCATCCATGGCTGCTGGAGACTCCCACCACACCACTGTGAGCATGGCCACATGGAGTCCCATAGACCAGATCCCTGAACCTTCCATCCATGGCTGCTGGAGACTCTTATCACACCACTGTGAGCATGGCCACAAGGAGTCCCATAGACCAGACCCATTCAAAGCTGCTGGAGACTCCCACCACATCACTGTGAGCATGGCCACATGGAGTCCCATAGACCGGACCCCCACACCTTCCATCCATGGCTGCTGGAGACTCCCACCACACCACTGTGAGCATGGCCACATGGAGTTCCAAAAACCGGACCCCTGCACCTTCCATCCATGGCTGCTGGAGACTCCCACTGTGAGCATGGCCACATGGAGACCCATTGACCGGACCCCCGCACCTTCCATCCATGGCTGCTGGAGACTCTCACCACACCGCTGTGAACATGGCCACACGGAGACCCATAGACTAGACCCCCGCACCTTCCATCCATGGCTGCTGGAGACTCTCACCACACCACTGTGAACATGGCCACATGGAGTCCCATAGACTAGACCCCCGCACCTTCCATCCATGGCTGCTGGAGACTCCCACCACACCACTGTGAGCATGGCCACATGGAGTCCCATAGACCGGACCCCAACAGCTTCCATCCATGGCTGCTGGAGACTCCCACCACACCACTGTGAGCATGGCCACATGGAGTCCCATAGACCGGACCCCAACAGCTTCCATCCATGGCTGCTGGGGACTCCCACCACACCACTGTGAGCATGGCCACATGGAGTCCCATAGACCAGACCCCCGCACCTTCCATCCATGGCTGCTGGAGACTCCCACCACACCACTGTGAACATGGCCACATGGAGTCCCATAGACCAGACCCCCGCACCTTCCATCCATGGCTGCTGGAGACTCCCACCACACCACTGTGAGCATGGCCACACGGAGTCCCATAGACTGGACCCCCGCACCTTCCATCCATGGCTGCTGGAGACTCTCACCACACCACTGTGAACATGGCCACACAGAGACCCATAGACTAGACCCCCGCACCTTCCATCCATGGCTGCTGGAGACTCTCACTACACCACTGTGAACATGGCCACATGGAGTCCCATAGACCAGACCCCCGCACCTTCCATCCATGGCTGCTGGAGACTCTCACCACACCACTGTGAACATGGCCACATGGAGTCCCATAGACTAGACCCCCGCACCTTCCATCCATGGCTGCTGGAGACTCTCACTACACCACTGTGAACATGGCCACATGGAGTCCCATAGACCAGACCCCCGCACCTTCCATCCATGGCTGCTGGAGACTCCCACCACACCACTGTGAACATGGCCACACGGAGTCCCATAGACTAGACCCCCGCACCTTCCATCCATGGCTGCTGGAGACTCCCACCACACCACTGTGAACATGGCCACACGGAGTCCCAAAAACAAAACCCCCACACCTTCCATCCATGGCTGCTGGAAACTCCCATGCCACTGTGAGTACGGCTATGGCCTTTATTACTTTGGGCCAATTTGTATTCTGCGACATATTTTTGGTAAAAAAAAAATCCCAATAAGCATACATTGATTGGTTTCCGCAAAAGTTATAGCGTCTACAAACATACGGGATAGATTTATGGACTCTTTTATTTATTTTTTACTAGTAATGGCGGCGATCAGCGATTTTTAATGGGACTGCGACATTGCGGCGGACAAATCGGACAGTGAGTGACACTTTTTGGGGAATCAGTGACACCAATACAGTGATCAGTGCTAAAAATATACACTGTCACTGTACTAATGACACTGGCAGAAAGGGGGTTAACATCAGGGGCGATCAAAGGGTTACATGTGTTCCCTGGGAGTGCTTTCTAACTCTGGGGGAGGGGAGGGGAGGACGCTTTGATGGAAGGGAAAACCGAGATCTGTGTTCCTGCTTAGCAAAAACACAACCTCTCCATCTTCCCCACTGACAGAACAGTGATCTGATTCTCAGAAAGGATCGCCTTGGTGCCGGCGAACATCGGGTCCACTGGACCCGCTGATTGACTCCTGCTGTGTCCGATCACAGTGGGAGTGGGTGGCCAGCGGCGTGCACGCGCCCCAGACCCAAAGAAAGAAATCACGTACACGAATGGACACGGAGCTCTGTTCAATCCATTATCGGAAAATGGAAAGAGTATGGCACAACGGCAAACCTACCAAGACATGACCGTCCACCTAAACTGACCGGCCGGGCAAGGAGAACATTCATCGGAGAAGCAGCCAAGAGGTCCATGGTAACTCTGGAGGACCTGCAGAGATCCACAGCTCAGGTGGGAGAATCTGTCCACAGGACAACTATTAGTCGTGTTCTCCACAAATCTGACCTTTATGGAAGAGTGACAAGAAGAAAGACATTGGTGAACGAAAGTCATAAGAAGTCCCATTTGTGGTTTGCGAGAAGCCATGTGGGGGACACAGCAAACATGTGGAAGAAGGTGCTCTGGTCAGATGAGACCAAAATTGATTTCGCACTTAAGGTCCTCCCTGCCGCAGTATATGTATGTGGGGGCGGTCCTTAAGTGCTTAAAGTGTTTGTCAACCCAACATTTTTTATTATATTTTCTGATCTCTTAAAGCAGATTACACAGCACAGCGCTTGTGCTATGTAATCTGCCCCCCTCTAAACTGTAAAAAAAATCCACCTAAACCTACCACTTCCTGTATGCCCTCTCTAAACAGACCACGATAACCAGGGCAGCTCCGCCCTGATCACCGTAGTCAAAGTGCCTCACTCCATGATAGGCTGCCTGCTCTCTGCTCTCTTCTCTTCCCCCTCACCCCTTCCTTCCTCCCTGTCAGCGCCCTTTATGTCTGTCTCTGGCCCGGCCCTGCCCCCGCCGCTATTATTTTATTAGTAAAATCCTAAATTTGTCAGTGCCAACCTCACTATTAGAGGCTGGCATAGCACAATGTGTAAATTTAAAAACTAGCAGTGTAAATACTGAATATCAGCGGTCTTCAGGCCATTCACGTGACTCACGGCCGCTTTCCAGCTCCGGTGGGTGGCTTCTGCGGGAGGAGACGAGCGGCCACGTGATCTCCCTCTGACGTCAGAGGGAGACCACGGCCCCTCCCTCAGAAGACATCTATCGGAGCTGGAAAGCAGGCGCGAGTCACGTGACCGACCTGAAGACAGCTGATATTCAGTACAGTGGAACCTTGGATTACGAGCATAATCCATTCCAGAAGAATGCTTGTAATCCAAAGCACTTGCATATCAAAGCGAGTTTCCCCATAGAAGTCAATGAAAACGAAGATAATTCATTCCGCATTGACTTCTATTGCATGCAATACCACATATGGCCAGTGGTGGTGGGGGGCCCCGGAGAGCCTCGGAGGACATACTCGGCTGAACTCGGAAGGGCTCGGAAACACTCGGGAATGGAGTATTTCTGAGTGTTTCGGAGTGGTTCAGAGTATTTCCGAACCGTTCCGAGTGTCACCAGCGCCCCCCGCACCCCTGGCCAAATGCGGTACTGCCCACCCCATTTGCTTGAATTCTGCTCATTGTGCGCGACAACACTCGTAAACCGAGTCAGAATTTTTTTTAAAGTTGCTCGTCTTTCAAAACGCTCGTTAACCGCGTTACTCAATAAACCAAGGCTCCACTGTACAACTTACACAGTGTGCTATGCCAGCTTCTAATAGAGGGGGCTGGCATAGACTTACAATAACGCATTAACAACCACTTTAATGGGAAACTTAATTTCCTTCAAAAAGTCCTCAGCTGCTTCATCTCCTGGTCGGTGGATGGTCTCATCACTTACTGCCATTTTTTTTTTTTTATTTCTTTTTTTTTTTACGGCTGGCCCTCCCATCACCCGCACATCTGTAAGATTCGCTCTACAAACTGCTGAGAAAATATGGTGGCAATTACACATGGAGGAGGGATAAGAAGAAGAAGGGGGGCTGTCGGCCTTAAAGAAAAAAAAAAAAACTACGGTTTCGCAGAGCCCCCCCAACGCCTCCCGCTGTTTGCGTCCTCCACCCGCCATCGCCCATCTGCCCCGGCAATCGGTAGTAAATTCCAAATTATGGCAAGATCTCATTAATCACGTCAGATCTCGGGGACGAAGGGAAGAACGCGGCTATACGGGTGGCAGCGGACGCCCAGGGCAGAGGAGCCGGGGAAGAGTCGGGGGCGCGGGGAGCGCACAGCTGTACGGGGAAGAGGAAAAAAAAAAAGAAGAAGTCTTGTAGTGGGATAGTTATTGCTTCGTTAGGGAGCCGTGTGATGGAGTCGGATGAACCAAGGTGACTCCTCTAATACCCAATATATAATAACCCAGAGAACTGCCCCATCTGTTCAGCAGATTGTTTGTCGTTTTTCTGGCAGTCAAATTCTTTATGTCTGACCATTTCACCAACTGCATGTTGTTTTTATTTATTTTTACTTTTTTTTTTTTGCCGTTATGAAACGCACCGCATTTTAATGGTACTTCATGTCTAGATTGAATGATTTACTTTATTTCTGTCTAGCGGGGGGGGGGTCTCCAATCTTTTCAGTATGAGGGTCTCTCTTATATTTTTGAAAATATTCAGGGCCCGAAATGAAACTGTTTTCATAAACAAGTGATGTAAATTGACCACCGGAAAGGTTTTACCCCCTTCATAACCAGGCCATTTTTTTTGCTATTGAGCACTGCGCAGCTTTGACCGGTAATTGTGCCGTCATGCAACATTGTATCCAAATGAAATTTATATAATTAATTGGCATAAATAGATCTATCTCTAGATCTATAGATCTATCTCTTAGTGGTAATTGATTGCCACTTTATATATATATATATATATATATATATATATATATATATATATATATATATATATATATATATATATATATATATATTATTATTAATTTTAAAAAAATATATAAAAAAAAAAATTTTTTTTAAATATTAAAAAAAATTATAGTTTGCCACTTTCTTTTTTAAAAACATATCCAATAAAATCAAATGTCTTCATACAGCGCCTTGAAAAAGTATTCATACCCCTTGAAATTTTCCACATTTTGCCATGTCATAAACAAAAAACGTAAATGTATTTTATTGGGATTTTATGCGATAGACCAACAGAAAGTGGCTCATAATTGTGAAGTGGAAGGGAAAATGATAAATTGTTTTCATACTGTAATTTGTTACAAATAAATATCTGAAAAGTGTGGGGTAGGGGGACATTTGTATTCAGCCCCCTTTTACTCTGATACCCCTAACTAAAATCTAGTGGAACCAATTGCCTTCAGAAGTCACCTAATTAGTAAATAAAGTCCACCTGTGTGTAACTTAATCTCAGTATAAATACAGCTGTTCTGTGAAGCCCTCAGAGGTTTGTTATGCCTCGTTCCACTTCGGGTCGGTACAGTTTGGAAGGCCTGGAATGGTCCAGGCCTATTCAGGTGAGCGTTTCCACTGCAAGTCGGACCGCCAGGGGCCATACGTGGGTTTAGAAAAAAATGCCTAGCATGGCGTCACACGTCCGCCAATCAGTGGAATGTATCGTAGCTCTGCCCTTACAGAACCGTACCATTTTCTATGGCCCTACATCTGAAGCAGGACCCAGAATGGTGTGGTATGGGCCACTTTCATAATGGAAACACTCAAAATAGCGTACCGTACCGAACCGATCCGCTCAGTGGAAATGAGGCATTAGAGAACCTTAAGAGGAGGTCCAGCTGAAAAAAAAATAAATTTAAAAGTCAGCAGCTACAAACACTGTATCTGCTGACTTTTAATGAGCACACTTACCTGTCCAGGGTGCCCACAATGTTGGCCACCCAAGGCCAATCCGTCCATCGGATCGGGTCCCGGCGCCTGCCATTCGAACTAAGGGAAACAGGCAGTGGAGCCTTGCGGCTTCACTGCCCATTTTCTTACTGCGCATGCGCGAGTCGCACAGCGCTTTGTAAATGGCCGGCTGTGTTCTGGGACACACAGAGTTCCCAGAACACACCGCGCCCCATTCCCCAGAAGACAACGTGAGGAGGAGAAGAATGAAGATCACCGCGGAGTAGGAAGTGGCAGATTAGGATGATCTGCCTAGCAACAGCCATTTCTGGTAAGTGAAATGGGGGGTGTCTATAGTATTCCTGTAAAGTGGAGCAGTTTTCCCGTGTTTAGAACAATACCGCAGCAAAATGACATTTCTAAAGGAAAAAATGTAATTTAATACTGATCGCGGCTGTAATGATTTGTTGGTTCTCGGCAATATAGATAAAACTAATTGAAAAAAACGGCATTGGGGTCCCCCCCAGTCCATTACCAGGCCCTTGGGGCCTGGTATGAATATTAAGGGGAACCCCGAACCAAAAATTAAAAAAAAAATTGCGTGGGGGTCCCCCCAAAATCCATACCAGGCCCTTCAGGTCTGGTATGGGAATTAAGGGGAACCCTGCGCCAAATATAAAACAAAAATGGTGTAGGGGTCCCCCCAAAATCCATATCAGACCCTTATCCGAGCATGCAATTTGGCAGGCCGCAGGAAAAGAGGGGGGGGATGAGAGAGCACCCCCCCCTCCTGAACTGTACCAGGCCACATGCCCTCAACATGGGGAGGGTGCTTTGGGGTTTGAAAAACATGGGGAGGGTGCTTTGGGGTCTACCCCTTTACTAATTCACATGGGGGGAGGCCCAGGATCTGGGGGTCCCCTTGTTAAAGGGGGCTTCCAGATTCCGATAAGCCCCCTGCCCGCATACCCCCAGAGCCACCGGGAAAGGGTTGTGGGGATGAGGCCCTTGTCCCCATCAACATGGGGACAAGGTGCTTTGGGGTCAGACCCCAAAACACCCTCCTGATGTTGAGGGCATGTGGCCTGGTACGGTTCAGGAGGGGGGGCGCTCTAGCGTCCCCCCCCTCTTTTCCTGTGGCCTGCAAGGTTGCATGCTCGGATAAGGTTCTGGTATGGAATTTGAGGGGACCCCCACACATTTTTTTTTTAATTTTTGGTTCGGGGTTCCCCTTAATATTCATACCAGACCCAAAGGGCCTAATGAGATCTCCCAGAGCTAGTTGGAGTGAGGGGTCAGCCAACTGGAGTCCAATCAATGAGATGAGATTGGAGGTGTTGGTTACAGCTGCCCTGCCCTATAAAAAACACACACCAGTTTTGGGTTTGCTTTTCACAAGAAGCATTGCCTGATGTGAATGATGCCTCGCACAAAAGAGCTCTCAGAAGACCTACGATTAAGAATTGTTGTCTTGCATAAAGCTGGAAAGGGTTATAAAAGTATCTCCAAAAGCCTTGCTGTTCATCAGTCCATGGTAAGACAAATTGTCTATGAATGGAGAAAAGTCAGCACTGCTGCTACTCTCCCTAGGAGTGGGCGCCCTGTAAAGATGACTGCAAGAGCACAGCGCAGACTGCTCAGTGAGGTGAAGAACAATCCTAGAATGTCAGCTAAAGAATTACAAAAGTCTCTGGCATATGCTAACATCTATGTTAACGAATCTACGATATGTAAAACACTAAACAAGCATGGATTTCATGGGAGGATACCACAGAGGAAGCCACTGCTGACCACAAAAAACATTGCTGCACGTTTACAGTTTGCACAAGAGCACCTGGATGTTCCACAGCAGTACTGGCAAAATATTCTGTAGACAGATGAAACCAAAGTTGAGTTGTTTGGAAGAAACACACAACACTACGTGTGGAGAAAAATAGGCACAGCACACCAACATCAAAACCTCATCCCAACTGTGAAGTATGGTGGTGGGAGCATCATGGTTTGGGGCTGCTTTGCTGCGTCAGGGCCTGGATGTATTGCTATCATCTAAGGAAAAAGGAATTCCTAAGTTTATCAAGACATTGCAGGAGAACTTAAGGCCATCTGTCCACCAGCTGAAGCTCAACAGAAGATGGGTGTTGCAACAGGACAACGACCCAAAGCATAGGAGTAAATCAACAACAGAATGGCTTAAACAGAAGAAAATACGCCTTCAGTCAGAGTCCTGACCTCAACCCGATTGAGATGCTGTGGCTTGACCTCAAGAAAGCGATTCACACCAGACATCCCAAGAATATTGCTGAACTGAAACAGTTCTGTAAACAGGAATGGTCAAGAATTACTCCTGACTGTTGTGCACATCTGATCTGCAACTACAGGAAACGTTTAGTTGAACTTATTGCTGCCAAAGGAGGATTGACCAGATATTAAATCGAAGGGTTCACATACTTTTTCCACCTGCACTGTGAATGTTTACATGGTGTGTTAATAAAAAACAATAAATAAAAACATGGTAACATTTAATTCTTTGTGTGTTATTAGTTTAAGCGGACTGTGATTGTCTATTGTTGTGACATAGATGAAGATCAGATCACATTTTATGACCAATTTGTGCAGAAATCCATATCATTCCAAAAGGGTTCACATACTTTTTATTGCAACTGTAGTTATGATTAGTTTTAGTTATTGTTTAGAATTTTTGGATTTTCATATTTTCGGATTTTCTGTCTTATTTTCGAATTTTCGATATTACAAATTTACGAAACGACGAATTTTGGAATTTTTATAAAATTACAAATATACGAAATTCAGAATTTACGAATTGCGATCTTAATAAATGACCCGAAAAATGAAATAAAAAACAAACAAAAAAACTAATGAATTTTTCGGCAGTGCACATGTCTACTGAGTATAATAGCTGATAGTATTTCAAACAGACTTGGTGTGGGTTGGTTATGGCGTGCTGTGGCTCAGCCCTACATGTTTCGCGCAAAAGCACTTCCTCAGGAGCTTAGGCATAACTTTGCGTATTCATCATAATAAGAATTGGCTGAATAAAAATGATGTATATAAACGGATGTCCAGGACACAAACGGATGCTCCAGACATAAGTCACCAAAAATGACAGTGATCTAACAAAAGTAGGGGAAGTACCTAACCCAAGTTTCATTAATAGTTAATGGGTAAATCACAGTGTAGTGACCACAACGTAAAAATAGAGTAAGCCGGTACAGATCCTGTGTATTGGCAAGGATTTTGAGAGGTTGAGTTCATTATCCCTTAAGCCCTTTGATAGTACGGTAGTTGCATAGAATCACCACATAGTAGAAGTGTCCGCTCGAGACATCCGCCGCTCCAGCGCAGACGCGGCACACCCCTACTGTTTCTGTATCCACAGTGCCACCCGGTGGTGATACAAACGTATTTTCTTCTAATATCTTTCAAAAAGTGTTTCCCAGTGCTAAACCTTTCATCCAATTTGTAAATGTCGAAAGCCAGTATAAAGGAATACTGTAGTAGTTGTAAAAAAAAAAAAAAAACACTTGTGGGTTCAACTAATTTTTATTTTAGTTTTTTAATACATTTTGTATAATTTTCCTTTAAGGGGGTGTGGCAGGGGGTGTGTCTCTATTCCTACATACTTTTGCTAATAGGTGTCCCTCGTTCCCATCTCATAAAGTTGGGAGGTATGCTGTTCCGTGCAGATGCTGTACTGGAAATGGTGGTGATCAGCGACTTATAGTAAGAGTGTGACGGGAAATCTGGTGCTAACTGACACTGGCTGGAAGGGATACTACTCATTGATCTGGTTGGGTTTCTCTCCTTTGCTTTCGTTTCTGAATGGCAGGGGGAACTCCAGCCAGAGCCTGTGACTGGCCACAGCCGATCAGCAGGTATACAGCCATAATCATTGGCTGTAACCTGCTGACAAACTCATGCTGTGTCCAATCACAACACAGTTCAGCAGGGGATACGCACCCGAAAAACCTGCCCTTATATTAGAACCCCCCTTACCTCAGGATCCCCATCAGTGCCCCCATCAAAGCCTGCCCTTGTATCAGAACCCCTCTTAACTCAGGATCCCCAACAGAGTCGCCCCTTACATCAGAGTTCTGCTTTACTTCATTGAATTCATCAGAGACCCCCTTATACCAGAGTACCCATCAGAGTTCCCCCTTTCGTCATGCCCCCCATCGCCCCCCCCATTACCTCAGGATCTCCATCAGAGTCCCCTTTACATCAGGGTCCCCAACAGAGTTCCACCTTACATCAGAGTTCTGCCTTACATCATGGGACTCATCAAAGACCCCCTTATACCAGAGTACCCATCAGAGTTCCCCCTTTCATCATGCCCCCCATCAGTGGCCCCCCTTACATCAGAATCCCCTTTTACATCTGGGTCATATCAGAGTCTGCTCTTGCATGAGAGCCTCTATCGGATTCCCTCCATACATGAGGGTCCCCATCGGAGTCCATACTTATAGATCAGGGTTCCCATCAGAGTCCCCCCTTACATCAGAGTCCCCATGTATGTCAGGTTCCCATCAATGTCTACCCTCACATCAGAATCTGGCCTTGCATTAGGGTGGGTCCCAATCCGAGTCCCCCTTTTAGATCAGGGCCCCCCTCTCTTAAATTATGGTCCCCATTAGAGTCCCCCTTCATAGATTGGTGTCCCCATCGGCGTCTCCCCCCCCCACCCCCTTAGATCAGGGTCTCCCTCAGAGTCCCCCCTTATATTTGAGTCCCCACAACACACGATCACAATTCAGGGGCAGGGATGGAGCATTGTCTCCTAACAGGAAGTGCTCAAACAAGGCACTTATTTAATAAAAGCAGGCGATTAAAAAAAAATGACTTTTCAAATTACTTTTTTAAAATATGAATTATTATAATAATATAATAAATTATAATAAAATCTAGTATTATTAGGGTATTATTAATGATAATGTAATATAATCTAAAAAAAAAAAAATGATATATATATATATACACACACACAGCGGGTATATATATGCTTATGGGGGCAAGGACTTCTCGGAATCTGGAAGCCCCCTTTATCCCGACCCCTCCCTATGTGAATGAGTAGGGAGCACATAGTACTCCCTACTCATTCACCAAAAAAGTGTAAAAAGTAAATAAAAACAAGTACTTTATTAAAAAGTTAAAAATAGACGCACCACGCCACCACCGACCCGGAAAAACCCCAAAAACTCCGGTCTTGTTGAAAAAGTTCCCCCGTCTGCCAGCTCTGCTGTCTAAAAGTTATTAAATAGGTAAGGGGCGGGGCCATCCGGTGAAGTCACAGGGTGGCCCCGCCCCATTGTTGAGGCATCGTCCTACTACTCGACAGTAGTAGACTGAGATTAAAAATTCATCATTGGTTTACAATATTAAGAGAATTCCATTATAAAATCATACGTTCTCATTTTCATAGCGGTATTACAGTGTAAACTCCCAACAAGTTTCACCCTGTGGGGCTTCTTCAGGGAATTAATGATAAACGTTAGTGATCTGAAAACCATTACAATACCGTTAATCAATAAATGCTTTTTAACACAATGTGACCACAGGAGGCATAGAAGGACCAAAAATGTGTAGTATTATGAGAAACCACACGGGGGCACCTAGTCACTGAATGAGAGGATGACAGCCAGCTTTGTGCCAACATCTAGCATTGTCCACGCTGTATGTAGGCTGCTTACGTGGCTCTGGCCTACGTACAGAGTGAATACTGCTTGAAGTTGGCACAATGCTGGCTGTCATCCTCTCCTTTAGTGACTAGGCACCCCCCGTGTGTTTTCTCATAATACTACACATTTCTGATCCTCCCATGCCTCCTGTGGTCTCACCAAGCCTGATGTTTGTCATTGTGTTGAAAAGTATCTATTGATTAAAGATACTGAAGAGGCTTTCAGATCACTAGTGGTTATCATTACCCTGAAGAAGCCCCACAGGGCGAAACATGTTGGGAGTTTACACTGTCATATCGCTATGAGAATGCGAACAAGACCATGTAACAAATGTGTATGATTTTATAATGGAATGCTTTTACCATTGTTAACCAATAAATAATGAATTTTTTATCTACTTCTATTACTGTTTATGCTAAGCACCCTTAAAAGTCCCATTAATCTTCCTGTCAAAACTCCTTATATTAAGGGGTGTGGTGCTACAAACTGATGTATCATTCAAGCACACTATAAATCTAGACCTACAGTTTCTAAATAAAGTGAATTCCTTCTAGTGCACCCCAGAGGCCCTGTGCTGTTTTTCTCCTTCTACTGCCCCAGAGGCCCTGTAATGCATTGATTCTTTTACTGCCTCCTAGAGGCCCTGTGCTGTACTGCAGACATCTTGAATCAGGCTGCAGCTGACTATATAACACTTTTGGCTTGTGGATTTTTACGAGAATGATAAAAAAATTGTCCGGATGCACTGCTCTTTCTACTGCCCCACCCCCATGGCCCTGTTCTGCACTGCTCTTTCTACTACCCCCTAGAGCAGGGATATGCAATTAGTGGACCTCCAGCTGTTGCAAAACTACAAGTCCCATCATGCCTCTGCCTCTGGGTGTCATGCTTGTGGCTGTGAGAATCTTGCTATGCCTCATGGGAGTTGTAGTTCTGCAACAGCTGGAGGTCCGCTAATTGCATATCTCTGCCCTAGAGGCTTTGTACTGCTCCTTCTACTGCCCCCAGAAAGCCTTTTTACCGCACTGCTCTTTCTACTACCCCTTAGAGGACCTGTACTGCACTGCTCCCTCTACTACCCCCAGAGGCCCTCTGCTATATTGCTCCTTCTGCTTTCTTGCAGCAGCAGTCCTGTGCAGTGCTGCTCCTTCTATTGCCCCCAGAGGCCCTGTGCTGCACTGTTCCTTCTACTGTGCCCCAGAGACCCCATGCTGCACTGCTCCTTCTACTGCCCCTAGAGGCCCCGTGCTGCATTGCTCCTTCTACTGCCCCAAGATCCCCCCCGTGCTGCACTGCTCCTTCTACTGCCCCTAGAGGCCCCGTGCTGCACTGGTCCTTCTGGCCCCCAGAGACCTAGTGCTGCACTGCTCCTTCTACTGCCCCCAGAGGCCCTGTGCTGCACTGCTCCTTCTGCCCACCAGAGACCTAGTGCTGCACTGCTCCTTCTACTGCCCCCAGAGGCCCTGTGCTGCACTGCTCCTTCTGCCCACCAGAGACCTTGTGCTGCACTGCTCCTTCTACTGCCCCCAGAGGCCCTGTGCTGCACTGCTCCTTCTACTGCTCCTAGAGGCCCCGTGCTGCACTGGTCCTTCTGCCACCCCCCCAGAGGCCCCAATGCTGTGCTGCACTGGTCCTTCTACTGCCCCTAGAGGCCCTGTGCTGCACTGTTCCTTCTGCCCCCCAGAGGAATTGTGCTGCACTGCTCCTTCTACTGCCCCTAGAGGCCCTGTGCTGCACAGGTCCTTCTGCCCCCCAGAGGCCCCATGCTGTGCTGCACTGCTCCTTCTACTGCCCCTAGAGGCCCCGTACTGCACTGCTCCTTCTACTACCCAATAGAGGACCTGTACTGCACTGCTTCTTCTACTGTCCCTAGAGGCCCCCCGCTGCACTTGTCCTTCTGCGCCCCAGAGGAATTGTGCTGCACTGCTCCTTCTACTGCCCCTAGAGGCCCCAGACTGCACTGGTCCTTCTACTGCTCTCCAGAGGCCCTGTGATGCACTGTTAACACATTGAAGCTTTCTCTATCTTATGAGCAGAGTATCAGGACTACTTGGAAAAACCTTCAGGCTGTTTTCTCCAGAGACATTATTTAGGTTTTCAGATTTACTTACCCTGAGGGAGGTGAAAAAAAAGAAAAAAAAGAAAAAGAGAAACCTAGTTCTATTTCCGACAATTCAAATCGCTGAGCGGCAGACGGTCAGGAGAGCGAGGGATGCGCGGTGCGTGCAGGAGAGAGCGAGGCGGCCTTGGAGAAAGGCCAACTTATTAATGGAATCTGACCATGCAAAACTGCTTCAATTCCCTCCAGCCCATCAACTGCCATATTTTAATATATTTACTAAGGAGCCTGTCATCCCCCCGTAAAATAGAGTCCGGGATGTTTGACTGCTGAGTGTCACCGCCGCCAGAATCACCGCCGCTATCGCCCTTCATATGCTGTTTATACGTTTTCTGCAGCTCGTATTAATGTTGTGTGAGCATTAAAACGCAAAGGAAATCGGTAAATATGTACACGGCGATTATTCATCATTTCTGAGCGCGTTCCATCGACAGCGCCGCGAAAAGGAAAACTCTGGGCAAACCGGCTAAATCTATAAATACGATTGTACCGATCATTGGGTGTAGAATTATCCAGCTTTAAGGGTGACCCCCTGCTATTCACTTCTTTTTTTTTTGTTTATTCACTTCTGCATATTGTTCCACGTCCAGGAATTATTGCGATTGATCATTTTCAATTCGCTAAAATTGTAGAAAAAATTGCAAGATTTTGGCTTAATTTTGCTATTTTTTTTTCAGAATATACTGGAGCCAATGGGAAGAAGCAAAATTTAAGGGTTGTATGGGGGTGGACTTTGCATGGCTCCTGAGGGTTACAGAGACGACTCCCCTTATTATCCCGGACCTGTTCTTGTGCCAAAAATTTCATTAGCCTCAATATTTTTTTTTTATATACATATTTTTTATATTTTTTTTTATTCATTTATTTTTTTTATATACAGAAATAAATAATAAAGTGATTGTACACAAATAGTAACATACAAAAAAAAGACAGAAAAAATAAAACCACCAATTAAAATTAACCACTTAAGGACCAGGCCTATTTTTCAAACTTGTTGTTTACAAGTTACAATCGGAGGTTTTTTTTTTTTCTAGAAAAGGACTTGGAAACCCCAAAAATTATATATAATTATATATATATATATATATATATTAATATATATATATATATATATATATATATATATATATATATATATATATATATATATATATATTTTTTTTTTTTTTCAGGCACCCTAGAGAATAAAATGGCAGTTGTTGTAATACTTTATGTCACACCGTATTACAAACACAATTTTTTTGGAATAGATAAAAAATTTTTTTAAATTAAAAAATAAGAAAGCAGTAAATTTAGCCCATTTTTTTTTTTTTTTATATTGTGAAAGATAATGTTACGCCGAGTAAATTGATACCCAACATGTCACGCTTCAAAAATTGCGCCCGCTTGTGGAATGGCAATAAACGTTGACCCTTAAAAAAATCTCCATAGGCGACGTTTAAAATTTTCTACAGGTTACCAGTTTTGAGTTACAGAGGAGGTCTAGTGCTAGAATTATTGCTCTCGCTCTAATGATCGCGGCGGATACCTCACATGTGTGGTTTGAACACCAATGCGGGCGTTGCCTACATATGCGTTCGCTTCTGCGCACGAGTTTGGCGGGACGGGGCACTTTACTTTTTATTTTATTTATTTATTTTACTTTTTATTTTATTTTTACACTGTCCCTTTAAAAAAAAATGGATAAAAAAAAAATGGATCACTTTTATTCCTATTACAAGGAATGTAAACATCCCTTGTTAAAAAAAAGCATGACAGGACCTCATAAATGTGAGATCTGGGGGGTCAAAAAGACCTCAGATCTCATATTTACACTAAAATGCAATAAAAAAAATTAAAAAATTTAAAAAAATTTATTTTTTTTCAATAAAAAAAAATTCCCCTTTAAGGCCGTTGGGCGGAAGTGACGATTGACCTCACTCGGCTCCAGGCCTCTCAGGGGAAAGGATCAGATTGTCTCCGCCGCTACTGGCAGCTCTGGTAAGCGGCGGAGATGACCGGAGGGCAGCTGGATGGGGGGCACCTCTCCCGCCGCCGATAAAAGTGATCTCATGGCGAATCCGCCTTGGAGATCACTTTTATCTTAAAGAGGACCGCCCGCCATTTCTGAAAATATCGGGGTTATGGTGGCTATCTGCTGCAATAACCCCGGTATTCTACGTCAAAGTACCGATGTACAGCGACGGCGGTTTGCGGTAAGTGGTTAAAAGAAGACCCCACCACAAAAAAAAAACCTCTGAATATAAAGAAAAATCTAACATTTCCAAGCAAATTTTGACTAAGCATGTACTACCAAAAATTTGGTAGTACATGAGTAACAATCATATACAAAAAGGAAAAAGATGGAAATAAAATGCACCACTAATTAAATAGGATTAATTAAAAAGATCCCACCACCCAAAAAAAACATCATCTAAAAAAAAAAAGAAAAAAAAAAAAAACACCATGCAAATTTTGATTAAGGAGAGAGTAATTTTGATAGTACGTCAATAACAATCACATGCAAAAAGAAAAAAGATATAAAAACCACCACCAATTAAAAAAAAATAAAAAATTAAAGACTAGCCAACACCAAAAAACACCCTCTAAAAAAAAAATTAAAAATTTCAAGCAAATTTTGACTAAGCAGACAGTAATTTTGATAGTACGCTAATAACAATCACATGCAAAAAGGAAAAAGAAATAAAAACCACCACCAATTAAAAAAAAAAATGAAAGACTAACCAACACCAAAATACACTGTCTAAAAAAAAAAAAATAAGAATTTCAAGCAAATTTTGACTAAGCAGTCAAAAATTTGAATGTACGTGAGTAACAATCTCATACAAAAGGGAAAAAGATGGAAATAAAAAGCACCACTAATTAAGTTGGATTAAAAAAGACCCCACTGCCAATAAACACTCTCTAAATTAAAAAAATAAATAAACTACCATGCAAATTTTGACTAAGTCAGTAATTTTGGTAGTACACGAATAACAATCACATACAAAAAGGAAAAAGGAATAAAAACCACCACCAATTAAAAAAAGATTAAAAACTAACCAACACCAAAAAACACTAATGCCGCGTACACACGGTCGGACTTTTCGTCTACAAAAGTCCGACAGCCTGTCCGACAGACTTCCTGCGGACTTTCGGCGGACTTGCAGCAGACTTTCTAACGAACGGACTTGCCTACACACGACCACACAAAAGTCCGACGGATTCGTACGTGATGACGTACACCGGACTAAAATAAGGAAGTTCATAGCCAGTAGCCAATAGCTGCCCTAGCATGGGTTTTTGTCCGTCGGACTAGCACACAGACGAGCGGATTTCGGGGTCCGTCGTAGTTACGACGTAAAGATTTGAAGCATGTTTCAAATCTAAAGTCCGTCGGATTTGAGGCTGAAAAAGTCTGCTGAAAGTCCGGAGAAGCCCACACACGATCGGATTACCAGCCAGCTTTAGTCCGTCGGCGTCCGTTGGACTTTTGTAGACGAAAAGTCCGACCGTGTGTACGCGGCATAAGTGGTCAAAAATACAAAAGGGAAAAAGATTAAAATAAAAGCACCACTAATTTAATTTAATTAGCGATGCTTTTTATTTTCATTTTTTTGACCCGACCACCAAAAAACACCCTCCAAATAAAAAAAAATAATAATAAAATAAAAACTACCATGCACATTTTGACTAAGCAATCAGTAATTTTGATAGTATACGAATAACAAAATAAAAATACATAAAATAAAATAAATAAAAACCACCACCAATTAAAAAAAGCCTAAAGGCTAACCAGCATCAAAAATAAACATAGTATCCCGCCTAGAATAGGTTGCTAGAGAAGTTTAGATACATTTGGTTCTTTAGCTTCGTTGTAATCATTGGTGCGGTGTGTGATTATTTTTGGCTGTTCGCTGGTTGCTGCTTTCCCTTTAGACATGTACAGTTCATTTTGTTCCAAATCGAAATTCGGACAAATTTCTAGTTATTCGGAAATTTGGATGTATTCAAATTTCTGAATGACAATAGCAATGAAAATAACAAAACACAATTTCGGACAAAATTCAAATCGTTCTCGAATAGAACTCGAATTGTTTTCGAATCAAATTCGAATTTCCAAAGAGAATAAAATAGCACAGAAAATAAACGAATAGAAAATGAAAAAGAATATAATATGGTAATGTAAAACATAACAGAATAGAAAAAAAGAACAAATTCAATAGAAAATAAAGGAATATAATAGAAAATAAAAGAATAGAAAAGAATAAAGTTAAAACAGAACAAAATAGAATAAAAAATAAAAGAACAGAATAAAATCGAAAAAAAATAAAGGAACAGAATAGATTAGAATAAAAAAAAAATAGAATAGAAAAAAATAGAGTAAAACGGAACAAAATAGAAAATAAAATAACAGAATGAAATAGAATAGAAATAAAGGAATAGAATATATTAGAATATAATAATAAAATTTAAAAAAAGAATAAAATAGAATATAACCACCTTCTGAAATTTGAATTTATAATAGAAAATAATAAAATAGAATAGAAAAGAACAGAATAGAAAATAGAATAGAAAAGAATAGAATAAACAATAGAATAGACTGGAACCATCTCCGAAAATTTGAATAGAACAGAAAAAATAGCATAGAATAGAAAAAGCAATAGAATAGAATAAAATAGAATATAACCATCTTCTGAAATTCAAATTTTAGAATAGTAGAAATTCAAATAGAAAAGAATAGAATGAAAATAAAAGAATAGAAAAGAAAAGAATAGAATAGAACAAAACAATAGAATAGAAAGAATATAACACTATAACCATCTTCCGAAACTCGAATTTTCGAATAGAATAAATTCGAATTAGAAAAGAATAGAAAAGAATAGATGAGAAAAATAAAGAATAGGATAGACTAGAATAGAAAAAAAACAATAGAATAGAATGGAATAGAAAAAATATAACCATCTTCCAAATTTCGAATAGAATAAATTTGATTTAGAATGGAATTTGAATGGAATTTAAATTTGAATCAATTTGAATTTTCTAAATTAACACGGATCCGAATTCAAAAAAATGTCATCTATTCAAATAAACGAAACAAATTCTGAAAATGAACTAAACAAATTACACAAATTTTACAAATCTGTGCAAATAATGAATCGAAACAAAATGAAAACAATTTTTTTGTTCTGCACATGTCTATTCCCCCTGTCTTCTAGTGGATTCTAGAATAATGTGGGTTGGAAGAGGCAGACCATGGTCCTGAATATTCTTGTGGTCTCAGAAGATGCTCAGCAGGTGGCTGAGGAGTGCATAAAGAATCTGGGGCAGCAGAGTCCTTGTCTGCTACCCTTCTGGGCAGTGTAGATGAAGTTTGCAGGAGTTCACAGAGGTCCCAGCTCCGAGGGGGGGGGAGGATAATTTCTGAAGATAGCTGGAGCCAAATCAAGGGGGTTCACGTGATGGGCTTCCCTGAAGAAATGAGTTTTCAGGGCTTGCCTGAAGGCAACCACAGTAGGAGATAGCCAGACAGATTGAGGTAGAGAGTTCCAGAGGATGGGAGAGGCTCTGGAGAAGTCCAGGAGATGAGCATGGGAGGAGGAGACAAGGGAGTTTGAGATCAGGAGATCTTGGAAGGAGCAGAAAGATAAGATTGGTGATTGCTTTGATAAATAATACTACAGACGTCCACTGTTCCCCTTTAGGAGATGTCTCATATGAAAAGTATGGAAATGGTCTGCTCTTGCAGCCCAGGCTGGTATCACTTGTAATCTGAGTCTGTATTTTGGGTATCCGGCAAGATTTCATTTAAGCGTTTTGTTTGAGAAGAAGCTATTTTTACTGCGTTCGCCCTCTCGGAGGAAGTCACGGGTAATGAAGCGTAGCGGTGGGCTACAACTCAGCTGGAAAATGTCACATTGTATCACACAACCTGCTAAAAGCGTAAACCATAAGAGGCAGCGAGCAGAGCAATAGCCCTGACTTACCAAATTATAATCCAACTTTACATTGTATAACCAAACGGGATGCAAATATCGAGATCGAGGCGTTGTAGCTTCAAGGTGTTCAGAAAGGCCGACACATGACTGCAACAAAGTCATTCATTACACTTCATGGTCTCCTCATCCATTGCCCAGCAGATGAAGGGTTGGTGTTGCCTAATGGCAACCATAGAGATTAGTCTTTCTCAACCTCAGTGGGATTCGTGTGAAGAATGTTCCTTATATTGGTGGTCAGTGGGAAGAATGCTCCTTACATTGGTGGTCAGTGGGAAGAATGCTCCTTACATTGGTGGTCAGTGGGAAGAATGCTCCTTACATTGGTGGTCAGTGGGAAGAATGCTCCTTACATTGGTGGTCAGTGGGAAGAATGCTCCTTACATTGGTGTTCAGTGGGAAGAATTCTCCTTATATTGGTGGTCAGTGGGAAGAATGCTCCTTATATTGGTGGTCAGTGGGAAGAATGATCCTTACATTAGTGGTCAGTGGGAAGAATGTTCCTTACATTGGTGGTCAGTGGGAAGAATGCTCCTTACATTGGTGGTCAGTGGGAAGAATGCTCCTTACATTGGTGATCAGTGGGAAGAATGCTCCTTACATTGGTGATCAGTGAGAAGAATGTTCCTTACATTGGAGGTCGGTGGGAAGAATGCTCCTTACATTAGTGGTCAATGGGAAGAATGATCCTTGCATTGGAAGTTAGTGGAAAGAATCTTCCTTGCATTGGGGGTAAGTGGGAAGAATGCCCCTTACATTGGTGGTCAGTGGGAAGAATGTTCCTTACATTGGTGGTCAGTGGGAAGAATGGCCTTACATTGGTGGTCGGTGGGAAGAATGTTCCTTACATTGGAGGTCAGTGGGAAGAATGCTCCTTACATTGGTGATCAGTGGGAAGAATGCTCCTTACATTGGTGGTCAGTGGGAAGAATGGCCTTACATTGGTGGTCGGTGGGAAGAATGTTCCTTACATTGGAGGTCAGTGGGAAGAATGCTCCTTACATTGGTGGTCAGTGGGAAGAATGGCCTTACATTGGTGGTCGGTGGGAAGAATGTTCTTACATTGGTGGTCAGTGGGAAGAATGCTCCTTCCATTGGTGGTCAGTGGGAAGAATGCTCCTTACATTGGTGGTCGGTGGGAAGAATGCTCCTTACATTGGTGGTCAGTGGGAAGAATGCTCCTTACATTGGTGATCAGTGGGAAGAATGTCCCTTACTTTGGTGGTCAGTGGGAAGAATGTTCCTTACATTGGTGATCAGTGAGAAGAATGTCCCTTACATTGGTGATCAGTGAGGATGTTTTGGATCAGAACAAAAGTCCGATACTATTATATCTACCCCTTATAAAATTGAATATAAAGCGTGCACGCTCTGAAGTGATTGCGCTGACACTCAGTTCAGAATAAAATACTTTCTGTTTTAATATTTCCGCTTTGCAAGACTTATATACCATTTTGTTAAGATTAAGATACGTCAGATAAGGCTGGCGCATGCAAACCACAAAACAACCACAAATATAAAAATATATTATGACAAAGTATATGACAAAGTATTGGCTTTTAGCTGGGTCATTCATATGAGGAAGTAGCTTTGTGCTTGCAATGTTCTTGCTTCTTTTAAAACATTGGTGTAATCTTGTTATTTTCTTGAGTGTATTCTCAGAAGCAGGTGCGAACTTCTCTGTTAACTCTTTCAGTTCAGCTCCACAGTAAGAGAGGGGTAAGCTTTGATATCTACTGAATATGTTTTAAGGCTTATAAGCATAGAAGCTGATATATGTCATATATATAAAACATGTATATATATATATATATATATATATATATATATATATATTGGAATAGACATTTCATGATACTCTTAATTTACATTCATTACAGTCCCCCCTTGAAACTGTCTATTTCAAACTGTCCCTCATACTAAAAGTCCTGCTTACCTGGCCCATTCTCCTCAGTAACTCTTTTGGGCTGTATATAGAGAAGAGCAGCCACTAACTCACTACCCCCCTCGATGCAGCTTGGAGAGGGGCAATCAGGTGCTGTCTGTCCCTGTAATCCTATGGTGTTGCATCACGGGGGTAAGTGACTGTAACGGAGTGTAACACATAATCATCATCAAGTCTTATATAATCTTCATCATCATCTAAGGGAATGTCCCTTACATTGGTGGTCAGTGGGAAGAATGTTCCTTACATTGGGGGGTCAGTGGGAAGAACGTTCCTTACATTGGTGATCAGTGAGAAGAATGTTCCTTACATTGGTGGTCAGTGGGAAGAATGTTCCTTACATTGGTGATCAGTGGGAAGAATGTTCCTTACATTGGTGATCAGTGAGAAGAATGTCCCTTACATTGGTGATCAGTGGGAAGAATGTTCCTTACATTGGTGGTCAGTGAGAAGAATGCCCCTTACATTGGTGATCAGTGAGAAGAATGTCCCTTACATTGGTGATCAGTGGGAAGAATGCTCCTTACATTGGTGGTCAGTGAGAAGAATGTTCCTTACATTGGTGATCAGTGAGAAGAATGTTCCTTACATTGGTGATCAGTGAGAAGAATGTTCCTTACATTGGTGATCAGTGAGAAGAATGTTCCTTACATTGGTGATCAGTGAGAAGAATGTTCCTTACATTGGTGATCAGTGAGAAGAATGTTCCTTACATTGGTGATCAGTGAGAAGAATGTTCCTTACATTGGTGATCAGTGAGAAGAATGTTCCTTACATTGGTGATCAGTGAGAAGAACGTTCCTTACATTGGTGATCAGTGGGAAGAACGTTCCTTACATTGGTGTCAGTGAGAAGAACGTTCCTTACATTGGTGATCAGTGGGAAGAACGTTCCTTACATTGGTGTCAGTGAGAAGAACGTTCCTTACATTGGTGATCAGTGAGAAGAACGTTCCTTACATTGGTGTCAGTGAGAAGAACGTTCCTTACATTGGTGATCAGTGAGAAGAACGTTCCTTACATTGGTGATCAGTGAGAAGAACTTTCCTTACATTGGTGATCAGTGAGAAGAACGTTCCTTACATTGGTGATCAGTGAGAAGAACGTTCCTTACATTGGTGATCAGTGGGAAGAACGTTCCTTACATTGGTGATCAGTGAGAAGAACGTTCCTTACATTGGTGATCAGTGAGAAGAATGTTCCTTACATTGGTGATCAGTGGGAAGAATGTTCCTTACATTGGTGATCAGTGAGAAGAATGTTCCTTACATTGGTGATCAGTGAGAAGAATGTTCCTTACATTGGTGATCAGTGGGAAGAATGCTCCTTACATTGGTGATCAGTGAGAAGAATGCTCCTTACATTGGTGATCAGTGAGAAGAATGTTCCTTACATTGGTGATCAGTGGGAAGAATGCTCCTTACATTGGTGATCAGTGAGAAGAATGCTCCTTACATTGGTGGTAGTGGGGACAGTGGTGCTACATTAGCCTAATACAACATACACACGAGCGGACTTTTCGACCGGACTCGGTCCGTCGGACCAGTCCGGTCGAAAAGTCCGCTCGTCTGTATGCTAGTCCGATGGACGAAAACCCACGCTCGGGCAGCTATTGGCTACTGGCTATCAACTTCCTTATTTTAGTCCGGTCGTACGTCATCACGTACGAATCCGTTGGACTTTGGTGTGATCGTGTGTAGGCAAGTCCGTTCGTTCAAAAGTCAGTCGGAAAGTCCGCCCGTGTGTACGCGGCCTAAGACTTTATCTCCTCAGGAGTAGCAGAAGGCAACCTGGGTTGTAGCCACCTGCCCAACCTCTCCGAGTTGCATCCCTACAGCCATCACCCAGAATAACCCGTCGTTGAACAAACGTCACCCGGTTCGCTCAAAAAAAGCCGCCGGGCAGGAAACTGTTAAAAAAAAAAACCAAACAAACAAATTTAAGCTTAAGTTGCGTTTTTTAGCTTTTCCAATTGTTTTACTCGGAAGGGATTAGATATTAATGCAATGAAGGTTTGAGCGCAGGGGGGAGGCGAATGTTTTATGAATCGAGTTTTTAAATTATGAATGCGCTCCTTACTGTCTTTGTTGCATTTGCCTTGATGTTTTGTTTACAGAAGCATCTCAGAGCTCAGCGAAGTATCAGCACTTAACAAAATCATAAAAAGGGGATTTTTTTTATTTTTTATTTTTTTCCTTTGAAAGCCGTAAAAAAAAAAAAAAAATTGCTGCAACCAACGAAAGCTTCTTTTTTTTTTTTTTCTCCTCTCGAACATTTTACGTTTTAATATAGCTAAAGTAAAAGGAGTAAGTAATTTTGGAGTCTCTCCCCAGACCACAGCCGTCTTTTCATGTGTAATTATTCTGGAAGTGCATTAGATAATACCGCCGTCCCCGTAGCTGTATACACATCTATAAATCATTAATGAGCCGCTTAACTGAAACAAAACTAGGAAAGATTTGCATTAGCCGGCAGAACCTTCGGCTTAATTGACTGCTGGTTATTTACAATTAATTTTTCTGTTTTGAAATAATGATGGCGGGGCCTGGGCAGTTTGCAGGACGCATATTACTCCCGGAGAACGCAGAGGAATGCCGATTCATCACAAAGAGGCTGGGAATGGGCCGTAATGAGCCCGGGGGGGTTGATGGCTCTAAGTAAACAGCAAATGTATACCTGCTTATTTATTAAAGTGGACTTCTCATAGAGCCGACCTCTCAGGAACTTCACCAATCTCAGTGAATACATTTCCAACACATACCAATGAACAGCAATGCGTTATCTCGCTTATTCTCATTTAGAAGTCATCTTTGAGCTCCAGTCAGTGACTTTGCCTAGGCTGAAATGAAGTCATCAGTCTGCTGCAGGCAGGAGGAAGCATTTCCTTAGTCACCCCCCCCCAAGGATTAGACTGCAACTTTGTAACAAGTCACAGGGTAGGGGCTCGTTCACACTAAGGGTTGGGGGGGGTAAATCTACTACTACTCCTGCCCTCCCCCCCATCCTCTCCCCTTTTAGCTGCAGTGGTTGAAGGTATACACACGCTGCAGGCATGATGTTTTGCTTGGCAGCCGCGTCAGGAGTTTTACCCCCTGTCAGTGGCGGTGCGTCCATAAGGGCGCACGGGCGCCGCCCCCTCTCTCCAGCCACCCCCTCTATGCCCAATGGATAGATTCATGCATTGCATGTCAAGACATGTGCAGGATGAAAAAATTTGTTTAGTTTAGTTTCGTTTCGATTCGTTATTTAACTTAATTTGTTTAGTTAAATTCGTTGCATTCATTACATTCGTTTTCGGAATTCGTTTCGTTTCGTATTCGAATTCGAAAAAATTCGACCGCATTCGAAAAAATTCGACCGCATTCGAAAAAATTAGACCGCATTCGAAAAAACTATCAAATTCGAAAAAATTCTAACACATTCGAAAAAAACTGTCAAATTCGAAAAAATTCTACCACATTCGAAAAAAACTATCAAATTCGAAAAAATTCTACCACATTCGAAAAAAACTGTCAAATTCGAAAAAATTCTACCACATTCGAAAAAAACTGTCAAATTCGAAAAAATTCTACCACATTCGAAAAAAACTGTCAAATTCGAAAAAATTCTACCACATTCGAAAAAAACTATCAAATTCGAAAAAATTCTACCGCATTCGAAAAAAACTATCAAATTCAAAAAAAATGTTACTACATTTGAAAAAAATATTAAATTCGAAAAAATTCTACCACATTCGAAAAAAACTGTCAAATTCGAAAAATTTCTACCACATTCGAAAAAAACTATAAAGTTCGAAAAAAACAATAACTGAATTTGAAAAAGTAAACTATATATAACCATTTTGCGAAATTTGAAATTCGTATAGAATGAAATAGAATTCCAATAGAAAAGATTAGGATAGAATAGAAAGTATAAAAGAATAGCATAGAAAAACAATAGATCAGAATAGAAAAAAATATAATATATTGTATTCTAAGCTTTTCTATTTGAATTCGAATTCATTCTGTACCAAATTCCAATTTTGGAAGATGGTTAAATATATATATTATATTTTTTTTCTATTCTGTTCCATTGTTTTTCTATGCTATTCTTTTCTATTCTATTCTAAACTTTTCTATTCGAATTTGAATTAATTCTATGCGAAATTCGAATTTCGGAAGATGGCTTCTAAAATTAGAATTTCGTATAGAATGAATTCGAATTTGAATAGACAAGATTAGAATAGAAATAGAATAGACTAGAAAAACAATAGAACAGAAGAGAATAAAATATAATATATATATTTTTTTCTATTCTGTTTCATTGTTTTTCTCTGCTATTCTTTTTTATTCTATTCTAAACATTTCTATTCGAATTTGAATTCATGCTATACGAAATTCGAATTTCGGAAGATGGCTTCTGAAATTCGAATTTCGTATAGAATGAATTTGGATTTGAATAGAAAAGAATAGACTAGAAAAACAATAGAACAGAACAGAATAAAATATAATATATATATTATATCTTATTCTATTCTGTTCTATTGTTTTTCTAGTCTATTCTTTCTACTCTGTTTTAATCTTTTCTATTCAAATTAATTTTATACGAAATTCGAATTTTGGAAGATGGTTTTATATATATATATATTTTAAAAAAATTTCTATTCTGTTCTATTGTTTTTCTATTATTTTCTATTATATTCTGATCTTTTCTATTTGAATTCAAATTCATTCTATGCAAAATTCAAATTTCATAAAATAGTTATATAGAAATAGAATGAAATCAAATTCTAATAGAAAAGAATAGAATAGAAAAACAATAGAACAGAATAGAAAGAAATATTTTATATATATATAAAAATAAATAAAACCATCTTCCGAAATTGGAATTTGGTACAGAATGAATTCGAATAGAAAAGATTAGAATAGAATATTTTATATTTTTTTCTATTCTGTTCTATTGTTTTTCTATGCTATTCTTTTATATTATTTTCTGTTCTATTCTAATCTTTTCTATTTGAATTCATTCTGTACCAAATTCCAATTTCGGAAGATGTGTGTGTATATATATATATATATATATATATATATATATATTTTTTTTTTTTTTTTTTTCTATTCTGTTCTATTGTTTTTCTGTTCTAGTCTTTTCTATTAGAATTCGATTTCATTCTATTTCATTCTGTTTCTGTATAACCATTTTCGGAAATTCAAATTTCGTATAGAATGATTTCGCATTCAAATAGAAAAGATTAGAATACAATAGAAAAGAATAGAAAAGAATAGAAAAACAATAGACCAGCATAGAAAAAAAAAAAAATAAAAAAAAATATATAAATATATATACCGTATTTATCGGCATATAACACGCACTTTTTTCAGGGGAAAATCATGGGTGCGTGTTATACGCCGATCCCTTGCGATCCTGAGCTGACAGATCTTCAAAATCGCCGACCGCGATTTGAAAATGGCGCCGAAATACACAGAGCCGGTCCTCGGCTCTTCTCGGCCACTTTTGGCTTCACTCGAGTGCCGCCCGAACCTAGCCGAGTGTACTCGGCTAGGTTCGGATAGCTCCGCTCACAGTCACGCCCATGCCGGGCGGGACTACGAGTGGAGCCGAAAGTGAACGAGAGCCGCCGAGAAGAGCCGAGGACCAGCTCTGTGTATTTTGGCGCCGGCGGCACCATTTTCAAATCGCGGTCGGCGATTTTGAAGCTCAGGATCGCAGGGGATCACAGGATTTTCAAACTGCGAGCTGCAAGGCTGCACTGGGGCAAGGCTGCACTGGGATAAGGCTGCAATGGACACTGGGAAGGCTGCACTGACAAGGCTGCACTGACAAGGCTGCACTGACATGGCTGCACTGGGGCAAGGCTGCACTGAGAAGGCTGAAATGATGGGCATTTAAATGTAAGTTTTTTTCCCTTAAACTTCCCTCCTAAAAGTTTTTTTTTCCTTAAAATTCCCTCCTAAACTAGGGGTGCGTGTTATACGCCAGTGCGTGTTATACGCCGATAAATACGGTAATTTTTTTGTATTATTCTATTCTATTGTTTTTTTATGCTTTTCTTTTCTATTATTTTATATTCTATAATAGTCTTTTCAATTCAAATTCATTCTATACGAAATTCGAATTTCGGAACATGGCTTCTGAAGTTTGAATTTCTTATAGAATGAATTCGAATTAGAACAGAAAATAATAGAAAAGAATAGACTAGAAAAACAATAGAACAGAATAGAAGAAAATATA
The DNA here is from genome assembly GCF_042186555.1 of Aquarana catesbeiana. Classification (NCBI taxonomy): domain Eukaryota; kingdom Metazoa; phylum Chordata; class Amphibia; order Anura; family Ranidae; genus Aquarana; species Aquarana catesbeiana. The sequence continues at coordinate 14,507,962 of NC_133332.1, forward strand.
ATATATATATATATTATATTTTCTTCTATTCTGTTCTATTGTTTTTCTAGTCTATTCTTTTCTATTATTTTCTATTCTATTCTAATCTTTTATATTCAAATTTGATTTCGGTCTATATGAAATTCGAATTTTGGAAGATGTTTTATATATATATATATATATAATTTTCTATTCTGTTTCATTGTTTTTCTATGCTATTCTTTTCTATTCTATTCTAAACTTTTCTATTCGAATTTGAATTCATTCTATACGAAATTCGAATTTCGGACGATGGCTTCTGAGAGTGGAATTTCGTATAGAATGAATTCGAATTTGAATAGAAAAGATTAGAATAGAAAATAATAGACTAGACAAACAATAGAACAGAATAAAATATAATATATATAATTTTTTGTATTCTGTTCTATTGTTTTTCTAGTCTTTTCTCTTCTACTCTGATCTAATCTTTTCTATTCAAATTCAAATTCATTTTATAAGAAATTCAAATTTCGGAAGATGGTTTTATATATATATATTATACATATACACACACACACACATATATATATATATATATAAATATATATATATATATATATATATATATATTATACATATACACACATATATATATATATAAAACCATCTTCCGAAATTTGAATTTCTTATAATATGAATTCGAATTTGAATAGAAAAGATTAGAATAGAGTAGAAGAGAAAAGACTAGAAAAACAATAGAACAGAATAGAATAAATTATATATATTATATTTTATTCTGTTCTGTTCTATTGTTTGTCTAGTCTATTATTTTCTATTCTAATCTTTTCTATTCAAATTCGAATTCATTCTATACGAAATTCCACTTTCAGAAGCCATCTTCCGAAATTTGAATTTCGTATAGAATGAATTCAAATTCAAATAGAAAAGTTTAGAATAGAATAGAAAAGAATAGCATAGAAAAACAATGAAACAGAATATAAAATTATATATATATATATATATATATATATATATATATATATATATAACATCTCCCAAAATTCAAATTTCATATAGACCGAAATCAAATTTGAATGTAAAAGATTAGAATGGAATAGAAAATAATAGATAAGAATAGACTAGAAAAACAATAGAACAGAATAGAAGAAAATATAATATATATATTATATTTTCTTCTATTCTGTTCTATTGTTTTTCTAGTCTATACTTTTCTATTATTTTCTGTTCTAATCTTTTCTATTCAAATTCGAATTCATTCTATACGAAATTCAAACTTCAGAAGCCATGTTCCGAAATTCGAATTTCGTATAGAATGAATTTGAATTTGAATTGAAAATACTATTATAGAATATAAAAAAATAGAAAAGAAAAGCATAAAAAAACACACATATATATATATACATATTCTATTGCTTTATTATTTTATATTCTACCTTATTGTTTTTTTTAGAAAAACGTTTTCTATTTTTTTTTAATTTGATTATGTTTTCGAATTCGATTCGAATATGTTTTCGAATATGTTTTCGAATTCGATTCGAATATGTTTTCGAATTCGATTCGAATTCGATTCGAATTCGTTCGTTTTTTTTCGGATTCGTTTAAATTCTTTACTTTTGTCATTCGGAAATTCGGATGCATCCGAATTTCCGAATAATGAAAAGTTTGTCCGAATTTCGATTCGGAACGAAACGAAATGCACATGCCTATGCATGAATCTATCCATGGCCGCCGTTGCTACCCCCTATTCAGGCGTCCGGCTCCTTTTCAGGCACCTGAATTACAGTGGCGTGGTATTTTTTTGAAGCTCCTGATTAGAGCCAAAGGAACTAATAGGCATCAAAAAAAGGTAAACAGCGAGCACCATGCTTGGCGCTCGCAGATCACTCAGCTGTGTTAGGAAAGCGAGTGAATATTCGCTTTCCTAAAACTAAACCACCTCTCAGCCAATCAGGTGCTCGCGTCTGTTACCCGTCACCTGATTGGCTGAAACGACAGTCGCTGCAATTGGACGCCTATCAGGAGGAGAGGACGGGAGATGAGGACGGCAGGAGATGCATTAAAGGACCCTCGCTCGTCGCCATCACCCCCTGCCCCACCAAGACAGGGTAAGAGCCAGGCAGACGGTGAGCGGGTGGGGGTCACACTGGCAGGATTCAACGGCACACTGGCAGCTTTTGATGGGCACAGTGGCAGCGTTTGATGGGCACAGTGGCAGCATTTGGCACAGTGGCTGCATTTGATGGGCACAGAGGAAGCATTTGATGGCACAGTGGCAGTGTTTGATGGGCACATTGGCTGCAATTGATGTTTTTTTTCAAATTTTTTTGCGCCCCCCCCCCCCCCAAAAAATTTTTTTTGAGCACTGCCCCCTGTCACTTTCAGCAGGTATAGCGCTAGAAAAGAGCGACCTATTCAAGTGTACGGGGCCACCTTGCAAGCTCCCCACCACTGCGCGCAATGCACATGGTTGCAGCATACTAGGGAGAGTTCAAGGGGTAAATATAGGCAGGGAGGAGGTGGTACAATAGCGCCGCCTCACTACCTCTCAAATGCTCTCCAAAGAGCAATCTACACTATATTGCCAAAAGTATTGGGACGCCTGCCTTTACCCACAGATGAACTTTAAGACTGGGCCTATTTTTCAGCCTTGTTTACAAGTTAAAATCTTTTTCTTTCACTTCCCTGAGGAATGGAGGTACCAAGAATCGCGCTAATTTAAGAGAACAAACAATAAGTGAATAAGAATTAGTGAATAAATAAGACAACATTGCAAAAAAAAGGGTAATGAATAAACCTGACTGCATGTGCAAAACAGATTATATATGATATATAGTGAAGTCTCTGTGAATAGTGGCACTAAGTATTATCCACCCGTGCAAAAAACAAAAGTCCACATAAGACGATCTTGATCCACTGTGTGATAAAAAATGTGATCCACCACTGGTATAGAAGGGGTTACTCCTTACCAAAAAACCATGATGCCCCACCACAGAGGATCATAAAAGGCATAACAGCTGTGACTCTAAAGTTGGCATCGATACTGGTCTGCTGGGTCCTCGGATCATCGCATGGTGTAGACCGACTCATGTGAGATGTGTACCATGTAACAAAGATATGGAAACTCCAATAGTGTAAAACCTTTTAAATTTATTAAGTCGCATAAAAAAATACACTTACAAGAGACGCTTCATAAGATAAGCCTTAGGTCCGGTATGTCATCCAGGGGCACTGGATGATGTAATCTTATTACGAAACGCGTAGGATGGAGCAGGACAACGCGCTGACGTCACCTCCGGTCATTGCTCGCATTTCCAGTAGGACGGGTCTGTCCGAGTCTGTACGGCCGACATACCGGACTTAAGGCTTATCTTATGAAGCATCTCTTGTAAGTGTGTTTTTTTATCACACCGTGGATCAAGATCGTCTTATGTGGACTTTTGTTTTTTGCACGGGTGGATAATACTTGGTGCCACTATTTACAGAGACTTCACTATATATCATATATAATCTGATTTGCACATGCAATCAGGTTTATTCATTACCTGTTTTTTTGCAATGTTGTCTTATTTATTCACTAATTCTTATTCACTTATTGTTTGTTCTCTTAAATTAGCGCGGTTCTTGTGTTTCTATATTTGAGTATTATATGGGTGTCATATATTAGAGTTGCTGCTTTTTACATTTACATCATATTTGTTTGGGTTCATTTTTTATTTTTCATATTTGAGTGATTTATCTATATAATTTAGCGCAGTTTTTTTTCTTTTGTTTTTCCATGGAGGTAGCAATGCCAAAAACATTTTTTGCAAATTGTCTTTGGCCAGGAAGTGTAATTTCTTTATTTTTTTCTTGGGGTGGGGGTAGCGATATCACTGTTATCCCCACTGTTTAGCTTACATGGTGGGGATTCCTTGTGACCCTGGCAGTGCCTAGGAAGGCAGTTGCAATCACACACTGGTTCTTTAAAGTGGCATTCAGCCCAAAAGCAAACCTATATTAAGTATATATATATATATATATATATATATATATATATATATATATATATATGTGCATGCCTTCCGCATGTACAAAGGCAAAGTCTCCCAGCTTAGCCCCCCGGGTTGCCCAACCTGCATCGGCACAAGCAGAAAAATTGTCTGGGACCTGGCATTCCTCCTGCACAAAAAGGGTTATATCTACCTTGAGAGCTACTACACAAGTCTGCCCCTTTTCCGTCACCTGTATCGTGAGAAAACCGTGGCCTGCGGTACCACCCGAAAAAACAGGAAGGGCCTCCCACAAAGGTTAGTGTCCACAAGGCTACAAAAGGGGGGGAATCGGCAAGTCCGATGAACAAGGAAGTGTTGGCCGTGAAGTGGAGGGATAGAAGAGATGTGTTCGTCCTGTCCACCATCCACAATGACACCTCATGGTCACATCCAAAAGCCTAAGGGTATCCACGATTATAATCGGTTCATTAGGGTGGGGGGACATTTAAACGGTCAGATGTTATAGCCCTATTTATCAACAAGAAAGTCCGTCTACTGGTATAAAAAGTTGCAATTTACCTTCTCCATTTTGGCATCTATAGTGCGTATGTCATCTATCAAAAGTCAACAGAAAGACCCACCACCTTCCTCAAATATATAGAAGAACTCATCAATGCCCTGACCTACCAGAAAGGATCCTTCCCAGGAAGAATTAGCTCAGATTATATGAGCAGACTTCATGAGCAACATTTTCCAGAGAATGTTCCACCACCGGAAAAAGGAAGAAGACGCCCAAAAAATGTTGGGTATGTAGCACAGGGGGAGTCAGAAGAGACACCAGTGTTCATTGCCCCCAATGTCCCTCCCAACCGGCCTTTGCATCGAGAGACTGCTTTCAACATTATCACACGTTAACTAAAATATTATTTTGCCTTATTTTTAACAGCCTGCCATTTCCCTGTTTCAAATATCTTTGCTGATGATTTGCCTGTTGCCTTGATGGACAATGCCATCCACCGTAACTGACCCTGGCCTATTTATCGACCATGCCTCTGGCTGCCGTTTGGATTGCTTCTAAACCACATTTCTGCCTTCTACCTGAACTGACCTCGGTCTGTTAATTGACCATGTTTTTTGCCTGCCGCTTGGACTGATCTTTTGCACAGCTGCTGTAGTAGCGGGATTCAAGATAACACAGAGGTCTCACATATGTGAGGAGGTTCAGAGTAGAGAAAAACAGTGTTTGGTTTTCACTGGGTTTTGTAATTCCCGAATCATGGTCTGGAGGCCGGAGGCTTTGAAGGGATTGGATGAGAAGAAGTCTCTACCACTGTTCCCAGGTTTTACCTGACCGAGGCCCTGCCTGCTGCCTGGACCAATACTTTGGCTGCGCTGACCATATCTCTGCCTGCTGCCTGTACTGACCCAGGACTTTTTATGGACCATGTTCTGCCTGCTGCTTGTACGATTCCTTGGCTCTTGCTGACCTAATCTCTGCCTGCTGCCTGGACCAAAGCTTTGGCTGTGCTGACAATATCTCTGCCTCCACTGACTATGGACAGGATTCCTGCCTGCTGCCTGGGTGATTCCTTTCGCTGTTGCTGACCACGTCCCTGCCTTCTGCCTGAACCAATGCTGTTCTCTGGACAACTGCACTACTAAAGCCACAGGTTATTTTTTTGTTTACCCTTTGCTCAGCAGAATGTATTTTGGGGTGTAATTCTTGATATGTACATGCCATTTGTTAGAAATATAAAGGGCCTTAAAAAGTGTGTCATAAAATTAGATGTATAATTTATGTCCCTAGAATGCCTGAAGATGCTCCTTGGAAGTTGGGCCTCTCTGTGGCTAGGCTGTGGAAAAGTCTCATCATACTCAGGAGGTGTATCAAAATGTGTTTTGGGGTATAATTGCAAGTATGCCTATGCCGCGTGTGATAAATAACTTAATATGACTAAAAAAAAAAGGTATTTCTATATTTTCCCAAGAATTGGGAAAACTTCCTATTCCCCTTACTAAATACCTTGGAATGTCTACTTTCCTAAAAGGGGTCATTTGGGGGGGGGGGTATTTGTACTGTTCTGGCATTGTAGGGTCTCAATCCACATCAGGATTGATCAATTTTCAAATATATACAGTTGTGCTCATAATTTTACATAAACTGGCAGAATTTATGATTTCTTGGCCATTTTTCAGAGAATATGAATGATAACACACAAACATTTCTTTCACTCATGGTTAGTGTTTGGCTGAAGCCATTTATTATCAACCAACCGTGTTTACTCTTTTTAAATCATAATGACAACAGAAACTACCCAAATTATCCTGATCAAAAGTTTACATACCCCAGTTCTTAATACTGTGTTTTGCCTCCTTTAACATCAATGACAGCTTGAAGTCTTTTGTGGTATTTGTGGATGAAGCGCTTTATCTTCTCAGGTGGTAAAGCTGTCCATTCCTCTTGACAAAAAGCCTCTAGTTCCTGTAAATTGTTGGGCTGTCTTGCTCACCTCTAAAATAGAGAAGGTAAAGATTGACATATCCCTCATTCGGCAAGATATCCACAAGCTAAGGGAGAGGGTGACTGAGGCGGAGCGCAGGATTGGACACGTGGAAGATGAAATCCCGCCGTTGCAGATCACCACCGAGTGGCTACAGTATCAACTCAATGCAGTCCTTAGCAAGCAGGACGACATGGAGAACATGCTCCGCAGATACAACCTCTGGTTTGTGGGTCTGCCTGAAAGGGCTGAAGGCTCAGACCCCCCCACATTCCTCGAGAACCTGCTCATCAAAACCTTCAGCAGAGAGGCCTTCTCATCCACATTTGTGATGGAGCGTGCTCATCTCCTGGCTGCTCACCCCTCGTCGACCGGAGCCCCCCTGCGCACCTTTATAGCCAAGCTCCTGAATTACGGTGACGAGGATACCAATCTAGGCCTCACCCGTGAGAGAGGCAATATCTCTTTTGGCAACATACATGTCGCAGCTTTTCCAGACTTCTCCGCTAAAGTACAAAAGAAAAGGGCGCAATTCACCGAGGCAAGGTGGCAACTAAGCATCCAGCACCTGACCTATGCTATGCTGTTCCCAGCTCGACTTCACGTTATCTGGGATGGTAAGGCCCATTTCTTTGAAGATCCTTCTGCGGTCCTGTCCTGGCTGGAGCACCGTGACGAGGCTGGTCCTGCGCCCACCTAACTCTTCTGTGGATGTCACTCTTGTTCCCCCTTGTGAACGGGTACCCCTTGCCTTGATCCTGCAGACTGTGGAGCGGTCACCCTCTCTTGAAATGTGAGTTAGACTCTTTGTTCCACATATGTGTCTACCTTGACATACCCAGGCCAATTCTGGAGTTGCCTATACCTCCTGATCCCACTCCCCCCAACCGGATCAATCCTCTGATGCCCTATTTTTATTCTTTTTTCTCTTTATTGCCCCTCACTCAAGTGACCCCAGCAGCTCTCAGGCAACTGTCTGCACTCCCCTGAACTGCTGGTCATTTTTTCTATACCGCACCGTTGTGCACTTTTCAGTTACTGATCGTCCCACCGAGACAAGTGAGGTTGCACCTGGACATATGATGCTTTTTTCCTTTATTTTTCCCCTTTTTCTGTTCTGGTGCACAGCGCTCACCCTTTAAGATGTGTTTCCCTGGCCAGCTGCTGCCCCCAGGGCTGTGGCGGGCTGCTACCTGTTCATTTTTCCAATGCGTAGGCAAAGTTTATATGTTATGTGTACTGATATACCTATGTTTGACTTACCTCATATTACAAGTTATACATTTCCATTGGCTGCTATATATTCAAGGTCATATGCCCTTCTCTCTGGCTACCTGTGCGACCAGTGCTTGCACGCCGCTCTGCCTCGCAGCCTGCTCACTCAGACCTGCCATATATGCCTATGATATGTTTTCATTCAAATGCATTCTGTCCTGTATAGTGTCTGTAATGTTAACATATGTTACGGGAGAGTGCTCCCTGTTGGTCCGACTGCGAACATTCATACCCCCAGCAATACCATGGCCTACCTCAAATTAGTCACATGGAATGTGTGCGGGCTGAGAACCAAACCTAAACGTGTGGCTGTCCAACTGGGTCAGCTGGTTATATCAAGCTCCCTACACTTCTAGCTCTCGTGGTGTTGCTATACTGATTGCTAAGACAGTACGATTTCAGCTCCACCTTCTGCAGTCGGACCCGCAGGGCAATACTTGTTTCTCCACGCCACCATCGGTAGCCTGAAGGTCCTCGTTATGGCATTCTATAGTCCACCACCGTTCCAATTTGCTGTCTTACAGGAAGGTGTGGCCTTCATGGCCCGGCACCCCACAGTGCCTACTATCCGTATGGGGGACTTCAACATGACGGTTGAACCCGCCCTTGGTAGACTCCATCCCTCTTCCCAACTGACGCCTCAGCCCCCACTCACCAAATTTGGGAGGTTCCTTTCAGAGTTTGCCATGACAGATACTTGGAGACACAAATACCCGACCACAGTCGCTTATTCCTGCTTTACGCCCTCACGGTCTGCTATGTCCCGTATTGACATGATTATGATCTCCACCACCCTGGTGCCTGGCCTCCTTGATGCGGGGTTCGGCGTCAGGGTCCCCTCTGACCATTCACCCTACTAGATGACCCTGCAATTGCCCTCAGCCCCTCCGACCTGCATGTGGAGGCTGAACCCGTTTTGGTTCACCATCATGTCGGACATGGAGGATATTCAGCGAGAATGGGCCCATTTCTTCTGCTCGAATATAGAGTCGACCTTGGTGGAGGCGGTGAGGGAGGCCTTCATGCTACACGCCCACATGATTCTCTCTGCACGCATCAACAGACATAAGGCCTCCTCCAAATTTTTTCTACAACAATCCGAGGAATGACTGAGTTCTCTTGAACAAGTGTTTCTCGCCGACCCGTCTGCGACTAACCCTACCCAGCTGCATTTACAATCTAGGCCAGGGGTCTTCAAACTACGGCCCTCCAGTTGTTCAGGAACTACAATTCCCATCATGCCTAGTCATGTCTGTGAATGTCAGAGTTTTGCAATGCCTCATGGGACGTGTAGTTCTGCAACAGCTGGAGGGCTGTAGTTTGAGGATCCCTGATTAGGCTCACTGACCAACTACACTTCGAGAAAGCCAAACAGGGTATCTTTTTTAGTAAACAAAGAATCTTTGAACATGGTGAACACGCAGGCAAACTATTAGCATACATGGCCCACTTGGACCATAGACCCCCAGTGGTGGTCCAGCTACAATCGGTATCTGGAATCACGCTCACAGACCCGATCCAGGTGGCGGATGAGTTTAAGCGGTTTTACTCTGACCTCTATACGACGACCCTATTCCTTCAAGATATTCCTTTCCCCACCGTCACTCAATCCCAAGCTGAACTACTGGATGCACCCGTTACCATAGAATGCATAGCAGAGGCACTGGCAAGTCTCCCGCCCTCTAAAGCCCCTGGTTTCCAATGGCCTCCCCCTAGAATTCTATACTCAATTCCAAGAGATCCTCATCCCTAAGCTGCAGGAATTATACTCCACATCTTTCACTCTGCCACACTCCCGAGTACATGGATGAAGCCCTTATAGTCCTAATTCCAAAACCTGAGAAGGACCCGCTCTTCCCAGAATATTACCATCCAATATCCCTCCTACAATTAGATGCTAAAATCCTTGCTAAAATTCTTGCATTAAGGCTTAACAAGGTAATACTCAGTCTTATACATGCAGATCAGACGGGATTTATGCCCAACAAAAATACAGCATTCAACCTCTGGAGACTCTTCATGAATCTCCAGGCTACACATGACAATATTGGATCCCGGGTAGTGGTCAGCCTGGACGCCGCCAAGGCATTTGGTTCTGTGGAATGGAGCTATCTGTGGGAGTGTCTCCGCAGGTTTGGTTTCGGCCCCAGATCCATTAAGTGGCTTCAACTCCTCTACCAGGCTCCCACTGCCCGGATCCAAGTCAACGGTAAGATAACTGACTCCTTCTCATTGTCCCAGGGTACTCGGCAGGGCTGTCCCATATCCCCTTTACTGTATGCATTAGTTGTGGAGCCTATGGCCATTGCCATCAGGGCACATCCCAACATCAGGGGTCCCCGCATGGGACGAGTGACCGAGGTCCTCAGTCTATATGCGGACAATATGCTCTTATACCTGGAGGATGCTGGCCCCTCTCTGGCGGCGGCTCTACAACTAATAAAACAGTTTGGAACTTTCTCAGGGCTACAGAATAATTGGTCCAAATCTCAAATTCTACCAATAGATGTCACTGTCCCCATGGCTGACCAAGCAGCACTCCCTCTGTTTAGAGCGAGCAAGATCAAATACCTGAGTGTGCAATGCACCAGAACCCTTATGGACTATGCAGGCCTGAACCTAGAACCCCTTTATGACCTCCTTAAAACTAAAACCCAAGTCTGGTCCAGACTACCTCTTGGAGTTATGGGTCGCATCAATTTGGTAAAAATTATTCTCCTTCCTAAGTTGCTCTATTTTGGCATGCCCCCCTATATATTCCCGCCCGTGTCTTCAAATCTATGGAGTCCATACTCAACACATTTGTATGGTGCTCCTCCCATCATAAACTGTCTTTGCGCACTCTAAAATGCCCTGTCCACCTGCGTGGTACTGCTTTACCCGACCTTACATTTTATTACATTGCCTCACAACTGTCCCACTTTTTCTATTTTAATCAACAGGAAAGGGTTAGGTATTCCACCCTGGTATGCTCCTCTGTTGCCAACGTGGTGACCATGCCTTTCAGATCCTGTTTTATAGTATCTGTGGGGCTTCACATATTGGCAACAGATGCCATATGCTGTACCATCACTGCAAGATATGGCAGCTTGAAATGGCCATTACCAAGGCACCTGCCCTCCACACTCGCATACCTTTGTGGGACAACCCCCAACTACCCGAATTGCTGAATATTCCTGATTAAAACCTATGGGTTGCCAGAGGTGTCATATTCCTGTTGCATGTTATTGCCAACGGCACAGTCGGATCGTTTCAAGCCCTCAAAGACCACTTTGACCTACCCAATCACATGCTCTTCCACTACCTCCAGGTCCGGCATGGCCTCCAATCCCAGTTTGGCGACTTCATCCCTAGATGGATTCGGTGTCCTTGGTTGGCGTGGTCCTCAGCCAGAATCCCAAGAGATTGATCTCCTTCCTATACAACCACCTTCTGTTGCCCTTGGCCACCGCCCATGATTACCAGTTATAAGCCAAATGGGAGACAGACCTGGGGGGGTATGGATGATGAGGAGTGGGAAGAGGCACTGGCATCCTGAAAAAAGGTAGCCCCCAAACTGTCAAATCGCCTTACACACCTTTATATCCTTCACAGGTCCTACCTTACCCCAATTCGTCTTTCCAAATATAGACCAGAACACAGCTCGGGCCTGCCCAAGATGTGGGGACCCCAGAGGTACATTCTATCATCTTCTCTGGTCCTGCACCTCTCTCTCCAAGAGTACTGGTCGCAGGTGATTAAATTCCTCCATGACCGCATGGGCTCCCCCTTGATGCTATGCCCCCGCAAGTGTCTACTGGGCCTTTTCTCCATCTCAGAAGAGGAAAAGTACCTAACGATATTCCTACAGGAAACTTTGTTTACGGCTAGAATGCAGATAGCCCGGTCGTGGATCAAAATTTTGCTGTCCACTATCCAATAGATCTGGACAGTGAATGCCACACTCCCTTATAAAAAAAAGTGCTATACTCACATAGGGGCTGCCCGGCCAAGTTTAATAAAATCTGGGACAGATGGCTGGAAGACTCCTCTACTTGTACAGATGAGGAATAACTACCTCACAATAAGCAGACCTTGGCATATCCCATGCCATTGCCCCCTACTTCCTTCCCACTTCAAGAGAATGTAAGTCTCTCCCCGCTGTGCCCTGTCATATCTCCCATCACACACACACAACCGGTAACAAAATCTACATCTAGACGCACTTGATCCTGCCAGATCAATTTCTGACCTTATTTAAACACTTATATTTCACTTATATTTCACACTTATGAAGGTTCTGTCAAATGCTTTATCCTTTTATTTGGTGCTTGAATGTACACCTTGTTTTTTTTATTTTTTTATGCTCAATAAGCTTTACTCTGATTAAAAAAAAAAGGGGGGGGGTCATTTGGGGAGTATATGTACTGTCCTTCGCATTTCAGGGCCTCAAGAAATGAGATAGGCGTTATTTTCAATGATACGTACCATAGCTTGCAAGCTCACACAAAATATACACAAATTGGGTTATTTTTACCAAAAATATGTAGCAGTATAATAATAATAATCGGTATTTGGCCTAAATTTATGAAGAAAAATTAGTTATTTGCAAAATTGCTTATATCGCAAACAATTAAAAAAACCCAGTGGTGATTAACCGCTACAATACCTGGCTCTTTCACCCCCTTCCTGCCCAGGCCAATTTTTAGCTTTCAGCGCTGTCGCACTTTGAATGACAATTGTGCGGTCATGCAACACTGTACCCAAACAATTTTTTTTTTTTTTTAAATAGAGCTTTCTTTTGATGATATTTAATAACCACTGTTTTTTTTTATTTTTTTGCTAAACTTGCGATAAAAGAAAACATTTTGAAAAAAAAAAGTTTTTCTTAGTTTCTGTTATAAACTTTTGTAAATAAGTTATTTTTCTTCTTCTTCTTGGCCCCTTAAAGGAAGTTAACCATTTGCCAACTGTGCTATAGCCAAATGACGGCCACAGTGTGGTCTTCCAGTTCTGGGAGGGCATCTAGTAATGTCCTCCTGGAACCTAACCCGCTGCGGTGTGCACCCGGTGCGCTCGGTGATCGCTGTTTCCTTTTGGACACAGCTGATCACAGATCGGAGTAAAGAACCAATCACACCGGCTCTTTACCACGTGATCAGCTGTGTCCAATCACAGGTGATCACGATGTAAACACACTTGCCGATTATCAGCATTCCTTTCCTCTCACTGTCTCAGCGCTACGAGAGATCCAGCAACAGGCTAGTGTGGAAAGGAGGCATTTGCACCGATCATCAGTGTCCTGATGATCAGTGTAGCCCCAACAGTGTCGTCAATCAGTGCCCATTAGTACTGCCAATTAGTGCCTTCTCATCAGTGCCGCCTATCTTTACCCTTCTGTGCTGCCTATTAGTGCCCTTCAGTGCAGCCCCAACACTGCCATCAATCAGTGCCCATTATTGCTGCCAATTAGTGCCCTCTCATCAGTGCCGCCTATCTTTTCCCTTCAGTGCTATTAGTGCCCTTCAGTGCAGCCCCAGCACTGCTGTCAATCAGTGCCCATTAGTGCTGCCAATTGGTGTCTTCTCATCTGTGCCGCCTATCTTTGCCCTTCAGTGCTGCCCCAACACTGCCATCAATCAGTGCCCATTAGTGCTGCCAATTGGTGTCTTCTCATCTGTGCCACCTATTTTTACCCTTCAGTGCTGCCTATTAGTACCCTTCAGTGAAACCCCAACATTGCCGTCAATAAGTGCCCATTAGTGCTGCCAATTAGGGTCTTCTCATCAGTGCCGCCTATCTTTGCCCTTCAGTGCTGCCTATTAGTGCCCTTCAGTGCAGCCCCAACATTGCCGTCAATCAGTGCCCATTAGTGCTGCCAATTAGTGCCTTCTCATCAGTGTCGCCTATCTTTGCCCTTGCTGCCTCATCAGTCCTGTCAATCAGTGCCTTCGGTGCAGCCTATCAGTGCCCACCAGTGCAGCCTATCAGTGCCCACCAGTGCAGCCTATCAGTGCCCAGGAGTGCTGCCAATCAGTGCCCATTAGTGCCCACCAGTGGCGCCTCATCAGCGCACATCATCGAAGAAGAAAAATTACCTGTTTTCAAAATTTTATAACAGAAACTAATGAAAAACTTTTTTTTTTGTTTTAAAAATGTTGGGACTTTTTCATTTGTTGAGCAAAAAATAAAAACCCCAGTGGTGATAAAATACAACCAAAAGAAAGCTTAATTCGTGCGGGAAAAAAAAAATGATAAAAATGTCATATGGGCACAGTGTTGCATGACCGCACAATTGTCATTTAAACCGTGACAGCGATGAAAAATAAAAACTGGCCTGGGAAGGAAGGGGGTAAAAGTGCCCATTAGGTAAGTGGTTAAACTAAATAACAGACTTAACGTCAGGATCAACAAGTAAAAATAAAGAAAAAAAAAAGCCTAAAAAGAGAATGCTAATGCAGCCACCACATAATCATCTAATGATTGGTAGGATGCAATCTATCACATTTTTGGTTTTGGGTTTAATACCGTTTTAACTATTCCCTACATCTAAAAAACAAAAAAAACAAAAAATAAAAATGTTTTTTTTTTTTTGCCAAATACATACGTTTTAAAGTGGGCATGTGATGGTTTTATTTTATCAATGTTTTTCTTTACAAGCTTATAAACTGATCTATTTAAAAAGGATTTGGGGAGATTGATAGGCGGTGTAATATCACATCACATCACAGAATAAAAAACACATTTCAAAAGTCAAACATTTTTTTTCTTTTTAATACTGCATCTTAGCAAGAACAATTTAACAAACTTTATACTTTAACTTAATATAGTACAACAGAGGAACCGTTTACTCAGAACTCTTCATCAACCTAACTTCTCTACCGTACGTTCGCTCCCGATAAAAGGCCCAAAACGCAAGCACGGCATTTAAAGAGGCGTTACCAATCCTCGGCGTTGTGGCTCTGTGACGGTCGTCCGATGAAAGTTTTTTTCACTTTTTTTTTTTTTTACAGCATTGTAGTTTCTCACTTTTTAAAAAATGTACACAAGTTTGTTTGGAAAATGTCGTAAATAGCGGGTAGGCCCGCTTCGGTAAACAAAGCTGTTTTTTTTTTTTTTTTGTAATGATACCATTTAGAGGTGGTTTGTGATAAAAAGTACTCCCTCCAGCCACTAGGGGCGCTGTCTGTATTTTTATTCAGTTAGATACAATTGCACTGTAGACTGTAAAATTGTTTCTGTCGGAAAAGCAAAATATCCAGGTGGGAGAAGGGGGCAATTATAGATGTGCTTAAAATGATGTTTGAGGACCAAGGTGTTATTTGGGGGGGGGGAAGGGGAGTGGCCTGATCGCGCTCTGTATTCTCAGAATGGCGGGGCAGTTGGTGATGCAGCAACTGCCGAAACGATCCATAAAATTCCTTCTCATGCCACGTGTCGATTTACGATGATCCATTATTTCATACTGAAGGCAGCAGAAGCCTCGGTCTTCTTTTTATTTAACAGTGTTAGTTGCAGGCGATGACCTCCCAACCCCCGTCCTCAGTACATGATGGGAGGTTTAATGTATGATCTGTTTTCTGAAACAAGAAAAAGAAAAAGGATTCAAATAAGTTTTGGTAAATGTAACAAATATTCATATTCATATTTTTAACAAATTTCATTTTTGTAAATTAAATGTAACAAATTTCATATTTTTGTAAATTAACCACTTGAAGGCCAAGCCTTTGTCTGACATTTGTTGCTTACAAATTAAAAATCAGTATTTTTTTGCTAGAAAATTACTTAGAACCCCCAAACATTATATATATCTCTATCTATATATATATATAGATATATATATATATATATCTATATATACATATATATATATCTATATATATAGATATATATATATAGATATAGAGATAGCTATATATATATATCTATATCTCTATATATATAGATATAGATATATATATATAGATATAGAGATATCTATATATATATATCTATATAGATATATATAGATATAGAGATATCTATATATATCTCTATATATATATATATATATATATATATATATATATATATATATATATATATATATATATATATATATATATATAGATATAGAGATATCTATATATATATATATATATATATATATATATATATATATATAGATATATCTCTATATAGATATAGAGATATCTATATATATATATATATATATAGAGATATCTATATATATATATATATATATATATATATATATATATATATATATATATATATATAAAATCTATTTTATATATTTATAGATCTAAAGTAAACATTACATATATATATATATATATTTATTTATTTTTTAGCAGAGACCCTAGAGAATAAAATGGCGGTCATTGCAATATTTTATGTCACACTGTATTTGCGCAGAGGTCTTTCAAACGCATTTCTTTTTTTACATACAGTGACCATAGAAACACTATACTACACTGGGGAGGTAATCAGGATTTTTTCTTTTGCACACCATGATTGCTTATAACAGTGAATTTTACAGAATATTGCTGCTATAAGCAACCGTTTTTTTCGGAATGAAAACTATTCATTCAGTGTTTTACATATGATGTCCAAGTAGGACAACAGGGCTTCTGCCTCCTTCCGTCATGTTACAATAGGCTGGGCAACCCCCTCCTGTTGCTCGGTCAGCGGCACCCCCCCCCCCCACCCTGGCACTTACCCCACTGGTTACAGGCAGGTGGGCTCCTATGGGCAGCATGCAGCGGCTCCTGTGTCCTCTCTGCATCATGGTGGCTTCTGCCGCGCGGCTCCCCTCTCCTCCTCCTAGGCGTCCAATAGGATCGCCTGTGCTTTCAGCCGATCGGGTGAACGGTGTCAAAAATCCGCTTCCTGATTGGCCGGGAGGAGGATCAGTGTTACAACAGCGAATACTGATTCGCTGTTGTAACACACCTGGGTGGTCTTGGAGTGCATTCTATGTGACCCGAACCCACCCAAGCCTCTAGCTCCAATCGGTTCCTTAAAAAAAAAGCCCCTCCGCATTGGAATCCATACACCGGTGTCCTGAAAGGGGCCGGACGCATGGATAGGAAAGGTGGCAAAAGACAGGGGAGGGGCGGCGCCTGTGCACCCTTAATGGACGGGTCTTCCCTGGAAGCGGTTAAGATTTAAAAATCATTAAGCTAAATCTCTGAATGCTCCAACCTGAAATGAAAGAACTTATTTCATCTCTGAAGAAAGCTACCATTTTGGAAACTGTGTTACATTCCTGTCAGCGCAATGAAGTTGCCTACCCCTGCTGTACATCATCCTGAACACACCATCCCCACCGTGAAGCATGGTGGTGGCAGCATCATGCTGTGGAGATGATTTTCTTTAGCAGGGATAGGGAAGCTGGTCAGAGCTGATGGGAAGATGGATGGAGCCAAATACAGGGCAATCTTAGAAGAAAACCTGTTAGAGTCTGCAAAAGACTTGAGACTGGGGCAGAGGTTCACCTTCCAGCAGGACAACGACCCTAAACATACAGCCAGAGCTACAATGGAATGGTTTAGATCAAAGCATATTCATGTGTTAGAATGACCCAGCCACAGTCCAGACCTAAATCACATTGAGAATCTGTGGCAAGACTTGAAAATTGCTGCTCACAGACGCTCTCCATCCAATCTGACAGAGCTTGAGATATTTTGCAAAGAAGAAGAATGGACAAAAATGTCCTCTCTGGAAAATGTCAGGGGGTATGAATACTTTTGTTACCGTTCAGTTAAACTAGTCCAGCGCTCTCCCCCACTAACTTCAGATGCAGTCAATATGAAGGTGATTTTTGGTGTTTTCTTATGGAAATTTGACATTTTTAGGTGGCTCTTGAGGGTTACAGAAGCTCCTTTCAACTTTCCTGGTCTTCTGCCAAAAAAAAGCTAACCTTAGTGGAAACCCCCTATCCCTTTGTTGATAAACAATGTCAAATGATTTCTACATCAAGGTTGACTACATGGATTTATTGAAAACAAATCTGTATCAGTGGCCTGGCTCTGTTTACAAACCAAGCCATATTACGCAGCTGGTTTTAGCACTGCTGGCAGGGCTGGGCTCAGCCCTTCCTTTTCTGAGATGGCCGCTCAGCTGTCGGCTAATTGCCAGCTCTTATCTCTCCATAGTGACTCACCTGTTGCTGATATCCTGCTCGTCAGTCCTGCCTACGTAAGCCATCCAGTCCAGAGGATCTCTGCCTTCACCTTGGTCAACATCACAGAGACTATCTCCTGCAATCCTGTTCAAGACTTGCTTTGCTGACATCCCTTCTGGCTCCAGATCCTGCTTGCTGTTCCACTACATTGATCCCGGACTTCTGGCTTGGCTGACTATCCTTTCCAGTTACTGAACTTTGGCTATGTTTTGACTACGTTTGTTCTTTTTACTTCTATTATCAAACAAGTGTGATTTAACTGTACTTCTGTCTCGGCCTGATTTCATGGTTTCTGACAACTGTACACTCTTGGTTTCAAAGGGGAACTCTTTTGGCTAATTTGGCTTAGCAGCAGTGGCGGTCGCTCCATTAGGGGCGTGGCCCCCCTAATCCATGCGCCCGTCCCCTAATCTAAATGCAGGACGCATGGGTTTCAATGGGTTTTTTTTTTTTTTTTTATGAAGCACATGATTAGAGCCTGAGTCTCTGATTGGCTTCAAAAAAGGGTGGGCTCGGGGGGCGCAGACCACTTCGCCTGAACCCACCCATTTGTGTGGCATTAGCAATTTAATATTCACTAATGTCTAACTGCTTCTCCTCCTGGCCAATCAGGATGCGGGTCCTGAGATCTGATTGGCCAGGGAGTCATAGCAGAAGCAACACCTTTTCGGCTGGGAGGAGAAGCAATGACCGACCCCGGCTCTTCCCTTGCCAAGCTTGAGCGAGGGGCAGCAGGCTGAGGGGCAGCGACAGCCTCTTTAAGCTTCCAGGAGCCCTACACTAGATCCAAGACCACCTCATCATCGGCCTAAGGTAAGGCCACGGATCACCGCCTTACCGTTCATCTCCCGCGCGTGCGCGCGGGGGGGGGGGGGCGGTAGTACGAGTGTGGGGGCCAGGTTTGTTTGACGCCCGCCCCCCAAAATATTGAGCACCAGCTGCCACTTAGCAGTGCCACATGGTAAAATTAGAGCAGGGGGTCTCAAACCGGCGGCCCTCCAGCTGTTGCGAAACTACAAGTCCCATCATGCCTCTGCCTGTGGGAGTCATGCTTGTAACTATCAGCCTTGCAATGCCTCATGGGACTTGTAGTTTCGCAACAGCTGGAGGGCCGCCAGTTTGAGACCCTTGAATTAGAGGATCATTTCTGCAAAGTCAAAATCTGTATCAGTGATATGGCTTTGTTTATAAACCAAGCCATGTCACGCAGTTAGGTGGCACTGCACACACTTGGCTTAAAATAGGAACTTTTTAGGCTAATTTTGGCTGAGCAGTGCCACATGAGAAAACCAGGACAGTTTATATTAAATTTCTGTAAAATTAGTGACATGGCTTCGTTTATAAACAAAGCCACGTTACGCAGCTAGTTGACATTGCACGCTTCAAAAGGTATTTTTTTTTTTTTTAGGTTAATTTGGCTTAGCAGTGCCACATGACGAACACGGAGAATCATTTATATAACATTTCTGCAAAAGGGGAAAATTTTGCCGCAAAAATCCAGTTTTATGAAATCGTCTTCTCGCCAACGGCGAGCGATTTTTTTTTTTTAAAGACGCACCGTGAGTCATTTTCACAGCCGGACTCGTCCCCGGCCCCCCGGAGGGACGTGCGTCTGCTTTGTGCCCGCAAGACATTCCAAACAATTGTCTGTAATGTGTAATCCAGCAGGGCTGTGCAGTCCTTGGGGGGGGGGGGGGGGGGCACAGAGCGCAGACAATCAATTATATCTTCCCTATAACCCTGAAATACGGGACGCTCCGACAGCTGCACTTCAGTCCAGGAAAAAAACAAAAGATGAAATGATTAATCAGCTCTAATGTGAGGCATTAAATTGTGATCACTGATGCAAACCACAATATAAAGGCCCGGGGGGCGCTATTCCCTTTACTAGGCCGGAAGAGAATAAAAAAAGGAGGAGAATTTAATTCTAGAGACCAGAACAGGGTGGTTCCAGACATTGGCATCTGGTGAATTCGGAGATTAACTGAAGAAACTTTAAAAATGTTACAGTGAACTCAATCACTAAAATCGAATTTTCAATGATTTTGCCATGAATGTGCTTGTTCAGGCACTTCCTGTTATAGTCTATACCTATATACACTATATTGTCAAAAGTATTGGGACGCCTGCCTTTACACGTACATGAACTTTAATGGCATCCCAGTCTTAGTCTGTAGGGTTCAATATTGAGTTGGCTCCACCCTTTGCAGCTATAACAGCTTCAACTCTTCTGGGAAGGCCGTCCACAAGGTTTAGGTGTGTGTCTATGGGAATGTTTGACCATTCTTCCAGAAGAGCATTTGTAAGGTCAGGCACTGATGTTGGACGAGAAGGCCTGCCTCGCAGTTTCCACTTGAATTCATCCTAAAGGTGTTCTATAGGGTTGCAGGCCAGTCAAGTTCCTCCACCCCAAACTCACTCATCTATGGCTTTATAGACCTTGCTTTGTGCACTGGTCCAAACCATTTGGTGGAGGGGGGGATTATGGTGTGTGGGGGGAGGGGGGATTTTGGTGTGTGGGGGGAGGGGGGATAATGGTGGGGGGTTGTTTTTCAGGGGTTGGGTTTGGCCCCTTAGTTCCAGTGAAGGGAACCCTTAAAGCGTCAGCATACCAAGACATTTTGGACAATTTCATGCTCCCACATCACAATCCCCCCTCCACCAAATGATTTGGACCAGTGCACAAAGCAAGGTCCCTAAAGACATGGATGAGCGAGTTTGGGGTGGAGGAACTTGACTGGCCTGCACAGAGTCCTGACCTCAACCTGATACAACACCTTTGGGACGAATTAGAGTGGAGACTGCGAGCAGTTTTGGGACGTCCCCTTCCTGTTCCAACATGACTGCGCACCAGTGCACAAAGCAAGGCCCATAAACACATGGATGAGCGAGTTTGGGGCGGAGGAACTTGATTGGCCTGCACAGAGTCCTGACCTCAACCCGATCACCTTTGGGATGAATTAGAGCAGAGCCTGTGAGCCGGGCCTTCTCGCTTCTGGAAGAATGGTCAAACATTCCCATAGACCATGGGTCTCAAACTGGCGGCCCTCCAGCTGTTGTGAGACTACAAGTTCCATGATGCATTGCAAGGCTGACAGTTACAAGTATGACTCCCCCAGGCAGAGGCATGATGGGACTTGTAGTTTTGCAACAGCTGGAGGGCCGCTAGTTTGAGACCCCTGCCATAGACACTCCTAAACATTGTGGACGGCCTTCCCAGAAGAGTTGAAGCTGTTACAGGTGCAAAGGGCGGAGCCAACTCAATATTGAACCCTATGGACTAAGACTGGGATGCCATTAAAGTTCATGTGCGTGTAAAGGCAGGTGTCCCAATACTTTTGGTAATATAGTGTTTCTTATAGGATGACAACGCTCTGTCCCAGCCTCTCAATTGTGCTCCTGGGTTGTCACTGTCTCACATATGCCCCCTAGTGGTGAAAACAAGTATTTCATGAAAAAAATGAGAGCGCAGAATGTCATCCAGTTGGGCATCATTCACACTCACTCTTGAGCACACAGACAGACTGCCTTCTGCATCTGACCCACCTGACTGTACGCTCCGGGATGCGCATGGAGATCTGTGCAGCTGGCTGCCTGCAGGGAACACCTCTGCGTCTTGTGCAGGTAAGGACAGCCCCTGTGATCGGTACACCTGTGAGAATGGGGTCCCAGGGTTTATATCTACTTCAAGGGCAAGACTATAAGTTGTAAGCTAGTTTGAGCCATTACACAACTCAGCCCTGCCAAGGATAACGCCCCCTAGAGTGCAGATCAGGAGGCACATCATGGTGGGCAGTAGGAATAGGCTAAGGTTTGGGCAAATCAGCAGCAGCCGTTAAATTCCCGCAGCAGCACGCAAGGCTTCATTCACATGTGAGGCAGATAGGGGGGGTGGGGGTGTGCAGTAAAACCAGGTAGTTGAGCTGCGCTTTTACCGCCCCTTGACCACCTGCCTGAACAGTAAGGCCTCACTCACACCTGAGCGTAGCGGGAAGATGCGCAGCGCACCTGGGGCACCCTATTCACTTGAGTGGGCTGTCATACGTGCAACAAATGCCCCAAATTAACTCCAGAACCTTATCAGTTGTGGAGCACCGGGCGTTTTTACAGTGCCCGTCCTGGCATGTTTGTAGAGTGCCTCGACGCACGCCAAAACGCACGTCTGCTACAAGTGCTTAGGTGCCCTTACTAACAGCACCAGAAGTGTGTCCCGAGACCGCATCACATTTCTGAAGCGCACAGCTAAAATGCACATTTTTGGGTGTTTCGTCGCAACTTTTAGGAAATGCAATGTAAGCGTGGATCGCGGTGCAGAGGAGCGCCAGTCCCTGCCACACGTGAACGAACCCTAACAAAGGGGGAAGGGGATGCTGGCGACATCATGGACCTAACTTGGCCAGAGCAATCTAAGGGGACCTTCTTCCCTGACCAGCAATCTAAGGGCATCTTCTTCCCTGACCAGCAATCTAAGGGGATCTTCTTCCTTGACCAGCAATCTAAGGGGACCTTCTTCCCTGACCAGCAATCTAAGGGCATCTTCTTCCCTGACCAGCAATCTAAGGGGACCTTCTTCCTTGACCAGCAATCTAAGGGGACCTTCTTCCCTGACCAGCAATCTAAGGGCATCTTCTTCCCTGACCAGCAATCTAAGGGGACCTTCTTCCTTGACCAGCAATCTAAGGGGACCTTCTTCCCTGACCAGCAATCTAAGGGCATCTTCTTCCCTGACCAGCAATCTAAGGGGATCTTCTTCCCTGACCAGCAATCTAAGGGGATCTTTTTCCCTGACCAGCAATCTAAGGGGATCTTCTTCCCTGACCAGCAATCTAAGGGGATCTTCTTCCCTGACCAGCAATCTAAGGGGATCTTATTCCCTGACCAGCAATCTAAGGGGATCTTCTTCCCTGACCAGCAATCTAAAGGGACCTTCTTCCCTGACCAGCAATCTAAGGGGACCTTCTTCCCTGACCAGCAATCTAAGAGGATCTTCTTCCCTGACCAGCCATCTAAGGGGATCTTCTTCCCTGACCAGCAATCTAAGGGGATCTTCTTCCCTGACCAGCAATCTAAGGGGATCTTCTTCCCTGACCAGCAATCTAAGAGGGTCTTCTTCCCTGACCAGCAATCTAAGGCTCGGTTCACACTAGGGGCGGCACGACTTGCAGGTTGCCTCACCGAGGCGACCTGCACACGACATCCACGGCGACTTGCAAAACAACTTCTGTATAGAAGTCTATGCAAGTCGCCTCAAGTCGCCCTAAAAGAAGTAAAGGAACCTTTTTCTAAGTCAGAGCGACTTGCGTCGCTCCTATTAGAACGGTTCCATTGTACAGAACGGGAAGCGACTTGTCAGGCGACTAGGTCGCCTGACAAGTCGCCCCTGTGTGGACCGGCACTAAGGGGATCTTCTTCCCTGACCAGCAATCTAAGGGGATTTTTTTCTGTGACCAGCAATCTAAGGGGATCTTCTTCCCTGACCATCAGCCTATGAAGACCTTCTTCCCTGACCACAAGTCTAAGATAAACTTATATATTCTGACCACCTGTCTAGGAGGACCTTCTTCCCTGACCCCCAGTCTAAGAGGACCTTCTTCCCTGACCATCAGTCTACAGTGATGGCGAACCTTGGCACCCCAGATGTTTTGGAACTACATTTCCCATGATGCTCACCTACACTACAGAGTGCATGAGTATCATGGGAAATGCACTTCCAAAACATCTGGGGTGCCAAGGTTCGCTATCACTTAGCTCAACCTTATTGGGCACCAATCATATTTAAAGCACTGGTGATGTTGCACTATGTACCACAACGCAAGTTAGATATGTTGGCATGATGCAGTGCAATTCATCTGGCATGGCACGCCAACGGACGTGTAGCCATGCACTACTGTGGTGTGCTGCCAGAAACTATGCATGTACCATTTCTGGCGGGGCAATGCACAATCCTCTAACACGAACGCGGTTGTGAATGTGCCCCCCCCTTGTACGCCGTTCATTGCAACTCCTCATTGGGCGGCTGCCCTATTCTCTGCACTTAGGACCCATGAGAAGTCTTATGTGTCAATGTCCCCTTTAAGAAGGTCTGATAGGACCTCCAGGTCCACTCTAGCTATTGATACGCCTTTCATTATTGGTACTCTATAGGCCATTGATGGTGAACCTTGGCACCCCAGATGTTTTGGCACTACATTTCCCATGATGCTCAACGTCACTGCAGAGTGCATGAGTATCATGGGAAATGCACTTCCAAAACATCTGGGGTGCCAAGGTTCGCCATCACTTAGCTCAACCTTATTGGGCACCAATCATATTTAAAGCATTAGGACCCATTCACACTGTGGTGATGTTGCAAAACATCTGGGGTGCCTAGGGTTGCCACCACTGCTATAGGCGGCTCATTCACACTTGTGTGTGTTGCGGTTTTTGCGCGTTGCAATTTCATGCACTTTTTTTTTTTTTTTGCAGTGCCACCATTGCACTCGATTGGAACATCCTGCATGCTATCAAAACAAGCGTTCTAATGGAGTTCGTTGGTAGCGGGGCTAAAACTGCATGTAAAAAAAAAACGTGTATAAAAATGCGCCATACATAAAATCTGCATGGCATATAGTCAACTTAAGGCTAGGGTCACACCTAGGGTTGCGTCAACGTGCGTTTTGTTTTTTTCTGCGCATTTTTACTCTGCATGCATAGGGCAACCCATCCATTTGGACGTGCGCCAAAGAAGCTCCTGAACCGTTTTGGGCATTGACCGTAGCGCATTTGTCATGAAAATGCGCATCCGCTTGCCATTAACTGTAAATGACACAAGGGCGACATGCGTTTTTCTTAACGGCGTGGTGGTGCTACCTCCACATTCGCAAATATATGTAACCGAAGCCTCTACTTTTTAGTTTATGCTCCTATCGCTGAACGGAATTTTTTTTCAGTAATGAGCACCTCCCCCCCTCCATCTCCCTAGCTGGTTACAAACTGATTGAGCGGCTGCCATTTCCCCCCCGTCTTGCGGGCGCGGTTAACCCTAGTCATACGCGGTATAAGCACTCATCATCTCACGTAACAACGTATGTAATATGGACATCAATTCCGCCCCTTCGGCTTCTAATATGCGAACGCCGCCGCTGCAGCAACGATCCGATTATTGACCCGCTAAGTGACGCTCCATCCTTGGAACGGTTTCAAGCGCTGGCACATTTCAATTTCGAAATGCGTTTCAGCCATAATACGAGTGATTTATCATTTCGCCGGAGCTGTCAGCGGGAACTCGCAGATAAAGAGAAAACATCTGGAAGCGTAAACAAGACGTCGCAGCGGCTGAATGTTAATCCGCAGCCGGCGCACTCACTTCATTAGGGGCAGGAAGCAGCTAATTAACAACTGAATAAAAAAAAAAAAAAAAAAAAGTTGAGATCTCGCACAGCCGCTCCGAACGCAGATCAGCAGATACTTTTTATGCAGAAGGGAACATAAAAGAAGAAAGTCTCGGCGAGTGTCATGGCCCCCCCACCCCCCCTCGGGAGGAATGCTCGGAGCCTGAGAACCTCCACCGAGAGGCAGGAGGAATAAAATAGACAACAAAAATATTTATCTAAAGTCGGAAATATCTGGTCATGTGACTTGGAGAGCGCACAGATGGAATGAAGCCACCCCCATTCCCAGCGAGGTGTCTGGTGCCCCTCTCCGAACTGGGCTACAAATAGAAGACTTGATATTTTTTTTATTACCATCAGTTACAGAATATCTAATGCCAATTTATTTTTTTTTGGTGGATTCGTTTTTTTTTTTTGTCATGTTTATGGCCCGTTGGGGTGTTTTACCTTACATAGTTACGTAGTAGGTGAGGTTGAAAAAAGACACAAGTCCATCAAGTCCAACCTATGTCCATCAAGTCCAACCTATAACCTCTTCCTCCCCGGATGGAGGTCATATGACCTCCTTGGATTAACGGGGTTATACCTCCTGCCGCCATTGGGCGGCATCCTGTTCACTGCAGAGATAGAGAGGAACTGATGTTGCTCCGCCCTCACTGTGACATCAGAAACCAGAAGCGATGAGGATGTTGTCACTTCCAGTTTCAGTTTCATGTTTACAAGCTGTTAGCGTCACATATGGCGACCCATCACATTTCGCTACCCGCTGGAGTGTGCATGCGTGCCGCTGCCATATGCGTTCCAACACTTTTACGACAAAACTCCACCCGTGAGTCCAGGTTCAAGCCCCACCATCCAAGTGGACAAAGAGTCAGAATATAATTATGCCGAGCGAAGCGAGGCCGTGCCCGAAGCGAGGCGAGTGAAGCGCGCAAGGCGGCATCGCACATGCGCACTCCAGCGGGTAGCGAAATGTCATGGGTCGCCATATGTGACGCTACACTGGCATGAACAAGCATCTGGTCAACCGGTCTCGGTTTGATCAGATGCTTTGGAGGCCAGATTAGGGTTGCCACCTGTCCAGGATTCACCCGGACAGTCCGGGTTTTAAATCATGTGTCCGGGTATCAGTCATTTACAGAATATCTAATGCCAATTTTATTTATTTTTTGTTTGTTTTGGGTACATCAGGTTTTTTTGACATGTTTATGGCCCTTTGGGGTGTTGATGAAAGTTATATGACAGTGATGGTGAACCTTGGCACTCCAGATGTTTTGGAACTACATTTCCCACGATGTTCATGCACTCAGCAGTGTAGTTGAGCATCATGGGAAATGTTGTTCGACACCATCTGGGGTGCCGTGGTTCGCCATCACAGTTATATGACCTGTGGCATGAGCCATGCAATACCCGCTCCTATCACTTATCCCCTCTCCAAATTTTTCCTCCTAGCACAAATCCTCCAATCACCTCTACTAGCAAAATACCTCAAATCCCCACTACGCCAAGGGCAGCCACTAAGGTTTCAAAGCTGACGTTTGGTAACACGAACATTCAGCTCCCTCCACCTATTTTCTATGGGATTAAGGTCTGGAGACTGGCTAGGCCACTCCAGGGCCTTAATGTGCTTCTTCTTGAGCCACTCCTTTGTTGCCTTGGCTGTGTGCTTTGGGTCATTGTCATGCTGGAAGATCCATCCACGACCTATTTTCAATGCCCTGGCTGAGGGAAGGAGGTTCTCACCCAAGATTTGATGGTACATGGCTCCGTCCATTGTCGCTTTGATGCAGTGAAGTTGTCCTGTCCCCTTAGCAGAAAAACACCCTTAAAGTATAATGTTTCCACCTCCATGTATGACGGTGGGGATGGTGTTCTTGGGGTCATAGGCAGCATTCCTCCTCCTCCAAACACGGTGAGTTGAGTTGATCCCAAAGAGCTCAATTTTGGTCTCATCTGACCACAACACTTTCACCCAGTTCTCCTCTGAACCATTCAAATGTTCATTAGCAAACTTCAGACGGACCTGTACATGTGCTTTCTTGAGCAGGAGGACCTTGCGGGCGCTGCAGGATTTCAGTCCTTCACGGTGTAGTGTGTTACCAATTGTTTTCTTGGTGACTATGGTCCCAGCTGAGATCATTGACAAGATTCTCCTGTGTAGTTCTGGGCTGATTCCTCACCGTTCTCATGATCATTGAAACTCCACGAGGTGAGATCTTCCATGGAGCCCCAGACCGAGGGAGATTGACAGTTATTTTGTGTTTCTTCCATTTGCGAATAATCGCACCAACTGTTGTCACCCTCTCACCAAGCTGCTTGGCGATGGTCTTGTAGCCCATTCCAGCCTTGTGTAGGTCTACAATCTTGTCCCCGACATCCTTGGACAGCTCTTTGGTCTTGGCCATGGTGGAGAGATTGGAATCTGATTGATTGCTTCTGTGGACAGATGTCTTTTATACAGGTAACAAGCTGAGATTAGGAGCACTCCCTTTTAGAGAGTGCTCCTAATCTAAGCTCATTACCTATATAGAAGACAAATACGTATTTCACTCAAAATGCAAATCAACTTAGAACTTTTTTGAAATGCGTTTTTCTGGATATTTTTGTTGTTGTTCTG
This sequence comes from Aquarana catesbeiana, assembly GCF_042186555.1. Taxonomy (NCBI): domain Eukaryota; kingdom Metazoa; phylum Chordata; class Amphibia; order Anura; family Ranidae; genus Aquarana; species Aquarana catesbeiana. The sequence continues at coordinate 14,535,843 of NC_133332.1, forward strand.
TCTCTCACTGTCAAAATAAACCGACCATTAAAATTATAGATTGATTGTTTCTTTGTCGGTGGGCAAACGTACAAAATCAGCAAGGGGGTCAAATACTTTTTTCCCCTCACTGTACTTGGCCAATAAGTAAAGGAAGAACTTTATTGGTCAAAAACAGGGTTAAAACACAACATCAATACATTTTGTGGCTCTTTGGTGGCCACCTCACCTTTCTGGAGCTTCACCTGTCTGACTCCTAGCGGCTTCAGAGGCGGCTTCCCACTGCGCATGCGGGATTTGTGCTGTGTGAATGGTCCCATGGCCTCATGGGACCTGTGATGTGTCCCTAGAGGGAGGGGGCCTGCTAGGTACCTGCTCCCCCTCTCTAAATAATGAATAATTAAAGGCAAAACTTTTTTTTTTGGATAGTGGAGAGGGATTAGAATCCCTGTCAGGTTTTTGTTGCTGTCTGTGTCCCAATGAGGGAGATTCAGCCTCTCCATTTGTCCTGTTTACCATTATCACCGAGAGTGAAAGGAAATACCAAATTTTTGGTTGTCACCAGAACAGGAATAAAGAGGAAATCTTCCATCGGGGGACACTAGTTATGGTAACAACCACTTCCTGTTTGGCTATGAGACCGGACGTGAAGAGAAATCTCCCCAATAGGACACAGATGGCAAAAAACTGACAGGGGTTATAACCCTCCCTTCACCCTATCCAAAATGGGAAAAAAAAAAAAAAAGTTGGTTTTCAGCTGAAAAGTTTGTGACACCATTCTTCTGTGAGAAGCTGAAAACGTGGTTCCACTTTTAATAACGGCCCCAACGATCATGTGGATCATGTTTTATTTAGTGCCCCAGTAAACAGATTTGGGTTCGGCTTCCTCAGCTCTGACATTTCTGGATTATTTATGAAGTAAAGATGTAAAAAAAAGAAAAAAAAATGGAAATAATTCATTATTTAGGATTTTTCCCATTTAGAAGCGTCCCCTCAAACATGGCGGATGGCGGTCCGCTCTCGTACATCATTTTCTCTGAAGTTTTTGTGCTGGGGGGGGGGGAAGCTGCAGCCTTGTATAGAAGTATATGAAAGAAACCCAAGTGGGCTAACGCTAGAAAATCAAGAAATTGAAAGTATATATGAAATATAGTGAATGTGACAATCTGCCAGCACTAAAAAGTCTAATACAAGAACTCCAATAAATATGCATAAAAAGTGAGTGCAAAAAAAAACAACATGAAAAATTATTTTCAAATTAGCAAGTGAAAAAAAAAATTAAGGCAAAAACTTAAAAAATGTATGAGTCCCAGTGCAAAAGTTAGTCTATAAATAAAGAATGAAACAAGCAAACATCCATCCATGTGAGATATCGGTGACAAATTGTAAGAAATCGTGAAGGATCCTCCAAAAAAATGTGCATCCAACTCCACATCCAAGCGGAATAGGGGTTTGGGAACCTAGTCCCCCCAACCAAGGTTCGTCCAGAGGCAAGATTATATATGACCAAGTCACCCTTGTTTTAATTTTATTGTCATAATTTGTAACAATACATTTTTCGTAATTTTTTTTTACGACTTTTCCTACACTGCACGAGATAGTCCACTTGCTCCCTTGCCTCTGACGAACCTTGGTTGGGGGGGGGGGACTAGGTTCCCAAACCTCTATTCCACTAAATTTTGGATGATGGTACAATTTATTGTCTTCGTTTATGGTTACTATCCTTAGAGGCCACTCATTTTCTTCTAATTCCACACCCAAGTAAGTAGCCTGCTTACCAGCTACCCGTGACTGCTAAAAAAAAACAGTCTCACCTAGCACAGGGAAATCGGTCTCCCCAAGACCATTAAAAGATGTCTGGAACCACAGCTAGGACGATGTCACTCAGAAAATATAAAAGAAAGTGCTTCCATAGTGCAGTACGTTTAAAAATGCAGTTTAATGTAATAAGCCAGGCGACGTCCGATAGTGACGAATCGCGTAGGGTAGAGCCTACGACGTTGACGTCATCACGCTTTTTCCTCACGATTTTGATGGGCAAAAGGAATAGGAAGCGAACGGAAGACGCAGCGGACCTCACTGATGAGACACATTGTTGTACTGCCTCAGATAAGTGGGTTGCACTTACAAGATATATGACTGAGGCAGTACAACAATGTGTCTCATCAGTGAGATCCGCGGCGTCTCCTCAAGCTTCTCCAGCGAACCCCGGACCTGGCACGTGTCTCCAGCGCCGCCCCCCCGGCACCCACGCATCTCCAGCACCCCTCCTGCACCCGCGTGTCTCCAGCGCCCCGCCCGCGTGTCTCCAGCAAATCCCCAGCACCCGCGCGTCTCCAGTGACCCCTCCCCCTGGCACCCACGTGTCTCCAGCAAATCCCCGGCACGCGCGCGTCTCCAGCGACCCCTTCCCCCGGCACCCACGTGTCTCCAGCGACCCCTTCCCCCGGTACCCGCGCGTCTCCAGCGACCCCTCCCCCCGGCACCCGCGCGTCTCCAGCGAACCCCCGGCACCCGCGCGTCTCCAGCGAACCCCCGGCACCCGCGCGTCTCCAACGAACCCCCGGCACCCGCGCGTCTCCAGCGATGACCCAACCGGCACCCGCGCGTCTCCAGCGACGACCCAACCGGCACCCGCGCATCTACAGTGACACCCCCCACCCGCGCATCTCCAGTGAACGCCCGCGCGTCTCCAGTGATACCCAGGCGCCCGCGCGTCTCCAGTGATACCCAGGCGCCCGCGCGTCTCTAGTGATACCCAGGCGCCCACGCGTCTCCAGTGATATCCCGGTGCCCGTACGTCTTCAGTAATACCCTGGCACCCGCGCGTCTCCAGTGACCCCCTGGCCCTCCCATATATCCGGTAACCCCCGGCACTCCCATATACCCGATAACCCCCGGCACTCCCATATACCCGATAACCCCCGGCACTCCCATATACCCAGTAACCCCCGGCACTCCCATATACCCGGTAACCCCCGGCACTCCCATATACCCGGTAACCCCCGGCACTCCCATATACCCGGTAACCCCCGGCACTCCCATATACCCGGTAACCCCCGGCACTCCCATATACCCGGTAACCCCCGGCACTCCCATATACCCGATAACCCCCGGCACTCCCATATACCCGGTAACCCCCGGCACTCCCATATACCCGGTAACCCCAGGCACTTTCGTGTCTCCAAATCAAAAGAGCAGGAGACAATGTTTCTCCGACATTGATACATTACCGTGAAAATAAAAAAAAAAAAAATGTATATATATTTATATACACACACACTATATATATATATTTCAATTTCTAATTAAAAAAATGTACCTCAGACCTGTTTAAATATGTTGAAAAAGTCAATTTGAGGTGCATGTATGTTTTCATATGACTATATATATATATATATATATATATATATATATATATATATATATATATATATATATATACTTTATACATTTAATTTAACATAAAATAATATAAATGTAAATAAAATTAAACCCCACACCTTTTCTTTAAAAAAACAAAAAAGCTAATTAAACAATATCCATTTCATATCCCTCACTATTATTTATTATAGATATGGCTATATGAAAAATAGAACTATAGAATAAAATTGACCTAAAAATTGACCTAAAATTGATCACTCTCTCTAGTCCTCACAGACAGGCCGGGCTGTGGCCATTTGGAGTAGAAATTGTACTGGCGTCAGTGAGCATACACTATTTATTTTTCGTTTCAGCGGCGGCAACAGTGCCCCGCCGTCTGTGCCAGCGGCACCTACAGTGCCCCGCCGTTGGCGCCAGCGGCACCAACAGTGCCCCTTGCTTGCCTTTATCTGGCCCTTGGGGCAATATTCCTCCCAGTAGCGCCGCCAACACTGTTCCTGCTGCTGGAGCAGGCGATGAGGCACTGTTGCCTCTGCTGGCGCAGACGGCGGGGCACTGTTGCTGCCTGTGGCGCCGACGGCGCCAGCAGAAGCAACAGTGCCCCATTGCCTGCTCCAGCAGCAGGAACAGTGTTGGCGGCGCTACTGGGAGGAATATTGCCCCAAGGGCCAGATAAAGGCAAGCAAGGGGCCACATCTGGCCCCCAGGCCGCAATTTGGAGACCCCTGCTCTAGACATTTCAGTTCTCGGCTCATGATATCTGAATAGAAATCCTGGATTACAGGAAAAGAATTTAAATTGATTTTTAATTTAGGACTGCACGCTAAATGGTCGCAGATCAAACCGGCCTCGGTCGGGATTGATAAAAGGATTGAAAACTGCTGAATACGTTTTTTTTCTATTACAAGGATGTCGTTTTCTAAACCAAAAGTGGGAATTATCCTTTCCCATCAGAGACAAGTCAATGGCAGGCAGTGCGGCGCGATGCGCAATCATCCTCGCAGTAATGGCCCCTCTTTGGATTTTCTCCATGCCGTATTTTCTGTGGGGTAAGCAGGAGCCGCACGGCTCCCCCCCTGAGTTATGTGTCCCAACGTCTACAAGACTGGCGGCTCAGGAGACCAGTTAGCGGCGGGGAACAGCCGAGCGCAAACGATATCTACGGCTTTTTTTTTTCAGCGGCTCGGCGTCCCGTTTCGCGGAGGATTTGTAGGAGCCGGCAGGCAGTAAATGTATTCATTTATTGGGTTTTCAGTCTAATCAAATATTCATTTGCCGGAGTTTCATTCCATTACGGCGAGTATTACACAAAGGTGAGCAAAACTGTAGATTTAGTTTAAAGTCTAATCCGGGCCTCTGGAGGGAATATCGACTATATAAAAAGCGGTATAAATGATTCTCGGTAACAGTAAAATATGCTTATGGCCCTCCTGCGCACATTTGCCTGCTTTATAACTGGCAGTGAAATGCCTGACTGGCTTAATAAGCAAAAAAAAAAAAAAAAAAGGCGTTCGAGGAAAGGACTCCGCGCAGAGCACAGACCGCGCAACCGTCTCCGACAGCTGAAAGTCCTTCAGTAATAGTCGTCCTCCCCCAGGAGCCGCGCTTTACAGCACAAAATTCCCGCTAAATGATCGCTAAAGGAAATGGAGGAGGAGGAGAAGGCGGCCGACGCGGAATAACCCGGCGTCTGTTATTTCCAGGCGATGGTTTAAAGACGGGTGGGGGGGGCGGGGCAGACGGGAGTGACCCACCTTCAGATCAACAGATAAGGTACCATTATGTGCAGTGCCTGAGGATTCAGGACAGGGGGCGCCAGATTGTTCAGTAGGAGGGACACATTGTATATGTTACCAACATCCTCAGGATAAAAAATCATCAGTCTCCCTCAGGGGTGACCCCTCTTACATAAGAGCCCCCACCAGAGTCCCCCTTCACATGAGAGTTCCCATCAGTCTCCACTTTCATGTAAGGGGGGACGGCTGGGGACCCTCATGTAACTGGGGACGGATGGGGTCTGTCATGTAAGGGGGAAGGGATGGGGACCCTCATGTATGGGGGGATACATGAGGGTATCCCCCGGGTGGGGGTAGAACTCTGATAGGAACTCCCATGTAAGTGTGGAGGGATTAGTCCCCATCAATCCCCCCATACATGGGGGTCCCTATCCCTCCCCCCTTACATGACAGACCCCATCCGTCCCCAGTTACATGAGGGTCCCCAGCCGTCCCCATCCATCCCCCCTTACTCAACCATCCCCCCTTATACATTGGACCCCATCCATCCCCCATTACATGATGGACCCCATCCGTCCCCTCTTACATGCGGGTACAAATCCGTCCCCCCTTACATGACTCTTCCCCATCCATTCCCCCTTACACGATGGACCCCATCGGTCCCCCCCTTACACAATGGACCCCATCCGTTCCCCCTACCACGATGGACCCCATCCGTCCCCCCTTACACGATGGACCCCATCCGTCCCCCCTTACTTGATGGACCCCATCCGTTCCCTCTTACACGACGGACCCCATCTGTCCCTCCTTACACGACGGACCCCATCCGTCCCCCCTTACACGACAAACCCCATCCGTCCCCCCTTACACGACGGACCCCATCCGTCCCCGCTTACACGACAGACCCCATCTGTTCCCCCTTACACGATGGACACCATCTGTCCCCCTTACACGACAGACCCCATCCCCCCTTACATGATGGACCCCATCTCTGCCCCCTAACTCGACCGTCCTCGTCAATTTCCCCTTACATGACCATCCCCCTTTACATGACATTCCCCATTCGTTACCCCCTTACACGACCATTCTGCCTTACACGATGGACCACATCCTTCCCCCCTTACATGACAGACCCCATCCGTGCCCCTTACATAAGGATCCAAATCCGTCCCCCCTTACATGACTGTCCCCTTCCGTCCCCCTTAAACGACAGGTCCCATCTGTTCCCCCTTACACGACGGACCCCATCCGTCCCCCCTTACACGATGGACCCCATTTATCCCCCCTTACACGATAGACCCCATCCGTTCCCCCTTACATGACAGACCCCATCCGTTCCCCCATACACGACGGACCCCATCCGTCCCCCCTTACACGACGGACCTCATCCTTCCCCCTTACACGATGGACCCCATCTGTACCCCCTTACACAACACACCCCATCCGTCCCCCCTTACACGACGGACCCCATCCATTCCCCCTTACATGACGGACCCCATCCATTCCCCCTTACACAATCGACCCCATCCTTTCCCCTTACACGACAAACCCCATCCGTCCCCCCTTACACGACAGACCCCATCCGTCCCCCCTTACATGACAGACCCCATCCTTTCCCCCTTACATGACGGACCCCATCCATCCCCCCTTACACGACCATCCCCCTTACATGACGTTCCCCATTCATTCCCCCCTTACACGACCATTCTGCCTTACATGATGGATCCCATCCTTCCCCCCTTGCATGACAGACCCCATCTGTCCCCCTTACATAAAGGTCCAAATCCGTCCCCCCTTATATGACTGTCCCCATCCGTCCCCCTTAAACGACAGGTCCCATCTGTTCCCCCTTACATGACGGACCCCATCCGTCCCCCCTTACACGACGGACCCTATCTGTACCCCCTTACACGACGGACCTCATCTGTACCCCTTTACACGACGGACTCCATCCGTCCCCCCTTACACAACGGACCCCATCCGCTCCCTCTTACACAATGGACCCCCATCTTTACCTCTTTACACGACGGACCCCATCTGTCCCCCCTTACACGACGGACCACATTAGTCCCCCCTTACACAACGGACCCCATCCGCTCCCTCTTACACAATGGACCCCCATCTTTACCTCTTTACACGACGGACCCCATCTGTCCCCCCTTACACGACGGACCACATTCGTCCCCGCTTACACGACGGACCACATTCGTCCCCCCTTACACGATGGACCCCATCTGTCCCCCCTTACACGACAGACCCCATCCATCCCCCCTTACATGATGGACCCCATCCGTTCCCCTATACACGACGGACCCCATCTCTGCCCCCTTACTCGACTGTCCCAGTCCATTTCCCCCTTACATGATCATCCCCCTTTACATGATGTTCCCCATTCGTTACCCCCTTACACGACCATTCTGCCTTACACGATGGACACCATCCTTCCCCCCTTACATAAGGATCCAAATCCGTCCCCCCTTACATGACTGTCCCCTTCCGTCCCCCTTAAACGACAGGTCCCATCTGTTCCCCCTTACATGACGGACTCCATCCGTCCCCCCTTACACAACGGACCCTATCTGTACCCCCTTACATGACGGACCTCATCTGTACCCCTTTACACGACGGACTCCATCCGTCCCCCCTTACACAATGGACCCCATCCGCTCCCTCTTACACAACGGACCCCCATCTATACCTCTTTACACGACGGACCCCATCTGTACCCCCTTACACGATGGACCACATTCGTCCCCCCTTACACGATGGACCCTATCTGTCCCCCCTTACACGACGGACCCCATCTGTTCCCCCTTACACGACGGCCCCATCCGTTCCCCCTTACACGACAGGCCAAATCCGTCCCCCCTTACATGAGGGTCCAAATCCACCCTCCTTACATGACGGACCCTTTCCGTTTCCCCTTACACGACAGACCCCATCCGTACTCCCTTACATGAGGGTCTAAATCCGTCCCCCCCTTACACGACAGACCCCATCCGTACTCCCTTACATGAGGGTCTAAATCCGTCCCCCCCTTACACGATGGACCCCATCCATCCCCTCTTACACAACGGACCCTATCCATCCCCCCTTACACGACGAACCCCATCCGTCCCCTCTTACAAGACGGATCCCATCCCTACCCCCTCACATGAGGGTCCAAATCCGTCCCCCTTACACGAGGGTCCAAATCCGTCCCCCCTTACATGATGGACCCCATCCATCACCTCTTACATGACAGACCCCATCCGTCCCCCCTTACACGACGGACCCCATCCGTTCCCCCTTACACGACGGATCCCATCCGTCCCCTCTTACACAACGGACCCCATTCGTACCCTTCATACACATCTTTATACGTGGCCAAGAATTTAATATTGAAAAGTCATAGTTCAGTGATAATCGGAGGAATAGCCGCTCACCAACCTGTATCGATCGGCGGGTCGGCGGGTCGGTTAACCAGCCAACAAGTCCCATAGTTTTAATGGCTGACAAGGGGAAGGACTTCTCTGTGTACGCCGTGAACAGCACCGGCTATTGCACACTGTGTGATCTGGGCCACAGGCGGTGACACCCAAAATTAAGAATTTGGAAGGAAACTGACACTGGGAAGTTGGCTTTATAGAGAAGCTGTCACCAACGTGAGAAATGCCGGTACAAGCACAGAAAAGTCTGATGTTTTCATTGCTACTCTTTCAGTCCCATGCATTTTTTTGGTGACAGAGCTTGCTATAAAATTTGACTCCTCCAACAGAGCCAAATGCCGAAGCACAGCCCCCTCCCTCCTTGCATGCCATAGTCCTCTCTCATGTGGGAGTGTCCAATTATTGTCTGTGCTGGCCCAGCTCCTCCACCCTTCTCACCTGCCTAGATTACCATTTATGTAGCAATGGACAAATGTAAAGATTTGAAGGACTTTCACAAGGGCCAAATGGTAATGTCTAGACGGCTGGGTCAGAGCATCTCCAAAACTGCAGCTCTTGTGGGATGTTCCCGGTCTGCAGTGGTCAGGACCAACCAAAAGTTGTCCAAGGAAGGAGAACCGGTGACAGGGTCATGGGTGACCAAGGCTCATTGATAGAGGTGGGGAGGGAGGAAGGCTCTTTGATGGAGGTGGGGATGGCAGGCTCATTGAAGAAGGTAATTCATTCATGGGAGGTGGTAGCTCATTGACAGAGGGAAGGCTCATTGATTGGAGGTGGTGGTGGGGGGAGGATCATTGATGGGAGGTGGGGGGAGGGGGAAGGCTCATTGATGGGAGGTAGGGGGAGGGGGAAGTATCATTGATGGGAGGTGGGGGGGAGGCTCATTGATGGGAGATGGAGGGAGGGGGAAGGCTCATTGATGGGAGGTGGAGGGAGGGGAAGGCTCATTGGTTGGAGGGGGGAGGCTCATTAATGAAAGGTGGGGGGGGGGCTCATGGATGGAGGTGGGGGAGGCTCATGGATGGAGGTGGGGATGGTGAAGGCTCATGGATGGAGGTGAGGGGGGAGGGAAGGCTCATTGGTGGAGGTAGGGGAGGGAAGGCTCATTGATGGAGGTGGTGGGGGAAGGGGGAAGGCTCATTGATGTGAGGTGGATGACTAGGGATGGCTCATTGATGGGAGGTGGGGAAAGGCTCATTGATGGAGGTGAGGGGAGGGGAAAGGCTCATTGATGGAATGTTGGGGCTCATTAATGGGAGGTGGAGGGAGGGGGAAGGCTCATTGGTGGGGGGAGGCTCATTAATGGGAGGTGGAGGGGAGGCTCATGGATGGAGGTTGGGGGGAGGGGAGCTTATGGATGGAGGTGGGGGAAGTCTTATGGATGAAGGTGGAGACTGGTGAAGGATCATGGCTGCAGGTGGGGGGAGGGGTGGTGAAGGCTCATTGATGGAGGCGGGGGGGTAGGGAAGGCTCATTGATTGGGGTGGGGGGAGGGAAGGCTCATTGATGAAGGTGGGGGTGAGGGAAAGCTCATTGATGGAGGTGGGGGGGGGAGAGGCTCATTGAGGAAGGTGGGGGGGGGGCTTATTGATGGGAGCAATGGACAAATGTAAGGATTTGAGGGACTCTGACAAGGACCAAATGGTAATGTCTAGATGGCTGGGTCGGAGCATTACCAAAACTGCAGCTCTCGTGGGATGTTCCCAGTCTATAGTGGTCAGGACCGACCAAAAGTGGTCCAAGAAAGGAGAACCGGCCAACCGGCGATAGGGTCATGGGTGTCCAAGGCTCATTAAAGGAGGTGGGGAGGGAAGGCTCATTGATGGAGGTGAGGAGGGAAGGCTTATTGATTGAGGTGGGGAGGGAAGGCTCTTTGATGGAGGTGGGGAGGGAAGGCTCATTGATGGAGGTCATTCATTCATTGGAGGTGGTGGGGGCTCATTCACGGAAGGTGGGGGAGGGGGAAGGCTCATTAATGGGAGGTGGAGGGAGGGGGAAGGCTCATTGATGGGAGGTGGGACAAGGTCTCATTGATGGGAGGTGGGGGCTCATTGATGTAGGTGGGGAGGGAGAAGGCTCATTCATTGGAGGTGGTGGGGGGAGGGCTCATTCATGGGAGGTGGGGGAAGGCTCGTTGATGGGAGGTTGGGAAAGCCTCGTTGATGGGAGGTGGGGGAAGGCTCGTTGATGGGAGGTTGGGAAAGCCTCGTTGATGGGAGGTGGGGGAAGGCTCATTGATGGGAGGTGGGGGCTCATTGATGGAGGTGGTGAGGGGAGGTGGGGAAGGCTCATTGACTGGAGGGGGGAAGGCTTACCTGTGTAGTCTGATCCAATAGAAGAGCTGTTGGACCTCACATTGGCGAAAAAGATAATGCTGGTTCTGATAGAAAGTTGTCAGAACACGCAGAACATCGCAGTTTTCTGTATATGGGGCTGCGTAGCTGCAGACTGGTCAGGGTGCCCATGCTGACCCGTGTACAGTCAAAAGCCTCTACAATGGGCATGTGAGCATCAGAACTGGACCACCGAGCAATGAGAGAAGGTGACCTGGTCTGATGAATTGAAAAATGGTTTGAAGAACACAACAGTGAGTTTAAGGTGTTGACTTGGCCTCCAAATTCTCCAGATCTCAATCCAAATCGAGCCTGATCCATGGAAGCCCCCACCCACCTCCCAACCTAAAGGATCTGCTACTGACGGCTTGGTGGCAGATACCACAGCATACCTACAGAGGTCTATAGTAGTCTATGTCTCAATTGGTCAGGGTTGTTTTGACAGCAAAAAAGGGGACCTACTCAATATTAGGTAGGTGGTCATAATGTTATGGCTGATCTGTGTTTTTTTTTTCCTTCTAGATACAAGGAACACGTATAAGTTCCCTAACAGCAGGCAGCCAAAGCCTCAGATACAAACAGGTTAACAATGCCGACTAAACATAATGCATGACAACAGGCCGGAGTGCAAAGACAGGAATTTAATGCCATTGCAGAGCGGAGTGGCAGAGGGTGCTCAATAATTCACCAGGCCGGCTGTCTCCGAGATGCTGACTGGCAAAACAGGGCTCTTTAAGCTTACAAGTCTCGGGAGCGGTGTACGGCTAAACCTACAAGTGAATCCATTATGTGAAGAAGATGTAAATGCCGGTTTAAACATGTTTTAAAGCACTAACTCAATCAAAGCCGGGAGATGGGGTGTCATCACAAGGCGGTAGAAGATGAGAAGTGTAATCTACTTATCTCTGCATCAGCATTCCGCCTTCCAGAAGAAAGTCAGTGACAGCGGCATGGCGGGATGGAGAGTCGCCAGACCCAGAACGCTACAGGTAGGTATACATAACACTTACCTCATGGAACAATGCTGGTACATCTGGACATAAATTCTTCCTGGTACCACCCAGGGGCGGACTGACCATTGAGCCACTCGGGCACTGCCCGAGGGCCCTGGGCCACTAGGGGGCCCCATCAAGGTTGCCAGCCTCAGTAAAACCAGGGACAGTATGGACCAGGGACAGCCAATAGACAGTATGGACCAGGGACAGCCAATAGAAACATGTCTGTGTATACTATGTGGCCCCATAATCTCTGATTGCCTGGGGGCCCCATAATCTCCTATTGCCCGGGGGCCCCATGAGTTGTCAGTCCTCCCCTGGTACCACCTATACACATAGCTCCCGGTACACACGTACTACACCTATAGACATAGTTCCATGTTGACTATGCGTGGTTCATCCAATACTCATGGCTCCATGGAAACACAACTGGTACACCTCAAAACATTAGAATATAATCAAAGAGTGAATTTATTTCAGTAATTCAATTCAAAAAGTGAAGCTTATATAGATTCATTACCCACAGAGTGATATACACTATATTACCAAAAGTATCGGGACGCCTGCCTTTACACACTCATGAACTTTAATGGCCTCCCAGTCTTAGAGGCCGTCCACAAGGTTTAGGAGTGTGTCTATGGGAATGTTTGACCATTTTTCCAGAAGCACATTTGTGAGGTCAGGCCCTGATGTTGGACGAGAAGGCCTGGCTCGCAGTCTCCACTTTAATTCATCCCAAAGGTGTTCTATTGGGTTGAGGTCAGGCCAGTCAAGTTCCTCCACTCCAAACTCGCTCATCCGTGTCTTTTTGGACCTTGCTTTGATCACTGGTGCGCAGTCATGTTGGAACAGGAAGGGGCCATCCCCAAACTGTTCCCACAAAGTTGGGAGCATGAAATTGTCCAAAATGTTTTGGTATCCTGACACCTTAAGAGTTCCCTTCACTGGAACTAAGGGGCCAAACCCAACCCCTGAAAAACAACCCCACACCATAATCCCCCCTCCACCAAATGATTTGGACCACTGCACAAAGCAAGGTCCATAAAGACATGGATGAGCGAGTTTAGGGTGGAAGAACTTGACTGGCCTGCACAAAGTCCTGACCTTAACCTGAAAAACACCTTTGGGATGAATTAGAGGGGAAACTGCGAGCCAGGTATTCTCATCCAACATCAGTGCCTGACCTCACAAATGCTCTTCTGGAAGAATGGTCGAACATTCCCATAGACACACTCCTAAACCTTGTGGACGGCCTTCCCAGAAGAGTTGAAGCTGTTATAGCTGCAAAGGGTGGGCCAACTCTATATTGAACCCTACGGACTAAGACTGGGATGCCATTAAAGTTCATGTGCGTGTAAAGGCAGGTGTCCCAATACTTTTGGTAATATAGTGTATTTCAAGCATTTTTTTTATTTTTTATTTTGATGATTATGGCTTACATCTAGTGAAAACCCAAAATTCAGTATCTCAGAAAATTAGAATATTGTGAAAAAGTCACACTCTAATCAGCTAATAACTCAAAACACCTGTAAAGGTTTTCTGAGCCTTGAAATGGTCTCTCACTTTAGTTCAGTAGGTTACACCAGTGTTTCTCAACTCCAGTCCTCAAGGCGCCCCAACAGGTCACGTTTTCAGGATTTCCCTAAGATGAAACGGCTGTGGTAATTACTAAGGTAGTGAAATTGATCAAATCACCTGAGCAAAATAATGAAATCCTGAAAACATGACCTGTTGGGGTGCCTTGAGGACTGGAGTTGAGAAACACTGGGTTACACAATCATGGAGAAGACTGCTGACTTGACAGTTGTCCAGAAGACAGTTATTGGCACCCTCCACAAGGAGGGGAAGTCACAAAAGGTAATTGCTAAAGAAGCTGGCTGTTCACAGAGTGCTGTATCCAAGCATATTAATGGTAAGTTGAGTCGAAGGAAAAAGTGTGGTAGAAAAAGGTGCACAAGCAACAGGGATAACCGCAGCCTTGAGAGGATTGTGAAGCAAAGGCCATTCAAATATTTGAGGGAGATTCACAAAGGAGTGGACTACGGCTGGTGTCAGTGCTTCAAGAGCCGCCACACACAGACGTATCCAGCACATGGGCTACAACTGTCGCATTCCTTATGTCAAGCCACTCCTGAACCAGAGACGTCAGAAGCGTCTTACCTGGGCTAAGGAGAAAAAGGACTGGACTGTTGCTCAGTGGTCCGAAGTCCTCTTTTCGGATGAAAGTAAATTTTGCATTTCATTTGGAAATCAAGGTCCTAGAGTATGGAGGAAGAATGGAGAGGCACAGAATCCAAGTTGCATGAGGTCCAGTGTGAAGTTTCCACAGTCAGTGATGATTTGGGAAGCCATGTCACCTGCTGGTGTTGGTCCTCTGTGTTTTATCAAGTCCAAAGTCAGCGCAGCCCTCTACCAGGAGATTCTAGAGCTCTTCATGCTTCCCTCTGCTGACCAGCTTTATGGAGATGCTGACCAAGTATTGAGTGCATACCAGGGGTGGCCCGACCATTAGGGGCGCCCAGGCGCTGCCCCTTCTCTCCTCCCCCTATATGCAGTGGATAGACTCATGAATCTATCCACGTCCGGCCCCTTTCGGGTCACCGGGCATATGAATTAGAGCGGTCAGGTTTTTTTTTTTTAAGAACCTAATGGGCTCTAATAGGCTTCAAAATATGGTGGACTCGGGACACCTACCAAGGTGTGTTGCAACAGTGAATGAATAACGCTGATCCTCCTCCCGGCCAAACGGGAAGCAGGTATGAAACCTGTTTATCAATTGGGCAAAACGTCAGGCAATTCTATTGGAGCCCGCCACGCTCTCACCGCCTGCATCCAAGGTAAGGACAGCAGGTGGTGGTGGTGGTGGGGGGGCTGTGTTAGTGCCGCTAGCCGCCCCACCACCCCACCAGCCGCCACTGGAGCATACTATACTGTACATGGACATACTTTTCACTAAGCCAAAATTTCTGTATTAAAAATCCTTTTTTTTATTGGTCTTATGTATTATTCTAATTTACTGAGATACCGAATTTTGGGTTTTCACTAGCTGTAAGCCATAATCATCAACATTAAAAGAAAGAAATGCTTGAAATATATCACTCTGTGTTTAATGAATTTATATCATATATAGGCGTTTCACTTTTTGAATTGAATTACTGAATCAAAATGAACTTTTTGATGATATTCAAATTTTTTGAGATGCACCTGTAGTTCCATGGAAATGCCTGGTACACCTATACACATAGCTCTATGTACACACCTGGTATACCTACACATAGCTCCAGGTACATGCATGCTACACCTATACACATAGCTCCAGGTACATGCCTGGTATACCTACACATAGCTCCAGGTACATGCCTGGTATACCTACACATAGCTCCAGGTACATGCCTGGTATACCTACACATAGCTCTATGTACACACCTGGTACACCTACACATAGCTCCAGGTACATGCCTGGTATACCTACACATAGCTCCAGGTACATGCCTGGTATACCTACACATAGCTCTATGTACACACCTGGTCCACACCCATAATAATAGCTCTATGTACACACCTGGTACACCTACACATAGCTCCAGGTAAATGCCTGGTACACCAATACACATAGCTCCAGGTACACACCTACTACTCCTTCACACATAGTTTCATGTTGATGCCTGGTACACCAATACACATAGCTCCAGGTACACCTACTACACCTATTCACAAAGCTCAATGTACACACCTAGTACACACGCATGGCTCCATGTACACAAAGCTCCCGGTATATGCTTGGTACACCTATACACATACCTAGTATATTTATAGACCTAGCTCCAGGTACATTCCTAGTACACCTACACAAAGCTCTGCATACACTATGCACCTGGTACATCTAGTCAGGTTATACAAGTACAGAATACAGCTTTTTATTATTTATCACTGGTTTGGGGGTACAACTGTAATGCCCTGTACACACGGTCGGATTTTCCGACGGAAAATGTGTGATAGGACCTTGTTGTCGAAAATTCAGACCGTGTGTGGGCTCCATCGGACATTTTCCATCGGATTTTCCGACACACAAAGTTTGAGAGCATGCTATAAAATTTTCCGACAACAAAATCCGTTGTCGGAAATTCCGATCGTGTGTACACAAATCCGACGGACAAAGTGCCACGCATGCTCAGAATAAATAAAGAGATGAAAGCTATTGGCTACTGCCCCGTTTATAGTCCCGACGTACGTGTTTTACGTCACCGCGTTTAGAACGGTCGGATTTTCCGACAACTTTGTGTGACCGTGTGTATGCAAGACAAGTTTGAGCCAACATCCGTCGGAAAAAATCCTAGGATTTTGTTGTCGGAATGTCCGAACAAAGTCCGACCGTGTGTGCGGGGCATAAGAAGTTGCCCTGTGCTGGCTGCACACTGAAGAGCCAGACAACCACTTTCGCCCAGAGAGCAGTGTTCCCGGTCCGACACACCCCCCTGTACAGCCCTCCAATCAACAACCTTCATGTTCCCTCAGCAGCACTGTTGATTGGAGCACTGTGCAGGGGGCGTGTCAGGATGCCGGAGCCCTGAAGCATGGCTCTCAGATTCAGATCAGCGGTCAGACTCTTCAGCGTGCTGCAGACACAGGGCAGATCCAGACACTTCAGTTACAAACACTTAATAAAAACATGTTCTAAAAAGTTCAATTTTTCACTTATGATAAAAACCGACTGAAAAACAAGCATGAAAAAAATGGGCTTATAATCCAACACCGGCCCAATTTGTTTGTTACATTTTAATTTCTGCCCGTGACCCCATAGTTGAGATTTTCCCTCACTTACTGTCACCGTGCCACTCATCCAAAAATAGGGAGACTGGTTGTCAGGGAGGTACAGGCAGCAAAAATATCATTGTTAGAAGGAATGCAAATGTTAACTAACAATGGGAAACCTGAGCCTGGGACAGAGCACACAACCATCTCGATGGAATTCACTTCACATCAAAGTCTCCCTGTTACATCAAAGGTCCCCTATAATTTCAGAGCCCCCCCTTCACATCGCAGCCCCCCCCCTCCCTTTACATCAGAGGTCCCTTAAATCACATCATAGGCTCCCCTATACATCAGAGAGCACCCCCCCCTTTACAGCAGAGTCTCCCCTTTACATCAAACCCCCCCTCTTTTACAGCAGAGGCTCCCTTAAACAGCACAGCCCCCCCCCTTTACAGCAGAGGCTCCCCTATACATCAGAGCCCCCCCTTACAGCAGAGGCTCCCCTTTACATCAAACCCTACCTCTTTACAACAGGGGCTCCCCTATACATCAAATCCCCCCTCTTTTACAGCAGAGCCCCCCTATTTACAGCAGAGGCTCCCCTATACGTTAGAGCCTCCCTATACATCAGAGGTCCCCCATATCACATCATACGCTCCCCTATACATCAGAGCCCCCCCCCCCTTTACAGCAGAGGTTCCCCTTTACATCAAACCCCCCCTCTTTACAGCAGAGGCTCCCCTATACATCAGAGCTCCCTTTACAGCATATGCTTCCCTATACATCAGAGCCCCCCCCTTTACAGCCGAGGCTCCCCTATACATCAGAGCCCCCCCCCTTTACAGCCGAGGCTCCCCCATACATCAGAGCCCCCCCTTTACAGCAGAGGCTCCCCTTTACATCAAACCCCCCTCTTTACAACAGAGGCTCCCTTAAACAGCAGAGGCTCCCCTATACATCAGAGCTCCCTTTACAGCATAGGCTTCCCTATACATCAGAGCCCCCCCCCTTTACAGCCGAGGCTCCCCTATACATCAGAGCCCCCTTTACAGCAGAGGCCCCCTTTAGAGCAGAGGCTCCCCTTTACATCAGAGCCCCCTTTACAGCAGAGGCTCCCCTATACATCAGAGGTCCCCCATATCACATCAGAAGCTCCCCTATAATTCAGAATTCCCCCTTTACAGCAGAGGCTCCCCTTCACATCAGAGGTCCCCTATAACTTCAGAGCCCCCCCCCCCCCTTTACAGCAGGTAAAAGGTACCCCTACATGTCAAAGCCCACATATACACCAGAGACTCCCCCATCACCCCGGGGTACCCACAGAGCAGCTCAGCGTACATTTACGGCACAGCTCTATGATGATGTAACGCTCATGTGCATTCACAAGAGTTACATCTTCTTGGAATGGCCAATCAGGTGGCCAAGAAGTCCGAACCCCGAAAGAAGACTGGGACCAGATGGAAGCGCCCATGACACCAACACCGCAGCGCTAGAGGGAATCGCTTGGCATGCAAGTCTGCCATAAAGTGCAATATGTGGTACATACCAATACATTATGACATCGAGTTCCCGGGGCCCATTTTTTTTTTTCAGACCGGGTTTAACCGACTTTGATCCTTTTGCTGGCAATAAAATCTCATTTTGACGGCCTCAATACCGTTTCGCCGTTCCCGGGACGTCGATCCCGCCTAACGCCTCCAAGCGGTGCACCTTGTGAAGGGCGCTTGTTTATGCAAACAACCTCCCCGCCATCCTATTACACCCGAAAAACTTAACTAAGGTATAAACATGCAGAGGAAGAGTCGGGGGGGGGGGCTCTCTCGCCGCGATCGTAAAACGCCGTTATCTTTCTGTTCAGCAGTTCACGTTACCGCTGTTCTGACTAATTAATTAAAGGAGCTGTTTCCGTAATGTGCAAAGAGGGACTCGGCGAAAACTGGAAAAAGGCTTTTAGATCTCTGGGAGATGCGGAGTCAATCCGGGCGCCGGCAATCAAATGTAATGAAATCGCGTGTCAGTGCTAAGCTTGCAAAAACTGTGAAGTTTGACTAGGGAGTAAAAGGATTATAATTAGATTTTCAATAGGATAATAACTGAATGGCAGAGAGCAGTAAAGAGAAAATATTATGTTGTTGGCTAATGGCTGCTGCCGATCGCCTTCGTTTAGAGGTTTTTTTTTTTTTTCCCGTTCTCTTGTAAGCCGTGCTAATTTAATTTACTTTTACCAGCGAAAAAAAAAAATAGTATCAGCGCTCCTTCAATCGCACTTGAATGTCATTTGCAAAAATCATTGATTCCAAGGTGCTTTTAGCGATGTCCAATGTTTATTTTATGCAAAACGGCTGACGTTTGGGGTGCAAGGGCCAACAACTGGCGGATCGGAGGGGGGAGAGGTGTGTGTGTGTGGGGGGGGTTCTTATCCTTTGGGGGCCCCATTGGCACGAATGCATTCGATTGTAACGTGTGAATGCCCGATACGGCGCGGGTTAATGTGCACTGCGTTAAGGCAACCTGTTCATTATGAATGGGCTGCCAATGCACCTCGATGGATGAAAAGAGACATGCATGGTCATGCAGCGCGCCGCATTGCCTGGTTTATGCGTTTTGGTGCGCTGCGGTGTGCATTCGTCTACACTGTGAAATAGGTTTGCGTTGCCTTGCACAATGAATGCCGCCGAGGTTTCTGGAGTCTGGCCTCATACTTGGTGCTGAGAGTTATGAGCAATGGCAGAGGCGGTGAGCACGCAGCTGTCAACACTGTCACTAACCAGAGAAGCTTACACTCTAATGTTCCCTCTAAGCCACACACTTATTGTTAGACATTTATGTAGCTCTGACATATACCGCAGTGCTGTACAGAGAACACTGAGCCAGTAACATCAGTCTCTGTACCAGAGGAGCTTACACTCTAATGCCCACCCCCCCCCCCCTTAAAGACATACACTATTACACATTTTTATAGCTCTGACATATACTGTAGTGCTGTACAGAGAACACTGAGCCAGTCACATCAGTCTCTGTACCAGAGGAGCTCACATTCTAATCCCCCCTCAAGGCATACTATATTACACATTTATATAGCGCTGACATATACTGCAGTGCTGTACAGAGAACACTGAGCCGGTCACATCAGTCTCTGTACCAGAGGAGCTTACACTCTAATGCCCCCCCCATTTCAAGACGTACACTATTACACATTTTTATAGCTCTGACATATACCGCAGTGCTGTACAGAGAACACTGAGCCGGTCACATCAGTCTCTGTACCAGGTAAGCTTACACTCTAATGCCCCCCCCCCCCATTTAAGGCATACACTATCACACATTTATATAGCTCTGACATATACCACAGTGCTGTATTGAGAACACTGAGCCAGTCACATCAGTCTCTGTAACAGAGGAGCTTACACTCTAATGCGCCCCCCCATTTCAAGGCATACATTATTACACATTTATATAGCTCTGACATATACCGCAGTGCTGTACAGAGAACACTAA
Source organism: Aquarana catesbeiana (assembly GCF_042186555.1). Classification (NCBI taxonomy): domain Eukaryota; kingdom Metazoa; phylum Chordata; class Amphibia; order Anura; family Ranidae; genus Aquarana; species Aquarana catesbeiana. The sequence continues at coordinate 14,555,948 of NC_133332.1, forward strand.
GCCGGTCACATCAGTGTCTGTACCAGAGAAGCTTACACTCTAATGCCCCCCCTCCACAGTCACACACTATTAATATGATACATTTATACACACTATATTATCAAAAGTATTGGGACGCCTGCCTTTACACACACATGAACTTTAATGACATCCCAGTCTTAGTCCGTAGGGTTCAATATTGAGTTGGCCCGCCCTTTGCAGCTATAACAACTTCAACTCTTCTGGGAAGGCCGTCCACAAGGTTTAGGAGGGTGTCTATAGGAATCTGACCATTCTTCCAGAAGCGCATTTGTGAGGTCAGGCACGGATTTGGATGAGAAGGCCCGGCTCACAGTTTCCATTCTAATTTATCCCAGTGATCTATCGGGTTGAGGTCAGGACTCTGTGCAGGCCAGTCAAGTTCCTCCACCCCAAACTCGCTCATCCATGTCTTTATGGACCTTGCTTTGTGCACTGGTGCGCAGTCATGTTGGAACAGGAAGGGGCCGTCCCCAAACTGTTCCCACAAAGTTGGGAACATGAAATTGTCCAAAATCTCTTGGTATGCTGACGCCTTAAGTGTTCCCTTCACTGGAACTAAGGGGCCAAACCCAACCCCTGAAATACAACCCCCCACACCATAATCCCCCCCACACCATAATCCCCCCTCCACCAAATGATTTGGACCAGTGCACAAAGCAAGGTCCATAAAGTCATGGATGAGCAAGTTTGGGGTGGAGGAACTTGACTGCCCTGCACGGAGTCCTGACCTCAACCCGATAGAACACCTTTGGGATAAATTAGAGCGGAGACTGTGAGCCAGGCCTTCTCGTCCAACATCAGCGCCTGACCTCACAAATGCTCTTCTGGAAGAATGGTCAAACATTCCCATAGACACACTCCTAAACCTTGTGGACGGCCTTCCCAGAAGAGTTGAAGCTGTTATAGCTGCAAAGGGTGGGCCACCTCAATATTGAACCCTACGGAGTAAGACTGGGATACCATTAAAGTTCATGTGCGTGTAAAGGCAGGCGTCCCAATACTTTTGGTACAGTAATATAGTGTAGCTTTGACATATACCGTAATGCTGTACATAGAACAATGAGCCAATCACAACAGTCCCTGTACCAGAGGAGCTCACACTCTAATATCCCTATAACCGTTATACAGTATGCAAATACTACAGTCTATTTTAATAGAAGTCAGTTAGCTTTACATTATTCTAGTTTGGAAAGTTGGAGGATAGAGGAGCACCCAGAGGAAACCCGATGGAACTCTAAACCAGGGGTCTCCAAACTTTCTAAACAAAGGGCCAGTTTACTGTCCATCGGGCTTTAAGGGGGCTGGACTGTGGCCAGTAGAAGTAGAAAATGCCCCATCATTGGTATCAGTGGGAGGAATAGTGCCCCATTGTTAATATCAATAAGAATAGTGCCCCATTGATTGTGTCAGTAGAGGGAATGGTGCTCCATCATTAATGTCAGTTGGTGGTATAGTGCCTCGAGGGCCAGATAAAGGCAAGCAAAGGGCCACATCCGGCCCCCGGGCCGCAGTTTGGAGACCACTGCTCTAAACAAATATCATGTATTTGGAGTCCTCAGATATATCGAGCTCTAAGAGCACCCATCACTCATCCAGCATGCTGGCCATGTGCTTTTATCGATTATCTGCGAGGACTCAAGCAAAAGGATACTTCAATGAGTCTGTAATGGACTCCAATGTATGAAAAAAGAGCAGAAAAAAAGCACAATAGAAGAGACACACATTTAATTACAGAAGTGGGAATCGTCTTCGGAATAGTCACCGTAATGTCCTGCTGTAAAGTTTTACTGATTAATAAACCGGAGAGAGATATAAAAATCTATTGGAATTATAGCTCGGCAGTGTTGACGCTCTGGGTTATAATTAAGGCGACTTTCTCTCCCACGTTCTCACATTGGACCTGTGAAGGGATCTGCGTCCTCTCCAGTCACAGACAGCGATGTACGGGAAAGGTCAGGAGGAAGACACGACCAGGGATTGGCCAGACTTGTAAGGGACATAGGTGAAGGTTTGGTGGGTAAGGTATGTCATTCTGCTGATAACATAAAGGTGTGCGATACGGTGGATATCCCGGGAGGGGTTTATAACATGGAACATGATTTGGCATTGGTAGGAGATTGGTCAAAGCCGTGGAAACTGCAGCTCATTGCTTCCAAATGTAAAAAAAATGCACCTATGTAAAAAACAATCAGTTGACAGAGTACAATATAGGGGTACAGTGTTGGCCAGAACTAGAGGATAAAGATTTGGGGGCTGCTTATCTCAGATGATTGCAAAACTGTCAAAAGGTGCAGCCTGGCATTGGGGAGAGTGGATGAAAACTAGGATGTATAACCAGAGGGATCACCATCAGGAGAAAGGAGGTCCTGATTCCTCTATATAGATCTTTATATCACTAGAGGGGTCACCAGCTTGAGGAAAGAGGTCCTAAACCTCTATATAGATCTTCATATCACTAGAGGGATCACCAGCTGGAGGAAGGAGGTCCTGATTTCTCTATATAGATCTTCATATCACTAGAGGAATCACCATCAGGAGGAAGGAGGTCCTGATTTCTCTATATAGATCTTCATATCACTAGAGGGATCACCAGCTGGAGGAAGGAGGCCCTGATTCCTCTACATAGATCTTTATATCACTAGAGGGGTCACCAGCAGGAGGAAGTAGGTCCTGATTCCTCTAGATAGATCTTTATATTACTAGAGGGTTCACCAGCAGGAGGACGGGGGTTCTGATTCCCCTATATAGATCTTTATATTACTAGAAGGCTCACCAGCAGGAGAAAGGAGGTCCTGATTCCTCAATATAGAGCTTATTTATCACTAGAGGGGTCAACAGCAGGAGCAGTGGCGTCGGCAGGGGGGAGCTGACTGTGGCTGAAGCCCTGAGTGGGTCCCCAAAAAGCCCGGGTCTCGAGTCGGCAAGGTTCTATTAATAGCCCCGAGCACCGCTGAGTCACATAGCAGGTCCCGCCTTCTGGAGCCTGCAGCGGCTATGATGGACGTCCCACTGTTTCAATGGTGGGACCGCGGGACGTGTGACGTCCATCATAGGTGCTGCAGGCTCCAGAAGGCGGGAATTACAATGCGCGCCGCTGCTCCACATCTGTGAGATCCCTGCTCGGCTCTCCTCTCAGTCCTCTGAGTCCTCTCCCTGCCTGCTGTGATGATGGGCGCGTACCGCACACCACGGCTGAGCTGCTGCAGGACACATGAAGTCTACTAGATCAGGTATGTCAGTGTGTGTCACTACTGTCAGTATATGTATGTCAGGTAGGTCACTGTATGTATGTCAGGAAGGTCAGTGTGTGTCAGGTAGGTCGGTGTATGTATGTCAGGTAGGACAGTGCATGTCAGGTAGGTCAGTGTATGTAGGTCAATGCGTGTCAGGTAGGTCAGTGCGTATCAGGTAGGTCAGTGCGTGTCAGGTTGGTAGGTCAGTGTGTCAGGCAGCTGAGTTTAGTGGTCAGCATTGATGGGCACCGGTAAGCCAGTCAGCAACCAGCAAGTGAGCTTACCCCCCACCACACAACCACACCACCCAGCCAAAAATCCCTGCGCCATGACCCCCTGTGCCAGCCTTGGACTTCAGGCTGAAGCCCCTGGTCTTTTTGCCACCTAGCAATGCCCCTAAGCAGGAGGAACGAGGTCCTGATTCCTCTATATAGATCTTTATATCACTAGAGCCATCACAGGTAGGAGGAAGGAGGTCTTGACTCCTCTATATAGATATTTAGTTGGAACCCATTTAGAAAACTGTGTTCTGGAGACCTCACTAACAAAATGATATCGTTAGGATAGAATGAGTCCAGAGATGATTAACTAAACTGAAGAAAGGTCTTAGGGGTAAAACGCAAAGAAAAAAAAAAGATAGGGGGCGTGCAGACTCGATGGACCACTTGTTCTTTTTCTGCCATCACTCTTTTATCTATCTTGCTTCTATGTTTTAGAGCTCAGACATCTGCTACACAGCTTTTCCACCACTATAAATCAGTATATATTGTGTTTTATGTCCACATGTAGAAGAGCCGAGGCAATAAAAGACAATATGACAAGTTCAATTCCAGGAGGCTTTATGGTAAGAGAGCATATTCCCAGGCCGCCATGAACAGCAATGCGGCACGTTCGCATCTGATCAGAATCACCGTGCGCTTACCTTGCATGGGAGGGCTGTCGTGCTGAGACCCATTGTGTTCCGGTTCCATCTCTGGAATGCAGGCGTCTGAAAGACACAAAATGAAATGGTTGTAACCGAATATTAACACCAACTTATCTTCAGGTATAGAGGTCTGGTGGGTTGATCACCTGCTGGCTTTCTTTTTTTTTAAATCTAATGCCTCGTACACTGGAGCCGAACGTCAGAAGACATCGGTCTGTTCAATAAAAACTGTCTGACATTCGGCTGGTGTACATGTCAGCCAGTCTATCAGAAGCTGGCGGACGTGAATGCTGGAAAACCAGCAGCTGACCCGCTTCCGATCAGCACTCTCAGCCATTGGATCGATGTGCTCTGGTGGGGGGGCCGCCCCCCAGTCAAGAAGACAACAGCTCTGCGGAGGAGATTGCTGTACTAAGTTGGATTAATAGTACAGTGACTCCGACCAAAGCTGTCTTTTTTTTTCTGGTTGAGTGAAAAAAAAAACCTAACGATTAGTATGTACTAGGCTTAAGAGATTCCCTCCACTTTAGAGTTTTTGGTGTCCCCACCGCAAGTTCTGGGTGGACTCCTCTTAACAACCTTACATTTGGTACAAAAAAATTCAAATGGGCCATAAATTGGCTCGATGGAACTTTTAAGGTGCTTCTATTCATTTAAGACTCCAAGAAGCAAAATATTACAATATTTATTCATACATTTTGTTAAAATATGAACAGATCCATTTGTGTTTCCTGCAGTAGATTTACAGAATAAGGTTGTACATATACTTCCCTCCTCATCTAGATTGATCATGATGTCCTAGAAAGATACTTGAAGCTCATTGTTGATTTGAGATTCAGGTCGTTCATTCCTATCATGTGAATGAACTCCTTTATTTCATGAACTGTTCTTGTCCATATCATCAACGTACCGTAGCCACAAAATGTCATCAACGTATCTGCACCAAATAAGAATATGGGACAGATGCATTGAGAGAGTTTAGTCTGAAAAGAGTGTGACGTTTCTGTAAAGTGAACAGTAAAATGCTCAGCAGCTTCGGCATTGGCATGGCTGTCATCCTACTGCACACCAACTGCTGCAGTCTAACGTGAAGGTGTAGATGTGCCCTAAAAGCCCCATCAAGCCATTTTTGGCATTTACATTTGGATATTATATGATGGGGGTGTGGAGCTTTTTAAATTCCCTTGACAGCACAACACACACATACATACAGTATATATACTTCCCACCATTACCTATCTAGGCATGGACCCCACCTAGACCTCTAAGGGTACGCTGTGGTATCTGGCGCCAAGCCATCAGTAGAAGTGTAAGTTGTGAGGTGAGGCCTCCATGGATCAGACTTGTTTTTATCAGCACATCCTATGGATGCTCAATTGGATTGAGATCTGGAGATGTGGAGGTCAATTCAACACCTCAAACTCGTCGTCATGTTCCTCTGACCATTCTTGAATTCATCATACCTTCTTCTATTGCTCTGTGGTCCAGTTCTGATGTTCACGTGCCCATTGAAGGCTCTTTTAGCTGTGGACACCCTAACTGGTCTGAGGCTACACAGCCCCATACACAACTGCGATGCTCTATGCCATGGGTGCTCAACATGTGGCCCTCCAGCTGTTGCAGAACTACAAATCCCACCATGCCTCTACCTTTGGGAGTCATGCGTGTAACGGTCAACCTTGCAATGGCTCATGGAACTTGCAGTTCTGCAACAGCTGGAGGGCCACAGGTTGAGCACCCATGCTCTATGTGTTCTGACACCTTTCTATCAGAACCAGCATTCCCTTTTTGAGCAATTTGAGCTCCAGTAGCTCTTCTGTTGGAGCCTTCACTCCCCACGTCCATCAATGAGTCTTGGCAGCCCACGACCCTGTCACCGGTTGGCTGGTTCTCCTTCCTTGGACCACTTTTTGTCAGTTTTGACCACTACAGACCGGAAACATCCCACAAGAGCTGCAGCTTTTAAGTTGCTCTGACCCATTCACCTGGCCATTACATGTTGTGTCTCTGGAACAGGAAGTGTAGGGAATCTCCCCATGGAGACGCAGGTGGAAAAAACTGTATGTCAGTGCTGCCGGTGATGTAATAGTTATGCCAGTTGGCAGCAGTGAAAGGGTTAAACCACATGAATAAAAGCTGATCATTATAAGCTTCCCCAGGAGTGTTATATGGTTTGTCCCAGCCCCTGTAATGGTCACTTTTGCTGGACAGTTTGGCCCCTCATGTAAAGTTGGAGAAAACTGTATGCCAGTGTTTTTGGTGAGAAAATAGTTATGCCGGTTGGCAGCAGCAAATGGGGTTAAACCAGAAGAATAAAAACTAAGCATTGTAAGTTTCCCCAGGAGTGTTTTATGGTTTGTTCCAACCCCTGGAATAGTCACTGTTATTGGACAACTTGACCCCTCATGTAAATGTGGAGAAAACTGTATGTCAGTGCTACTGGTGATATATTAGGTATGCCAGTTAGAACCAGTAAAAGGGTTAAACCACAGGAATAAATGCTAACCATTGTAAATTCCCCCCGGGGAGTGTTATATGGTTTGTCCCAAGCCCTGTTATAGTCGCTTTTGCTGGACAGCTTGGCCCACGTAGAAAAATGGAGAATACTGTATACCAGTGCTGCCACCGACGTAAATGTTACCCCAGTTGGCAGCAATAAAAGGCTTAAACCACATGAATAAAAGCTGACTATTGTAAGTTCCTCCAGGAGAATTATTTGGTTTGTCTCAACCCCTGTAGCGGTCGCTTTTGCTGGACAGCTTGGCACGTAAAGGTGGAGGAAGCTGTAAAAAGAGTTGTGAAATATAAAAGGAATTCATCTACTAAATACGATTATTGTGGCATTTAACCCCCAAAAATGTATCAGAATTTAATATTTTCCCCATAGCGGTCCTTTAAATGTAACCTTTTTCTTTTTTGATCTGTGATATGCTCCTTGCTCTCGCCTCCGCTGGTTTTGTCCCCAGGGACCCTACTCTCCCCCCCCCCCTACTTGTCACATTTGATGCCTCCCAATACGGCTGATTTCCATACAGACGGGACCTGTGTGTGATTCTCGCTGCGAGCCGATTACGGCTGTGATATTGTGTGTAGCGGGCTCTCCGCCTGTAATCTCAACCCGCCCGGAGAGCGAGAGAGAGGCGGCTTACCGTTTAACATCCGGAGACCCTCTCCCGACGTGGCTTGCTTAAGTGCCTGCTCCACTTGTTCCCGCCGCTTCGACTCGAACTCCAGCGCCTCCTGTAATTTTCTTTTGGCTTTCTTCTCTTTCTTCAAGCGCTTCTGAATTGTAGCTGAAAGACACAAAAATTACCGGTGTTACGGTCATCGGCGCTCTCCCGGGAATATCTTCCCACAAAGGGCTTTATTGCTCTCCTGCTCGGAGTCACGCATTTCTGCTGGAGAGACCTGCGTCTCATTTCACTCCAAACGGCTCCTCTAATCTTCCCCGGCTAATAGCTCCATGGCAGATAAAAACTCTAATCCTTCTTAAAATTTACAGGGTTGAGTGTAACAGGTGGGAACCAACTGAGCAAAATACATTTTATTTCCAACAACCTGACGCTCCCATAGCGGTGGATATGCCGAAGTTTCCGACATGTGTGAAAAGGAGCAGATAACAAGGCCTTATTAGGTTCAGTTCACAGAGTATATCTAAAGCCAAAGCTGTTCCTTCATTGTGGAACCCTTGTTGGGTTTTTTTGTTTTTTTTTCGCAACGTATCCCACCGGCTGTGTATACACAACAGGAAGGGGAGATCGCCCCAAAGTGATCGGAAATACCCTCTTAGACCAGTGTTTCTCCATTCCAGTTCTCAATGTGCACCAACAGGTCATGTTTTCAGGATTTCCCTCCAGATGAAACTGTGCACAATAATACAAAGCCTGAAAACATGACCTGTTGGTGCGCCTTCAGGACTAGAAATGAGAAACACTGTCTTAGACAACCGCCATTGGAACTGGTGTCCTCATTGGAAGATTTCCCCTCTATTCTGGTGACAGGGGCAACATTTTGGATTTTCCCATCACTTTGGGTGACAGTGGTCACCAGGACAAATAATGAGGGTGAATCTCCCCGGCGGGGACACAGATTGCAAAAAAAAAAAAAAATTTATGAAACTTTTGACTTTAGATATACTTTAATGATCTTTATTTTAGCCATGTGACACTATGGTTTTAAAACAGGTGTTCCGCAAACTACGGCCCATGGGCGACATCTGGCCTACGACATGATTTTATAAGTCCCACAGCTAGGCACAGGTTAGGCTGAGCACTGATTGAGAGTACAGATAAGTAGCAGCTGACCATGACCTCCACTTTGACCTGATGCAAGGGGAAACCATTATGGGGAGCCTGATGCAAGGGCAGACTCTTATGGGGAGCCTGACGCAGGTGGGAACCCTTATGGGGAGCCCGATGCAAGGAGAGGACTCTTATGGGGAGCCTGATGGAGAGGGACTCTTAAGAGGAGCCTGGTGTAAGTGGGGGACTCTTACAGGGACACAGACATAAGTAGGGAGACTCTGATGTAAGGAGGGACTCTAATTGAGTGGTACTCTTATGGGGAGACCGACACCAGGGGGAGGACTCTTATGGGGAGCCCAACACCAGTGGGGGGGAACTCTTATGGGGAGCCCGACGCCAGGGGGGACTCTTATGGGGAGCCCAACGCCAGGGTGGGGGGTCTCTTATGGGGAGCCCAACGTTGCGGTGGGGGGGACTCTTTTAGGGGGGCCCGATGCCAGGGTGGGGGAACTCTTTTGGGGAGCCCAACGCCAGGGGGGGACTCTTTTTGGAAGCCCGACACCAGGGTGGGGGGGACTCTTTTGGGGGGCCCAACGCCAAGGTGGGAGGGACTCTTTTGGGGAGCCCGTAGCCAGGGGGGGACTCTTATGGGGAGCCCGACCCTGAGGGGGGGCGGACTCTTATGGGGAGCCCGACACCAGTGGAGGGGGGACTCTTATGGGGAGCCCGACACCAGGGGTGGGGGACTCTTATGGGGAGCCCGACGCCATGGGGGGACTCTTATGGGGAGCCCGACACCATGGGGGGACTCTTATGGGGAGCCCAACGCCATGGGGGGGACTCTTATGGGGAGCCCAACGGCAGGGGGGGCTCTTATGGGGAGCAAGACGCCAGAGAGGGAATCTTATGGGGGGCCCGACGTTGGGGGGACTCTTATGGGGGGGCCTGACACCGGGGGGGGACTCTTATGGGGGGCCCGACGCCAGGGGGGACTCTTTTGGGTAGCCCGACGCTGGGGGGCTCTTTTGAGGAGCGTGACGCCGGGGGGATCCTTATGGGGAGCCCGACGCCAGGGTGGGCGGACTCTTATGGGGAGTCCGACGCCAGGGGGGCCTCTTCTGGGGAGCCTGAGGCTATATACCAGAGGCTTCTAATGTGTTTCTGGCCAATGGGGTGTAAAGCAATGATTGGCATGACTCCACCTACTGTCCTGAAATGGTCAATAATCCTCTTATTTTTGGGATGTATGATGAAATGCAAAATTAGACTACCTTCAGATCTAATAAAGCTTTACTGTGGCATAGCACAGAACCATGCTGACCAATCAGAACCGCTCTGATCCGTCCCGGTGTCCCTGGAGAAAGAGGAGGAGGAACAGCACAGTTTTCAAACCATGGGACTACTGCACCAGGCTGCATGGACAGGCGGACTATAACCCATGAAGGTAAGTGCAGGGGGACTGGGGAGGGTGTAGGTCATTCACCATTTCTTAAAAAGGTGAACACTTTATTGAAGCAACGCATTTCAAAGCAAACATCTCACCCTCTTCAGGAGTAATACAACAACCATAGCTTTGTTTTTATGTTTTCTCAGGAAGTTTCAACTTGGATAGGGATGGGAGGTTATGAGATGCCCACTTGACTTCAACAACTTCAGGGAGCACTTCCTATATACAGTCTCTATATACAGCCCCCTCTTCTTCAGCCACCCGCACACACTTTCTGCTGGCTCACTCCTTTAGGGGAGCTGACAAGGCCTGATGGTCAGCTCAGCAACAGCCCATTACTAGCAGGAACTCGAATGTCCCTTAAAAAGCAACACACTGGAGAGACACAGCTTACACTTTGCCCTTCCTTTCCGTGATCACTGATCCCAGCACCACATCTTCAGGTAATGCCAACCCACCTGGCTGCATCAACCCTTTACATCAGTCCACCCAACTGACTCTTTACCAGCCCACCCGGCTGTCTCAGGAGATCTCTAGGGAAAGGCTGAAGACTTAAGCACACTGCTGTCTTCAAGGGAGACCGACTAAATGTGGCAGTCTCCCCCCTTTGAAGTCCCCACAGTGCCACTCACTCTGTCCTCTCTTGCTCCTGTGCCTCCAGGAAGACTTCCTCCTCTGTGTTGTAGCAGGAATCTTCCAGCACCCAAGCCCCCCGGCAAAAGGTCAACCCCACCCCAGACTAGGGGGCACCCCTGAGGGCAATCAACAGTCTCCTTAGCACTGCATCTCAATCTTCCACCTGATTGCCCCCTGCTGGCATGGCTCAGGTCTATTTATGTTTAGGTCATCCCTGTGTAAGAGTCCAGGGCTTACTACGCATGCACCAATGTCGCGTTGCCGCAAGAGAAAATCCGTGCCAACTGAGCATGCGCCAAAGACACCTCAGGGCACCAACCCGCACCTGCGCAGAAGAGTTGATGGAAAAGGGCAGGAAAATGCCTAGGACGCGCAAAGGAAGTGACCTCAATCTGATGGAAAAAGGCGGGAAAATACCCAGGAGACGCACAGGAAGTGACATCAACCTGATGTAAAAAGGTGGGAAAATCCCCAGGAGGCGACAGGAAGTGACCTCAAACTTCCCTATATAAGTCCAGCCCAGACACTGCCAAATTGCTGGATTATCTTCAGTCCCCCCTTGTTCCTGTGCTAGTGTGTAATCTGTCTGAACCTGTTGTGACCTGGAAACCTATTTGACTACTCTTGATTGCTGCTTGCCTTTGACCTCGGATTTGTACCTTAACCATTCTACTTCTTTTGCCCCTTTGGTACTCAGCTGCCAGATTGGAACCGACCCCGGCTTGGATCTCGACCATTCTTCTTCTAATTAACCCATACATAGGTTGGATTTGATGGACTTGTGTCTTTTTTCAACCTCACCTACTATGTAACTATGTAACCCTTTAATGCTTCGTTGCCCAACTGGACTTGACCTCGGCTCGGATCCCGGACTAAGGCTTGCAAGGCACCCATGCCACTCGGTGTCCCCACCAAGTCTCTGTCTCCATCTCCAGAGGCTTTAAGGACCTGAGGTGCAAGGGAGGCCTCCCCACTACTTCGGTCTCACATCAGGTACGTGGTCCTAGTGACACCCTGCCAGCCCACTACTGAGGCCTCATAAATATGCATGGCAGCACCTCCTCACTCCCACCCTCCAGTTCTGAATGTTTCTACAAACCTCCAGACCTGGGGGAAGTGCCAGAGAGAGCTGCCAGATGAGTTATCCAGCCCTGAGTCACTGAACCTTTGACCCAGATACATAGCTCAGGCTTAGGCCTACTGGGCCTAAACTAAATTTTCCTACAAACCGTCACTAACAAACCTATCCTACATATAGCACACACTAGAAGGTGCTACACATTAGGGTTGTCCCGATACCAATACTAGTATCGGTGCCAATACCGAGCATGTGCCCGAGTACTTGTACTCGGGCAAATGCTCCGATGCTTGATCCGATACCTGGGCAGTCAGGGGTGATCGGTGAGTTGCTTGGGAGGAGTTACAATTGCCGATCTCCCTGTATACATTTCAATAAAGCAGCTGACAGCCGCTTCTCCTGCTCTCCCTCCTGCGGCTTTCAGCTGCTTTATTCAAATCTATATGTCTGTGCTCCTCGGTCCCCCTGCGTACTCCTCGGTACCCCTCTGTCCTTGGTCTGTCAGGATGGAGAGCGGAGGAAGGAGCCGGTAAATATGTAATTTACCGGCTCCTTCCTTTTCCGAATGCACAGTCAGTGATCACCAACTCTGTTCACTCATAACCGTCACTGAGCATTGTAAACTGTGTTTTACTCTGCTTCAGTTTATGAATGGGGAGGAGCCGCTGGCTGGGAATTTGTGTTGAGTCCCTTCCTCTGTCTCAAAATGGAGATGTCAGGGGTCTATCTCACCAAAGCCACCCCCCAACAGGGCTAAAAAAATTAAAAAAAAATATTGAAAAGATTAAAAATTGTAAAAGTAATAAAATAAATTGTAAAAAATCTTCAGTGCAGCTGAGGATGCACAGAGAGGGATTGGGGAATATGTGTTCTCAGTCCCTTCCTCTGTCTCAAAATGGAGATGTCAGGGGTCTGTTTAGACCCCTGATATCTCATCAAAGCCACCCCTTAACAGGGCTAAAAATAAAAAATAAATATTGAAAAGATTAAAAATTTTAAAAATAATAAAAAATTTAATAAAAAACACACTGACCCCCCCCCCCCCACACCCACCCAAAAAAAAGAAAGCATTGTAAAAAAAATAAATAAATAAACAAAAAAATTGTAAACAATAATAAAAAAAAATAAATTGTAAAAAATAATAAAAAATAAAATACCAATAAAAACGACTGACACAGTCCATGCGTCATCAGTGCTGCATATTAGTGCCACTGTCGCGTGACATCGAAAAAAAAATATCGGTAATCGGTATCCACGATTACTTGAAAAAAAGTATCGGTACTCGTACTTGCTCTTAAGAAAGTGGTATCAGGACAACCCTACTACACATGTATGACAGGTGGCACCGCCTCTCAATCTCTCCTAATAAAGTCAATGGGACAACAACGGGCAACCACATGCCAAACAGAAATAGCAAAGAAAGAGAGGTATCACCGCTTCTAGGAAGGCAGATTAGTTACGAACATCTCCTCCATGCTGGAAGCAACAGGTGCTGGCAATGCTTGTACAATGAAGTAATCAGAGAAAGCCCTGGACAGCTACACTCAGAATAAAACATTGCCTTTATTGAATAACGATCATCAAAGATACATGCCACAGCAGAAAAATACAGGAAGGCTGACACGTTTCACACTGTACTCAGTGCTTAATCATAGCTATGATTAAGCACTGAGTACAGTGTGAAACGCGTCAGACTTCCTGTATTGTACCTGGCTGCATCAGCCCTTTACATCAGTCCACCCGGCTGACTCTCAGGAGATCTCTAGGGAAAGGCTGAAGACTTAAGCACACTGCTGTTTTCAAGGGAGACTGACTAAATGTGGCGGTCTCCCCCCTTTGAAGTCCCCACAGACAGTGCTTAATCATAGCTATGATTAAGCACTGAGTACAGTGTGAAACGCGTCAGACTTCCTGTATTGTACCTGGCTGCATCAGCCCTTTACATCAGTCCACCCGGCTGACTCTCAGGAGATCTCTAGGGAAAGGCTGAAGACTTAAGCACACTGCTGTTTTCAAGGGAGACTGACTAAATGTGGCGGTCTCCCCCCTTTGAAGTCCCCACAGACAGTGCTTAATCATAGCTATGATTAAGCACTGAGTACAGTGTGAAACGCGTCAGACTTCCTGTATTGTACCTGGCTGCATCAGCCCTTTACATCAGTCCACCCGGCTGACTCTCAGGAGATCTCTAGGGAAAGGCTGAAGACTTAAGCACACTGCTGTTTTCAAGGGAGACTGACTAAATGTGGCGGTCTCCCCCCTTTGAAGTCCCCACAGACAGTGCTTAATCATAGCTATGATTAAGCACTGAGTACAGTGTGAAACGCGTCAGACTTCCTGTATTGTACCTGGCTGCATCAGCCCTTTACATCAGTCCACCCGGCTGACTCTCAGGAGATCTCTAGGGAAAGGCTGAAGACTTAAGCACTCTGCTGTTTTCAAGGGAGACTGACTAAATCTGGCGGTCTCCCCCCTTTGAAGTCCCCACAGACAGTGCTTAATCATAGCTATGATTAAGCACTGAGTACAGTGTGAAACGCGTCAGACTTCCTGTATTGTACCTGGCTGCATCAGCCCTTTACATCAGTCCACCCGGCTGACTCTCAGGAGATCTCTAGGGAAAGGCTGAAGACTTAAGCACACTGCTGTTTTCAAGGGAGACTGACTAAATGTGGCGGTCTCCCCCCTTTGAAGTCCCCACAGTCAGTGCTTAATCATAGCTATGATTAAGCACTGAGTACAGTGTGAAACGCGTCAGACTTCCTGTATTTTTCTGCTGTGGCATGTATCTTTGATGATCGTTATTCAATAAAGGCAATAGTTTATTCTGAGTGCGGCTGTCCAGGACTTTGTCTAATTACTTCACATGCAAGGGAAATGGTCATGTGACCAGGAGCTGGACCAATGTGAGATTTCTAATGTTACTTTGTATCTTTGCAGACTGATCAATAAAGTAAGCACAACTTTGTTTTTCCCTCCAGGTCTGAACGGATAACAGCGAGGAGCGAGGAGCGAGGCGGGAGGATAGATCGGGAGTGCAGCATCTGTCTCAATAAAATGTAATTTGGCAACAATTTATTTATTTTTTTTAGCTGGGAAGGCGAAGTTGGGGCGATACGCGCAGAATACAAACCAGCTTCCTCTTGTAATAAAAGTAACGTTGTATCGCCCGGCGCCTCGCACCAGGAATTTCTCGGTAAGTCGCGCACTTAGCGGCGGATCTTTGAGGTGTCATGTTTGATTTGGCGTACGCCACCCTTGCCCAAGCTTTCGTTCATCTGCTAATTCTTCCAGATATTCGACAAATGTGATTTGGCTAATCCTTCGAGAGCCTCATCGCCTGCGTGAGCGGAGCCCCGCCGCTTCCTCCTGTCAGGTACTCGGGCTGAGGGGTTTTCATCACGTGGAGTGAGACTGGGGGGTACGTTCACATCCTTAAATAACCAACTTTGAAATCTGGATCTTATGTCAGCGGAGTGCACCTATATTCCACTAGCTATTCAAACTATTTTTTATGTAACCACTTGCCTACTGGGTACTTTTACCCCCTTTCTGCCCAGGCCGTTTTCAGCTTTCAGCGCTCTCACACTTTTTGAATGACAATTGCACGGTCATGCAACACTGTACCCATACTAAATTATTATAATTTTTTTTTTCACAAAAATAGAGCTTTCTTTTGGTGGTATTTAATCAGCACTGGGTTTTTTTATTTTTGGCTATAGAAATGAATAAAGACTGACAATTTTGAAACAAAAAAAACTTCCATAGTTTGTTATAAAATTTTGCAAACAGGTAATTTTTCTCCTTCACTGATGTGCACTGATGAGGCTGCACTGATTGGCACTGATGAGGCTGCACTGATGTGCCTTGATGAGGCTGCACTAATGGGCACCTATGATGCTGCACTGATGAGGCTGCACTGATGTGCCCTGATGAGGCTGCACTGATGGACACAACGATGAGGCTGCACTGATGGGCACCAATGCTGCTGCACTGATGAGGCTGCACTGATGGGCACCGATGAGGCTGCACTGATGGGCACCAATGAGGCTGCACTGATGGGAATTGATGAGGCTGCACTGATGGGCACTGATCGCTGAGGCGGCACTGATGAGGCTTCACAGATGAGCATTGATCGGCTGCACTGATGGGCACTGATCAGCTGCACTAATGAGTAGGCACTTGGTGGGCACTGATGAGGTGGAACTGATGGGCACTGGTAGGCAGCACTAGTGGGCACAGATTGGCAGCACTGGTGGGCACAGTTGTGAATGCACTGATAATCAGTGTACATGTCCCTTCTAGAGAAGCCGATTAGGAAGGGAGTGCCGATAACCGGCTTCTATCTACATACGTGATCAGAAGTGATTGGACACAGCTGATCACGTGGAAAAGAGACACTTATTGGCTCTTTACCTCAATCTGCGATCAGCGGTGTCCTCCGAACACTGTGATCACAGAGCGCGCTGCCCGCACCCCACAGCAGGCGCGTTATATGACGGCCTCCCAGAACTAGCCAGATGCGCTATAGCCATCATTCAGCTATAGCGTGGTTGACAAGTCGTTAAAATTAACCTGTCATCAGATATATTTGTTCATGTTCAGTGCGACATGCAGGGCTGCCATTAGAAATCACGAGGCTCCATACAGACTACCTGACAGGACCCCCAAATCCTATCCCCCCCCCAAAGTGAAGGACGACTTGTAATTATGGTCTGGGTTCCAGAATCCTCGACACAGTCATATGGAGGGAGATTGGGGGTTGTAATGACATGACAGGCTCTAAACCTCACCTAATTACCTAAGATCGAATGGTATACTAGCTTACTTTTTGATCTTAGGGGGCTATGTAAGGCTTAGCGCCCCCAGGAGACCACCATGTGTCATTACAACCCCCAATCTTCCCCCTGTGCGGATTTGCTGGTGGGGAGGGAGGAGGGTTGGCTGGCCATGGCAAGAGGCAACCTACGTCCCGGTATGCTGCTGGCCAAGGGAGAAGATGATCACTCCAAATCCTACCCTTTCCCCTAAGTCAAGGATAACTTTTATGTTCTGGCCTCCAGAATCCTGGGAACAGTCATATGAGGGGAGATTGGCGGTTGTAATGATACACTGTGTCCTCCTGGGGGCTTTAAACCTAAACCTCATCTAACCACCTAGGATCAAATAGTAAACCTGCTCACTACTTGATCTCAGGGGGGTAATCAAGGTCTAGTGCTCCCAGGATGCCACAGTGCGTCATTACAACACCAAAATCTTCATTGTGTGACTGTACTGGTGGGGACGGAGGAGGGTTGTCACTCTATTGCCAGTGCTGGCCATGGCAGGAGGCAGCCAAGGTCCCAGCATGCTGCTGGCTAAGGAAGACGATGATCGCTCCCAAATCCTATCCTTCCCCCCAAGTGAAGGATGACTTGTAATTATTATCCCCGGAAGAGTCATATAGGGGAGGTTGTAATGCCACACTGTGTCCTCCTGGGGGCTCTAAATCTCACCTAACCACCTAGAATCAAATGGTAAACCAGTTTACCAATTGATCCAAGGGGCTAGGAGAAACTTAGCGCCTCCAGGAGGAGACAGTGAGTCATTACAACCTCTAAACTTCCCTGTATGACTGTGCTGGTGGGGAGGGCGAGGTACTGGCCATGACAGGAGGCTTCCTAGATCCTGAATTGATCCAAGGGGCTAGGAGAAACTTAACGCCTCCAGGAGGACACAAGGTGTCATTACAACCCCCAAACTTCCCTGTATGACTGTGCTGGTGGGGAGGGCGAGGGGTTGGCACTCTTTCGCCAGTACTGGCCATGACAGGAGGCAGCCTAGATTCTGGCACGTTGCTGGCCAAGGGGGAAGGTGTTCGCTCCTCCTCCCCCGTCTCATCACTGTCTTGTTACATTGTAGCAGAGAGAATGTCAGAGCAGCCGTCTCTCCTCTACAGTCCAGACTTTACACAGAATTCCTGAGCTTTAGAAGGCAGGGGGTGGGGATCCGATGTCCCACATAGCACAGCATAGAGCAGGGAGCTGAGTGTAATTTGAGACCTGAGTGGAGGGAACAGACACACCTACAGTCTCATATGGAAACATGCACAGCTGAGGTCGTCAATCACCTGCTGTGTGCTGAAGGGAGGGTGGAGCTATCTGCTAGGATTATTAGGTGTCAGTATAAACTGCAGGAGTGACTCATGCAGGAGGAAGAGATAGCAGACAGAAATCACACTCAGTGCTTTGGATTGAGGCAAATATACACTATAGAAGGATATGCTTTGTTCCTTTTTCATCTCAGAGGTTTGGAACCACTTTAAATGCTTTCTAGGCTTTCCATTGCAGTCGGCCATTGATGAAGATTTGTTGCTGTGCCAGAATGTACGACTGTGGATCTAATAAGGGAGGACTCTTTAGCCCGTATCTGAAAGATAACAGAACTTTGTTCATCTTGGTACAAGCCCTACCAGCGCCGTATTACACTCAGAAGATGCTTATCCGAGAATTAATTCACCGCGGTCATATTTTGCAGGTGGCGGATGATCTATTTGTATTTTATCCATCTCCAGCACCCTTATCCGGATATAAATATGTTTCTTCCGGTGACTAAGTGTGTTTAATTAAGAGTAATGCTCAGCTGATGAAAACCGTGCTCGCTCCTCGAATATTTCATTACTGCTCCCCGGCAAACTAGCCAAACTCACCCGGCCGACTCGGAGATGATATATTCGACGTTATTCAGCTAATCTTCGGGATCTGATGAGCGGAATAGAACTATTTAAATCTTGTTAATTTGCAGAAAAGGGAGAGAAGAGAGCCGGCCTGCCAACCCGCTGTAAATTCAATGACTTTGTTTTATCATCGGAGGATAATGATGGGAAATTCGGATTCATCTTGTGAATTATACCGCAATTTTTTTTTTTTTTCACTTTCAGAAGTTTGTGAATGGAGATAAGTAATGATACTGATACAAAAATCTGCAGGAATTATGTCTTGGACAATATTTCCCATTCTCCTGACAGGAGTGTGCTAGGAGATGTGTGGGCGTGCACCAGGTGGCCCACTGGTGTGTGTTAGATGGCCGACTGGCATGTGCATACTGGGCAGCTCTAAGATGCAGACTGGGATGCCCATGGCAGTGCGTTGGGTTTCCTGTGACTGTGTGATAGGTTGGCTATGGGTGTGTTATGGGTAGCCCGTTTGCTAGGTCCCTGGGGGGAGAATATGTGCTTGGTGGTCAACAGGTGTGTATTTGGTTGCTCATGGGTGCTTGCTAGGTGGTCGACAGTTATGTGTTGGTTGGCTCCTGGTGTTAACGGGGGGTTGTCTGCATGTTTACTGGGATGCCCAGGCATGGGTGCTGGGTACCCTGCAAGTTTATGTTGAGTTTCCCACAATGTGTGATGGGTCGCCTATGATTGTGTGTTATGTCTCTGGTGGAATGTGTGCTTTTGATGGTCCACAGATGTGTACTTGGGTAACTCATGGGTGCATGCTGGGAGGCTCCAGTGTGAACTGGGTTGCCTGCATCTGTACATCTTAGTAGCCCATGCCTGTGTGTTGGGTTTACAATGATTGTGTGTTGGGTGGGCTGTGGGTGAATGCTAGTTCTTTGGAGGAACATGTGCTTGGTGCTTCACAGTTGTGTACTGGGTGGCCCACAGTTATGTGCTAGCCTGAAGGAGTACTGGGTGGTTCGCAGTGTTAACTGGATTGCCTGAAATGTGTACTGGGATGTCCCTGGCTGCGTACTGGGTACTCTGCATGTGTGCTGGATATCTAATAATGTGCGATGGGTGAGCTTTGGGTGTGTGCCGGGTAGCCTATGATTGTGTGCAAGGTCCCTGGTAGGATATGTGCTTGGTGGTCCACAGGTGTGTACTAGGTGGCCCTTGGGATCATGCTGGGTGGCTTCCAGTGTGCACTGGGTTTCCTGCATGTGTATTGGTATGCCCATGTCTGTGTGTTGGGTACCCTGCAATTATTTTTTTCAAATCTTTTATTTTAAAGAAGCATGAGAGCACGAGACGCAACATCTTCAGCTACATGGAAATGGCCTAATGGCATCAGGTGAGGTGAAACAACACATCATGTCATGGACATATCCGCTAAATACAGACATGTAAAATGTGACAAGCGTACCCGTCACTCTTATCATGTAAGAACCACCCGATGGCGGTTCTGAAAGGGCATGGTTGTAAACCTCTACTGCCAAGTCATCAACTATCTCATTGCCTTTTAATGTACAGCAGTGAGTGACCTCGTGGACTCCGTCTCAACCTTTTCAAATATTATAAAGCAGTGCTAGAAACTATTTCTGTAGAACCTTTCCAGAAGATTAGAGATATTAGAAAGGGAATAAATTGAGCTAGAAAGAAGTCAAGAGAGCCACAGGGGCCTGGAGAAGGGTGAAAGAAGAAGGGGGGGGGGTAGAGTGAGAGGGGGAAGGTAGAGAGGGGAGGGAAGAGAGAAGAGATAGCGGTGGGGGACGGGCGGGGGGGGGAACGGGGCCCGGAAGGGGGGTGACAAATGCGTTTCTCACGGGCTGTAGTACAAACAGGAAGGGTCGGTGGATATCGTCAGAAGGCTGCTGTCTGCTATCCTAGTTGTTTCAGGGATGGACTAGTCCATCGTGTCGCTTTCAAAGAGGGCCCGTCCCTCGTCAGAGAAGGCAAATATGTTCCAGAGTGTCCACGTCTTAGTGTAGTGTTCCCGTTGGTGACGGGATGTGAGGATAAGATCCTCCATTTTGTTAATCTCCTCCACTTTTTAGAGTCACAATTCTATGGATGGAGGTTGTGTGGATTGGGTAATCTGCAATTACGTTCTGTGTTTTCCATGACTTTGTGATGGGTTGACTGTGGGGGTGTGCTGGGTATGGTTGTGTGTTAGGTCCTTGGGGGCAAGGTATGTGCTTGGTGGTCCAAAGCTGTGTACTGGGTGGCTCCCGGTGTGAACCGGGTTGCTTGCATGTGTACTGGTATGCCCATGGCTGTGTACTGGGTACCCCGCAAGTGTGTGCTGGGTTTACCACAATTCTGTAATGGGTGGGCTATGGGTGTGTCTCAGGTAGCCTATGGTAGTATGCTAGGTCCCTGGGGGGGGGGAGATGTGTTTGGTGGTCCACAAGTGTGTACTAGGTGGCTCGCTGATGCATGTGCTGGGTGGCTCCTGGGATCAGCAGTAGCACACACAAACACTACAGAAATTGGTGTCATAAGATAGGTGAATTTTTTTCCACTATGGCTTTACCAATCCCACCAGTATCATGGTGCTATACTGCCCACTGAGCACATATAGAAAGTCAGCAGTGTGGGTAGAAGGGAAGAGTCTCACTGTTCCTGCATTGCTCTGCCAGTAGTCAGGGTACCATTCTCATGAGTTCCCTGCCACTAGAGGAGACCTAACAGGGGTTCAATACACCATTTTCCCAGCACCTTTAGCCAGAGGTAGACAAAGTCACCAAAGTGCCCTTGCCCCAGATCATTTTCGATTGCCCCATTTCACTACTACTCATAGCATGGTTAGGGCATTGAAAATATCTCCCATATTTGACCTGCCATTGAAATGAGCACTGTCTGGGTCTACCTGATGGCAAGTAGGGGTTCCAGCTCCACTCTGACCCACATTGGGTATAAACGGGCCCTTGTGCAGCTGCATAAGTGATTTGTCTCCCTCTGCCTTTAGCCAGATTCAACTGGCTAAAGGCAGAATCTGGCACAGAAGGAAGGTAATTCGATATAGAGAGGGGACAGTTTGGGAATTTGAGGGCTCAAAGATCTTTGAGAGCAGAGGAGATGCAGATGATCTGGTAAGCATAGGTGGTCCCAGGCCTGTGTTTTGGTATACAGCAGTCTTCAGCCCACTGAACTCACTGCACTAGAGTCATGCCTGTCCAACACATAGTTATTCCTGTACATGAGACCACACGATGCTGAGGGTTACCTCGGCTATGAAGTTCGGCCGTCAGTTGCCTTTCCAGATTTTCTCGTAACTCCCTTTCCCGGCACAGCTCCAACTTTAGCTCTTTCTTTTCTTGCTGGATCTGCTTCTCCTGCACCCTTGCGTTGTCCACCGCGACTTTTAGAAGGCCCTGAAATAGAAAAGAGACATTTAGCAATGACCTCAGGATTGCTGCATATGGGGATGAACAGTTAGCTGCAGTGTACAAGTCAACAGAAGATCCAAATTGCTCATAATGCTTGGCACTTTCTGCACATATGTGGTTCATAGCGTCTATAGTAGCCTTTCTCAACCAAGGTTCAGTGGAACCCAAAGCTTCTTCTACAGGTTTCTAGGGGTTCCTTGAGTGAGGGGACATTTCTGTCTTTCAGGTAACTAACGACTGACACCAATGATCTATCAAAAGTTTGTAGAATTCACCTCCGTAACATCTCTAAAATTCGCCCCTTTTTAACAAATGAAACCACCAAGCTCCTCATTCACTCCCTTGTTATCTCTCGCCTTGACTATTGCAACTCCCTTTTCATTGGCCTGCCTCTCCATAGGCTCCTCCCCTCTTCAGTCTATCATGAATTCTGCTGCCAGACTTATCCACCTTACCCACCGCTCAGTGTCTGCCAACCCTCTCCTCCAATCCCTACACTGGCTCCCAATCACCCAGTGAATTAAATTCAAAATACTAACCATAACATACAAAGCCATTCACAATTCTGCCCAGAGCTACGTCACCAATCTTATCTCCAAACATCACGCAAATCGTCCTCTCCGCTCTTCTCAAGACCTTCTACTCTCAAGCTCTCTCGTCTCCTCCTCTCATGCTCCGTCTCCAGGATTTCTCCAGAGCCTCTCCCATCCTCTGGAACTCGCTACCTCCACCTGTCCGGCTATTCCCTACTCTTGCTACCTTCAGGCGATCCCTGAAAACTCATCTCTTCAGGGAAGCCGATCACGTCTCTAACTAATCTTTTACCCCTTCCATCAGCTCATTCCCCACAGTTACAACCTTTTGTACCACCTGCCCCACCCTATTAGATTGTAAGCTCTTCTGAGCAGGGCCCTCTTAATCCTCCTGTATCTTATTGTATTGTAACTGTACTGTCTCCCTTTTATATTGTAAAGCGCTGCGTAAACTGTTGGCGCTATATAAATCCTGTATAATAATAATAAATAAGTCGTGGTGAAATGGTGTGGAATCTTGCCACCGACCATCAACGCGAAGGGAGTTCTGGTCACCGACCGCCAAGTCGAAGGGCGTTCTGGCCACCGAACGCCAAGCCGAGGGGCGATCTGGCCACCGAACGCCAAGCCGAGGGGCGTTCTGGCCACCGAACGCCAAGCCGAGGGGCGTTCTAGCCACTGACCGCCAACGGGAGGGGCGTGCTGGCCACGACTGCCAACACAAGGAACGTTCTAGCCACCGACCGCCAATGCAAGAGGCGTTCTGGCCACCAACCGACAACATAAATGGCATTCTTCTCACTGACCGCCAGCGTAAAGAGCATTCTTCCCACCGACCATCGCACCAATATTCAGTGAGCTGAAGATATAATAATTCATTAGTAGGGTTTCTTTGAGACTGGAAATAAATTTTAAGAGTTCCTCCATGTTAAGAAAAAAAAGTTGAGAAAGGCTGGTCTGTAATGATGGGGAGCTCAGATAAAGACACAAAGCATTGTAAAAGGGTCTTCCAGTATCACCACCCCACCCCCTTCCATAATACGTGAGCAGTTCACAATTTCGTTCTCCTTCTTCCCTTCAAGTTTAACAACTGGAATAACTCTGTAATCATGATTTCATTTTTCACAAGCCGGTAATAACCTCAGAATTGCTGGTCTGTGAGGTGTATTTATAGGTTTAGAACATCTTACTCTGATAAAATCATGCTAAATGGTCTCAAGGCTCCAGCTAACAACAACAGGTCCCTGTTGCGTAGTTCACCTCCTTACCGCCCGATTTTGCAGTGTGTACATTGCGAGGAAGTTCCAGAACTTTTTAATCGCTTAAAAATAAAATGATACGGCTGATAATTAACCTCTACAGCTCCCTACTTGTGGGGGGTTTTCTTCTTTTTTTTTTAGTTTTTTTTTTTTTTTTAGGTTTTTTTAGGTTCTATGTAGTTCCCTGAGACACTTTCTGCATTTGTCGGGTGTTTAGCAAGCATCACCTAAACATTCACCAAAAATGATCTAATCAAAGGGTAAAACTTTGTAAATGGGACTTTAAATATCCCTCCAATGAACATATATTAAGTGGTGGTACAAAAGGTTGTAACTGTGGGGAATGAGCTGATGGAAGGGGTAAAAGATGCTCGGTATAATGCTCGGACACCACTGCGAGGAGGAAAGGTCTGTGTGGAATTCCATCTGCATGTTAATGCTACGAATGGGACCTGGTAGACCTGTGAGGATCCATTGGATTAGTAGACTCGTTTGTATATAGTTGGCCCAGCTTCTGGCTATGGATATTTATATTCCATCTGTCCTCTCTTTGACTGCACAACCATGATGCACATCTTTTTATAAAACACAGAGGCATTTTTTTTCTGTATTTTGTGAGTGGTCTATCCCCCCCCCCCCCCCATACGGTCGTTGGTCTTCCCACGGGCCGGTGGGATTGAGTCCGCACATTGTTACATCAGTCTCTTTTGATTTTGAGATACATCCTGTTAGAGGTGGCATTCATTGATTCCTTTTAAGAGAACAATCATATCTGAATGAGAGATTTATGGTCCTGATGAAGCGGCTCTTCGAAACGCGTCGACCTACATTTTATCACCTGCCTAAAAATTCCCTGCCTCTCAGGCTGAGTTCATACACAGTGCCTTTAAAAACTATTGAAATTTTCCACATTTTGTCATGTTACAACCAAAAACTTAAACGTATTTTATTGGGATTTTATGTGATAGACCAACACAAAGTGTCAGATAATTGTGAAGTGGAAGGAAAATGATAAATGGTTTTCAACATTTTTTACAAATAAATATGTGAAAAGTGTGGGAGGTACATTTGTATGGCGCCCCCCGGAGTCAATACTTTGTAGAACCCCCTTTCTCTGCAATTACAGCTGCAAGTCTTTTTGGGGATGTCTCTACCAGCTTTGCACATCTAGAGAGGGACATTTCTGCCCGTTCTTCTTTGCAAAATATCTCAAGCTCTGTCAGATTGGATGGAGAGCGTCTGTGAACAGCAATTTTCAAGTCTTGCCACAGATTCTCAATTGGATTTAGGTCTGGACTTTGACTGGGCCATTCTAACACATGAATATGCTTTGATCTAAACCATTCCATTGTAGCTCTGGCTGTATGTTTCGGGTCGTTGTCCTGCTGGAAGGTGAACCTCCGCCCCAGTCTCAAGTCTTTTGCAGATTCTAACAGGTTTTCTTCTGAGATTGCCCTGTATTTGGCTCCATCCATATTCCCACCGACTCTGACCAGCTTCCCTGTCCCTGCTGAAGAAAAGCATCCCCACAACATGATGCTGCCACCACCATGTTTCACGGTGGGGATGGTGTGTTCAGGGGGATGAGCAGTGTTAGTTTTCTGCCACACATAGTGTTTTGCTTTTAGGCCAAAAAGTTCAATTTTGGACTCATCTGACCAGAGCACCTTCTTCCACATGTTTGCTGTGTCCTCCACATGGCTTCTCACAAACTGCAAACAGGACTTCTTATGACTTTCTTTCACCAATGTCTTTCTTCTTGTCACTCTTCCATAAAGGGCAGATTTGTGGAGAACACGACTAATAGTTGTCCTGTGGACAGATTCTCCCACCTGAGCTGTGGATCTCTGCAGCTCCTCCAGAGTTACCATGGACCTCTTGGCTCTTCTCTGATGAATGCTCTCCTTGCCCGGCCGGTCAGTTTAGGTGGACGGCCATGTCTTGGTAGGTTTGCAGTTGTGCCATACTCTTTCCATTTTCAGATGATGGATTGAACAGAGCTCCGTGAGATGTTCAAAGCTTGGGAGATTTTTTTTATAACCTAACCCTGCTTTATACTTCTCCACAACTTTATCCCTGACCTGTCTGGTGTGTTCCTTGGCCTTCGTGATGCTGTTTGTTCACTAAGGTTCTCTAACAAACCTCTGAGGGCTTCACAGAGCAGCTGTATGTATGCTCAGATTCAATTACACACAGGTGGACTCTGTAACTCAAAACTGGTAACCTGTAGAAATTTTTAAATGCCGCCTATGGAGATTTTTAAGGGACAAAGTCTGTCACCATTCCACGAGCGGTTGCAATTTTGAAGCGTGACATGTTGGGTATCAATTTACTCAGCGTAACATTATCTTTCACAATCTAAAAAAAAAAAAAAAAGCTGGGCTAACTTTACCGTTGTCTTATTTTTTCCCAAAAAATTGTGCTTGTAAGACCGCTGCGCAAGTACGGTGTGACATAAAGTATTGCAACAACCACCATTTTATCCTCTAGGGTGTCTGAAAAAGTATATATATATATATATATATATATATATATTTTTTATATATATATATATATATATATATATATATATATATATATATATATATATATAATCTTTGGGGGATCTAAGTAATTTTGTAGCAAAAAAAAAAAAAAACTGATTTTAACTTGTAAACACCAAGCCTGAAAAAAAGGCCTGGTCCTTAAGTGGTAAAAGTCCCATTTACAAAGTTTTGCCCTTTGGATCCATTCATTCGGGGATGTAGCCCTCCAATGACAGTAGGGAAGCCTGAGCTCCACGCCTAGATATTTCGTTTCTGGATACAAGAATGATCTAAAACATTCACCGGGCACCAGAACGTTCTCCAGAAAATCCTTTCAAATGCCCTTAAAAGTGAAATTAAATCTGCTTATATTTTGCCTTCTCCGGTTCCCCTCCCCCCCAATCAATATATTAAACACTTCAGCTCCGGAAGGTTTTACCCCCCTTCATGACCAGGCCATTTTTTTTTTTTTTTTTGCAATACGGCACTGCGTTACTTTAACTGACAATTGCGCAGTCGTGCGACGTTGTACCCAAACCGAAGCAATTGTCGGTTAAAGCGACGCAGTGCCGTATTCCCCCCCCCCCCAAAAAAAACAGCCTGGTCTTTAAGGGGGGTAAATCCTTCCGGGGCTGAAGTGGGTAATTGGTTTGCGCAAAAATTAGAGTGTCTACAAACGATGGTATATTTATATATATATATTTTTTTTAATTATAGCGTAACTACGATATTGTGCCAGACAAATATTAAGATTTCCCACTTTCATGACCGGGGCCATTTTTTTGCGATACGGCACTGCGTCGCTTTAACTGAAAATTGCGCGGTCGTGCGACGCTGTACACAAACAACATTTTTTTTCCCCCACAAATAGAGCTTTCTTATGGTGGTATTTGATCACCTCTACGGTATTTATTTTTTTGCGCTATAAACAAAAAAAAAGAGCGACAATTTTGGAAAAAAAAAACAATTTTTTTTACCTTTTGCTATAATAAATATCCCCAAATTAAAAAACAAAAAAAAAAAAAACAAAAACAAATGTCTTCATTAGTTTAGGCCGATATGTATTCTTATTTTTGGTAAAAAAAAAAAGAAAACAAAAAATTGCAAAAAGCATATATTGATTGGTTTGCACAAAAGTTATATTGTCTACAAAATAGGGGATAGATTTATGGCATTTTTATTATTATTATTCAGGGATTTTTAGCTGGACTGCGATATTGCGGCGGACAGATCAGACACCAAACTGACATTTTTGACACTTTTCTGGAAACCAGTGACATTATTACAGTGATCAGTGCTAAAAATAGGCACTGTCACTGTACTAATGACACTGGCTGGGAAGGGGGTTAACATCAGAGGCAATCAAAGGGTTAAATCTGTTCCCTAGGAGTGATTACTAATTGTGGGGGGGGGGGGGGGGTGCTTTGACTGGGGGGTGGGGGGTAAAGATCCGTGTTTCTGGTCAGTAGGAACGCAGGATCAGCACATTCCCCTCTCACACAACGGCATTCTGCCTTTCTCCCGAAAGATCGGCGGGTTCCGGTGGACATTGCGTCCGCTGTGTCCAATTACAGCGGGAGCGGGTCGCAGGGGGCGCACGCCCCCCCCCCCCCCCCCCCGCAGAGGCGGGGCCAGGGACAACACGGCTGGGGAGGAAGAGACAGATGTTCCAGGGAGGAGAACAAGCAGCTGATCTTTACCTGAATGTTGGTGAGAAGAGTTTCTACAGAAGACAGCCCGTCGGCAAAGAGGAAAGGAGCCGGAAAGCCGGGCGGTAAAGTCTGTCCCGCCAGCTGAACTTTATCCAAGGTTGGCTTGATGATTGGAATGGCGATCTGGATGTCATCTGCGGAAAGAAAAAAAAAAAAGAGAAAATCATTAAAGGAATGCACAATATATAATGGGAGGGTAATAAACACATCACATGCAATTAATGGCCAATAAAATAAATATACAGCAATGCCAGAGGACAAAGAATAACTCCTCTGCTTCATCTCTGAGACAGCTCATCATCTGCGGGGTTTTTTTTGTCAAGATATTTGCAAAGCTTAAAGTGAAGCTCCATTTTGTTGTTAGAATCATCCCCCCCCCCAGGTCACCTAGACTTATCACATCAGTTTATGCAAACTAAATAGCAGATTCT